>NC_139577.1:4752606-5352606 GCF_946808225.1 Silurus aristotelis | reverse complement strand
AAGAAAGAAAGAAAGAAAAGGAGGAAATATGTGTATATGAAAGAAAAGATACAGGATAAAAACAAGAAAAAATATAAAGAACACAAGAAAGAAAGAAAGAAAGAAAGAAAGAAAGAAAGAAAGAAAGAAAGAAAGAAAGAAAGAAAGAAAGAAAGAAAGAAAGAAAGAAAGAAAGAAAGAAAGAAAGAAAGAAATACATGTATACGAAAGAAAGGATACATGATAAAAACAATATTAAGGAAGAAAGAAAGAAAGAAAAAAAGAAAGAAAGAAAGAAAGAAAGAAAGAAAGAAAGAAAGAAAGAAAGAAAGAAAGAAAGAAAGAAAGAAAGAAAAAAGGAGGAAATATGTGTCTATAAAAGAAAGGATACAGGATAAAAACAAGAAAAGAAATAAAGACCAAATATTATGAAAGAAAGAAAGAGTTTAAACAAAGAAAAAAAAGAGTGTAAATACAAAATCATGAAAGAAAAATCGAGAAAGAAAAAGGCAATTATGAGAAAAGAGAGAAGAAAAAGATTTAACAGCGAAAGAAGTTAGAAGTTAAAGATGAAAGAAAGGAAAGATCATTGTCACATGTACATTACAGCACAGTAAAATTATTTTTTCACACACACACACACACACACACACACACACACACACACACACACACACACACACACACACACACACACACACACACACCCCGCCGGACAAAAAAATAAACCAAACAAACAAAAAAAAACAGATTGCACAAATTTTCATGCCATAATAAGAACAGGTGTAAAAAAGAACTTAATAAGAATAAGAACTATACACAGCTTCACATGCTATTCAGGCAATAAGAACAGTTTCAGCAAAATTGTGGCGTACATCGGTTTGGAGACGTCTGGTATAATTTCAAACTCTATCAGCGTTTCAAACTCTTCTCGAACTAACGAATCGGCGCATAGCTTTAAGATGCTATAAACGGTCTGCTTGGAACATCCCATTTATTCAGCTTCGATCGATTACAGTGTGTCTGCATCTGTTGCTCTACGCTCGCCAAATCAAACCAAAAAGACCAAAGAATCATCGAAAAACATGTCAATTCTTTTGTGGCTTACATCAGAGGTTTTTTTTTTTTTAAATAGAACACAACAGTGGCAATACGAGTGGAGAAATGCTAAATTGGATTGCTCTAATGGACTATTTTGCTTCGAAAGCAAACAAAGAGAAAGCACTTCCAATTTCGCTCATGGTCCGTGCCGGCTCTTCCTTGATTTCTGCTCAATCGACTGCGTGGATGATAGCCTCTCATCAGCCGAATAATGTGAAGTGGGCCTGGATGTTAAATTAAATCTGCACAATGGAGAAAGGAGGGGAAAAATATGGGGAGTGATATTCAGAATAACGAAGAGCTAACCAGCTTTTCTTCGGCTTCTCGGAAACACTGATAGCTCCAAGCTCCCCAGAGCTTTAAATAACTGTAAGGATGCTGGAAAGAAGAAATTGTATGGTGACTTTGTTGCGACAGGATATTTGATATATATTTACTTACACACACACACACACACACACACACACACACACACACACACAGTGCATTCAGAAAATATGTCATATGTCGGCGCCTGATTTTACAATAATTCAAACACACACACGCAGATATTTTATTTATTTATTTTTTTTCTCAAAATCCAGCGTACAAAGCCCAGGGATACAAGGCTTCCTGGCAAATGCAGACAAACCGAGCATATATTTTGTGATAAACAAACGAAACGTTGTTACAATATGGTATGAATCAACTTAAATAAGTAAGCAGAAACAGTTCCAGCTAATAAGGAAATGAGCGGAAAGTCAGCAATGATAGAAAGAGGATAAAAACATGACATGGGAGGACGAAAAAAAAAGAACACACACGTAAGACGATACACCGTTTACACACCCGTAGTCTGAAATGACCTCAGCAACCACTGTACAAGTCTTACACCCTGCACATATGTTACAATCATCCATCTACACCACCTATTTGTTCTGTTGTAGCCTTGCGCTGGAGGAAACAATGCTTTTTTTTTTTTATGGCAGGACAGAGGTCAGGGAATGTTTTATCATTTATGTTCAAATAGAAAGCGCACCCGCCTTCGCTCGCCCCCGTGGCTCGGCTTTCTGACCTGCCGCTGCAAAGCCTGATGGGAGGTCTGTAGGAATCGGACGGGAGTGAGGTTATTAAGGCAGTGAGTAGGTGTGTGTGTGTGAAAGAAAGAAACGTTTAGAAAAGGCCTGCTATTTATACTGCTTTAATAGGACATACAGTGCCTGGGTTGACACTGGAAGTTTTGCTTATCACATCCTGCAGGCCTGCATCGTGAATAATGCTGTGTGTGTGTGTGTGTGTGTGGGATAGGGAGACTTGTGGCAGGGGGGTTGTTTTTGGGATAAACCCAGAGATCACATTGATGGAGGAGCAGCCGTGATCTCACTACACCCTGGATAGCCATAATGTAGCTTTCCCAAGCATCTCCTAGACACATTCGCTCCCAATATATTACTTGTCTAATACAAGGGGGTGTGTGTGGGGGGGGGGGTTTAAACAGGAGATAGGACCGAGTCAGATGATTCAGTGTGTTGTTCAGGTTTTAGAGCAGAGACAGACTCAATATCAGATATAACAGACTACCTCTATAAAAAAAAGGAACTTTTTTCATTATTTCTACTTCTGATGAGCCAATAGACATTACTTTGATTTATATTCGACTTGAATTCACCAACAGCATTGTAAATTTACTCTACCAGTGTGTGTTTAGCGCCGGGGAGGGAGGGGATGGGGGGTGGGGGGGTGTCCATATCTGATCGAATGAGCTTGGCATTTCACCTCCATCTAATTTACACATTAGATCGCTTACAGCAAATGCACCTGATTTCCAGGACATGTTCATCTCCTATTCTCTTTCTCTAAAGCTACGAGTCCAATGCAGCTACCAAATAAGCAACAATCACCAGTTGCACCCCAAATCAATAAAAAAAATTAAATGTTCCTCAACATAAAGTCTTAAAAAGTATGGTTCCTTGGTCTTGTGACAGAAAAATATCACATTTAACCCCAGCAAACAAATACACTATATAGTTTCTAGGACTGTGGTGAGACCTGAGATGTTGTATGGCTTAGAGACAGTGGCATTAAGTAAAAGACAGGAGGTGGAGCTTAATGTAGCAGAGCTGAAGATGTTGAGGTTTTCGTTGGGAGTGACGACAATGGACAGAATTAGAAATGAGTTTTTTAGAGGCACAGCGCATGTCAGACGTTTTGAAGACGAGGTGAGGGAGGCAAGATTGAGATGGTTTGGACATGTGCAGAGGAGGGACATGGGGTATATCGGTAGGAGAATGCTGAGGATGGAGCCACCAGAAAGGAGGAAAAGAGGAAGGCCAAAGAGGAGGTTGAGGATATAGTGAGAAAAGACATGCAGGTAGATGGGTTGAAAGAGGCAGATGTAGCGGATGTACAGGGATTATGGAGACGGATGACCCTAATAAGAGAAGCCGAAAGAAGAAGAAGAAACAAATACACTATATACATCCAATTCCGCCTTTAGTCCCCATTTGCTGTTATAATAACCTCCATTCTTCTGGAATGATGATCCTTCAACCGCAATAGCCAGGTACTGATGTAGGTGAGGAGGCCTGGGGTGCAGTCAACATTTAAATTTATCCCAAAGGTGTTCAATAGGGTTTAGGTCAGAACTCAAGATCTTCCACTTTATCACAGGAAACTGTAATTTTTCAATATCATCAAATTTGGACTCGTTTATCCAAAGAACATTCTTCCAGTTAGTCATTGTCCGATTTTTGTGTGGTTTTGCCGTTTACCCAGTTTGCATCATGCACGCGTCTTCAAAACTACATGACTAGTTTTTTTCTAACTTTTGACTTGCGCTGCACGTCATAACCGAGTTTATTAGATCCGTGTTGCACAGTTGTGATTGGTAATGTTCTTATAAGATCACTGAAATCTTAGAGTCTGTAGAAGTTATAAAATAGTGGGAAACCGTTTCTGCTAATTTAAAACCCGAACCTTCAGACGTATTCATTTGCACATGCAATCAGTCTTCCAGAAGTGGCTTTCAGACAGGGTATTATAGCTTTAGGGGGTAAGATTAATCAGCTTGCATAGACACCATGCACCTTTAAGCTTAACGAATATGCAGTTTGGGGAGTTTCTTCCTGATTTTGCACCCAGATCCTGTTAGTAAATGAACAAGTTTGCACTTTTACACTATGGATAAATCAGTAGGTTTCTTTTACATTTCACTATATTTAAATACATGGGTAAATTTTGTTCTTGTTTTCAGATGACAGGAACCACCATGGCATCCTAAACCAGTTCCATCTCCTCACTGTGGAACTGGACATGATTGGAAGCAGGAATCTAGCATTAAGATTAGCCTTGTAGCTCCAGGGCAAAACAAAAGAAATGTTAAAGACTAAACATTTGTTAATCAGTGACTATTAGGGGGAAATCTGAGGAGAATTTCTTTAAGAATAAGTAGATTTATTTGGGATTAATATTTAAGTTTATCCAGATGTAAGTTTTAATTAAAAAAGTATACCATCATTAGCACCTGTGACTACCCGGATTTCTGCAAATCGCATCTGTAGCAAACTGCACAAGCTCAAATATATTCATGTAGATTTTTAATATTGTATATTTAATATACTGCTATTTTTTCATTACACAGTGGCTGCCAGAAAAAATGACCTTGATTGCAAATACACTTACTAGGACATTAATAAGAAATGAAAAGCTGGCCAACATGAGGAAGTGTCAGTCAAACCAGTTGTTAAACCTTTTCACAAACACGATTTGCCTTCATTTAAAATGTAATACATGGCACAAATGTACAAAAATGCACAGAAAACCCAGGGTCATTTTATGAGGTTAATATCAATGCTTCTGCTGGAGATGATGCATGTGGGGGGTGCAGCTGTGGCTACAGTGAAAGGAGACCTGTTGAATTGTGTTCATTGGGTTTCTTGTTTTAGTAATGCCAGTCATTCTCACTGTATAAGATTCCTGTCTGTGACGTTTGTTTTTATTTAGTATATTTTATATTCATTTAAAATAAAAATTTTAATAAACATTTCAAGAATATTTCAAGAATATTCTTACCATTTACAAAAATATTTCCAAAATCCTCTAAGATGTCCAAAACCTGCTGATAAAAATAGTATTTATTTGTTTTTTACTTGTTCATATCATTTATCTTGTCATTGATTGTTTTTGGTCGACGTGTCAGGTTGTCACTGAGCTCTCGCAAAACCTGCCATCGAAGTCTCCTGAAAACTACACGCAACGCGGTGCAACCCAAACCCGTCATTACTCCTCGATCCATAAATTGCAATAATAGCCGGGAGGTGAAACTTGAATTTATCCTTGCTTTACTGAATTAATCAGGAGCATTCATTGTTTTCACTCCAGGCAAAAGCATATTTAACTCTTAGGCCTGCAAACAGCTTATTAGTGTTTAATGATTCTCCTCAAACGCTTTAATCAATTGGCGTCCCGGTGCAGAAACCCTAACGAATTACGCCCGATTCTCTGATTAAAGGTCAGCCGTGCAGAAAAAGGCGCCGGCTCAGAGACCAAACCCAGACAGCAACAAAACAAAACAAACAAAAAAAAATAATAAACCCAATCTCATGCTTCTGCTTTCCCTGTTTGGTGGTTTTCAACCTGCATTTAATCAAAATCTATGGAAAAAACAACCCAATCTGTGGCTTGTGAGTACACACTGTTTTCAAACGCAACAACCTGCAGCCACTTCTTATCATTCTTCCTTCAATAATGAGCACTCAAATTCAATTAATACAGTTGCGTCTGATGTAAGACCGCCTGAGCCCTGGGAATTACACTCTCACTACAGTCTGGTGGTTTACAGTTCCCTGTTGAAAGGTGCACAGAGCAGCACTACGCCCCACTGAAACACAAGCATCCTGTACATACTGTACTACCAGAAAGCATCAACTCTATCTCAAACTGTATGGCTCGAGGTGACCGGAGAAAGATTGCTTCTTCTTCTTCTTACGGCTGCTCCTATTAGGGGTCGCCACGGCGGATCATCTGTCTTCATACCCCCCTGTCCTCTTTCAAACTGACTACCTGCATATCTTCCCTCACCACATCCATACACCTCCTCCTTGGCCTTCCTCTTTTCCTCCTTCCTGGTGGCTTCATCCTCAGCATTCTCCTACCAATATACCCCATGTCCCACCTCTGCACATGTCCAAACAATCTCAAGCACACCTCCCTCACCTCGTCCCTTAAACCTATTGGAGAAAGAGTGTTTAAGTCTAAGGAGTCATTGGTTTCACTGGTGTCACTGTCTCTGGGTGCTTTTTAGCATCTCCATAACATTTCAGTAACCAGGGGGGTTGGGGGGAAGCAAAAAAAGAAAAATAAATAAGTAAAGAATGTTGGTTAAGAAGGAGCACAGCTCTATAAAAAGTGAAGAAAAAAAAACAAGCCAGGTGAAATCATTATAAAACGAGAATGAATTAACAAGAAATTCGAAAGAAAAAAAAAACAACATTACAGGAAAAACAAGGAATAAAGGAAAAAAAAAAAGTAGGAAAATAGAAATAAAGTAAAAGATGAAACAGAAAAAAAGCAAAAAAGAAGAACATTTAGCAACCCCCCCCCCCCCACATTTCTATCTCACACATAAAAAAAAATAAACGAGGCACAGAATCCATATGTCCATTTTAAATATCGCAAATTGAAACCCAGATCTCATTCACCTGAGACAAGAGTCTCTCAGAGAGAGAGAGAGCGAGAGAGAGAGCGAGAGAGAGAGCGAGAGAGAGAGCGAGAGACTGGATTTGAGTGGATGAATCTGAACTCTGTGTATGATCACACACTTAGTATGCTTCAAGTGTGACTGTCTCGGGGAAAAGCACAGATGAGAGTTTAAGTGTATGCCTGAGGGTGTGTGCGTGTGTGTGTGAGAGTTGTGTATATATCATTGTGTGTGTGTGTGTGTGTGTGTGTGTGTGTGTGTGTGTGTGTGTGTATGTATATGTATATGTATATGTGTGTGTGTGTATTTTCCCTTCATCAGCCTCTCACACAGCGTCCTCGCTCCAAATAGTGTCCTGTCAGCTGAATGCTAATGCTCGGTGAGATGCGCTCTCCCGGGTTAGATTAGAGGCAGGAGAAGTGCGGGGGAATGTATGATAAGCCGAGAACGGCCGTAATCTCATTTTAGTGACAAATGGTCCACTGCAGGAAGTCACTTTTTTGTTTTGTGAGAAGCTAAAGTGGAGACGCGCGCCAGGGGTGTGTGTTGAGGTCTGAGGGCGTCCTGGTCAGAATGGCTAACTGTGTGGCCCAGACGACTTTTTTTTCACAGACTGTTTGTTGATGCCGTTGATGATCATCCCATGAGGCGTTTTTTTCCTCTGCTAATATAAAAGCATAAACGCGTGAGCAAATGGGAGAAAAGACGGCTCGACCACCACTTTTTGCATGACCTTCAACATCCAATGGGAAAAATGCGGACTGCAGCCAAATATGAGGCTTATAAACAAGATTAGATTTCTGATTGGAGTCTGTTAGAAATATAAAGATGTCTCAACAGAGAATAAAATAGCGCTTGATCCAGCACATTCTGTTATTACACTGTAGGGTCCTGCACTCTTTTAAGACTGGCCCAGTACTGAGCATTACAGACAAAGAAAAATCATCTGTGTATTATGTGTTATTATACTTCGGAAAGACCTACAGAAGTCCCTACAGAATATGTTTATTCTCTAATGACAAAAATTCCTTTGGATGGGATTCATGGGATGATATTTTACTTTGCTAGGGCTTATAAGTTCACGTGCTAAGCAAATAGTTAAGATCAACAGTCACAGGGTTGCATATCACCTCTATAAGCTCGAAATAATAATAACTGACATATCTGTCCACGGAAACGAGGCTTATTTCATCACTGTGAACAGCTTTATTGAAAATATACTTCAACAATATGTAAAACAATTAATAAATAAATAAAAAGTGTTTATAGTGCTGCATAACACTTCTACAAGCTCATAATATTAAATAATAATGATGCTCTCTGAAATCTCTCTGGCTCAGTTACCCTTAAAAGCAGTGTTCTTAAGGCTACATAACAGCTACATAAGCTCACAATAATAATTGCCATATGCCTCCACGCAGACAAGCGTTTTAGGAAGATACCTCAATATTATTTAAAGAAAGCGTATTCATAGTGCTACATAAGAGCTACATAAGCTCATAACGATAACTCCATACAGCAAAGGTTTATTACAGCACCAAGGGCTAGTATTAAAACTCAATAATATGTAAAAAGAAAATAAATAGTATTCATAGAGGCTACATAATTACATTAGCTTCAAATCAAATGACATGCTACATAACAGCTATATAAACTCAGAATAATAACTGCCCTATGCAGTCTCATTATAGCACAGAGGACTTATGAGCTACATAAGCTCATTACTATAAATGACATGCCTCTATGCAGATATGGTTTATACAGCACCAACGAACACTTTATTAGGAATATTGCTCAGCTACCCCTAAGAGCAGTGTTTATAGGGCTACATAATAGCTTCATAAGCTCTTTATAGTAATTGAAATACACCTCCATACAGAAAGTGCTATCTGCCCTCTTTATCATACACAAATGCACAATTGCACATAGTTGACTATTGGCTATTTTTCTGGTGCAACCTTCAGGAGACATGTCCATTTAATGTTTTGTGACTCTGGATCCTGGTAACCACCTACTAAACTGGGAATGTCCCTACCCTTACCTCTAGTGCGCTGTCCTTACTAACATAAATCAGCCATAAATGGACATCAAAATCAAAGTGGTCCACTATTGTTGGATTTATCAATTGTTTTACGTTTTAGCATGATATTCAAAAAAGAAGTGCTCACTTTAAGCAAAATGTTAAAATTGTTTTATAGATAGATAGAGTGATCTAACATACTATATTCCGAGTACTATAGTGTCTACAGTGATTCTTAATACCATAAACATCTTGTTTGCTTAAAGACCCAGAGACTGTAAAGAGAGTCTCAGACACTCACAGAAAGAGATTTGGTCTAAAGGCCGACATCTCAGAAGTGAAAGTGAGACAGTTTCAGGAAAAAATAATAAGTGTGAGCTTTTTTTTAATTATTTTTTTGTCCCAATGTGTTTATTTCGCTGTGTTAACTGTGTTATCGGTCCACCTGATGAAAAGCAACAGCAGCAGCAGCGACGACGACAAGCTTGGCGGATTTTTTTCACCCCACTAAGATTTTCAGCAGACGAAATATACTACGGCGCAACATTTTTTTTTTATTTTTTTTTTGTTAACATGCCAGAAAGGCTCATTTCATATCCAGTAGTGTTTCTTCCACCATCACAGCAATAACGATTTGTGGACTTTCACAACATAATGTGTCCCAAATGACCTTGATCCTGATTGTGCATTCTGAGTGTGTGGGGGGTTTTTTTTAGATCCTCTTCTGCCATACTAATTACTAATTGAGGCAAGCATGCTTTTTTTTTTTTTTCGCATTTTTTTTCTAGCACACCAAACTCTCAAGCTTAAAAGCATTTTTTGTTTGGCTGATACATTATCCAACATGGTGTACTGCCATGGATTTATATGCTAGCTTTTGACACACAATTTAGCATGTGGGAAAGAGGAGGAGAGAGAGAAAATTGGTATGACACGTCCTGGCTTGAGGTGCAAACAGACAGGTATACATACATATTTTTTTATAAAGAGGCACAAAGGAAAATAAAAACAGAAAATATTTCGAACTGACATACAGCATTTAGAAGCTGAAAGAGGGTGATGTCATAAAAAAGTGGGTGTGAACCAGTTTAGGGGGGGGAGGCACACACACACACACACACCCTATACATGTCTCGAGTCGAATAGGAAAAGTGTGCTTTGTAAGCTGTGCTCCATTTCCTGCTACCTGCACTAGATGCAGGGGTAGGGGGAAAGAACTAATTGCCTCTGAGTGGCAGGAACATGCAGCCAGGTGGCAGATGGGTCCATGTGCCCCTACTGTGCTTATTTCCTTCACACACAGACACACCGGTACTTATCCAGCAGCGGCATGCGCCCCTGCCTGGAATGTTCTGGAATTTCCCTACAGGACTCCTGAAGAGAGGACGGACTATAACTTGGATTGTGTTTCCAGCTGAGGGTGTGAAGACTTCACAACAAGGCTATTCTTCTTCTTCTTTCGGCTGCTTCCATTAGACGTCGCCACAGCGGATCATCCGTCTCCATACCCCCCTGTCCTCTACATCTGCCTCTTTCAAACCAACTACCTGCACGTCTTCCCTCACCACATCCATAAACCTTCTCCTTGGCCTTCCTCTTTTCCTCCTTCCTGGCGGCTCCATCCTCACGTTCTCCTAACGATATACCCCATGTCCCTCCTCTGCACGTGTCCAAACCATCTCTTTTTGTTCCTCTAATAAACTCGTTTCCATCCTTTCCATCGTCTAATATATAAAAACGAATAAAATGCTGCTTTATCCATTTAAAAAAATTGAAACAAACATGGAAACTTCACACTAACAATTAAATCAAATCAAATCAAATGATAATTAATTAATAAAAGATGGTTCATGAGCTCAACAAAACAGGAAGGGGAAGCACAACAAAAACAAAAAATAAAAAGGTTCCTGCCGATATATTTTTGGGAAAAACATATGCCGTATGCTAATCAAATAAATATCTATATTTTTTTCCAGCGGCATTTATCCTGCATGATCCGAGTGAACGCTCCGAACGACATCGATTGCTTAATTGCACGGGGCGTCGCCTTGTTGTGCCGCTTCGCACAAACAAACGTAGCGGGCTGTGTAATTAAGATAAATATCCGGTTAGCATCATGTTAAATAAACAAAGCGCCACGGAGTAGGCTAGGAGCTAATAGCAACACTTTTATAATCAACGAGGCATTGTCGAGTCGTTTCATTCATTGCTGAGTCGCAGGTGTTAGCGTCGGAAATGTCATGAGATTTTAGTTACGAACTCTGGGATTATAAATACACTGCTATGTTATTTTACAGCGCTTTATATTAGCCTGGCTTTGTGTGCTATTTACAGCTTACGGTATTAGCATTTCTGCCACCAATCCTTGACAGTTTTCCCCACAGCTCCCAGGGCCCAGTTTGCTGTATGACATGTTCACATACCTTTTTATTTTGCATTGAAAGGCAGCTCCAAAGCCCAAATTAGTCTTCAGATGTCACATGGGTAGGTGATAAATCCTACATTCCATGTTCTTAGTCTCTGAGCCAAACAAGATTTAAAGAAACATTCGGCAGGAAATCACAGAGCGGAAAACATTGCATACTTTTTTTTTCATACTTTCTCCGGATAACATGCACATCTTCCGTGTTTCCCCGAAAATAAGACCTGGGTATTAAACATTTACTGTAAATTTTAATTATATTACTGGTATTATATTGCTAAAATTATTAATATGACATTAATATTTTATTATTCAATACATAATCGTGTGTTACAACAGACCTATGGTACTACTGTAAATGCAGGCTGATGGTCTTACCGAAGGGCTTATTTTTGGGATTATGAGCACATTAAATAAAAGTCATGCCAAGGCTTATTTTCAGGGAAATATGGTATATGTGCTGTGTATTTTTCTTCAAGCTGAGCCTGAATGCAGCTGGTCACACTTCTGTCTTTCCTCTGTCGCGTTCTTTAAGAGGTGACGAGATGCACACCTCATGACAGGTGCTACAGAAATGTGATAGGTGTTGCCGAGGAGCCTGACTGGCTTTCGTCAGAATTCACTGAACTGGCTTTCACATAAAAACTGGTGCGAGGAACTGGGAGTGGAGCGCTACAGTGATAGGTGTGGTACTGTTAGAAAGAGAGACATAAAAATAGGATTTTAGATATATAAATTACAGTAATCTGGGCACAGAGGACATGGACGCATCATCTCCTAGCCCTGGGTTGCACGTCGATGTATGATCCTACTCAGCTAGTTTAGATCTCACAAAGCCCATTTTTTGCAGACACAGCTAAAAGCATCGCCTCCTCTGTTCCTCACCGAGCTGCAAGGAGGTTATAATAACCAATATGCTTGTTGTACTTTGTGCACTTCAGCGAAATACTTTAGAATCGTTTGCTTCACCTGAATGAAACCCCCTGTGCGTGCATTTCCCTAGATACAGGTCAGTTTCTTAGACAGATCAGGTGATCAGGAGATCAGGAGAGCTGCTCCAGCATCGTTAAGCCAAGTCAGCAAAATCCAGTATTTAAGCAAGTCATACCGATTTGGTGAATTGATTCAACCAAGTTGTTCCTAAACTTCACATCACTATAAGAGATTGTTTTTTCCTTGAAGTACATGAAGAATATGTAGGAGATCCCTGTTTGAAAGAGGATTCCTAGCATCTTCTCTGCTGCCTACTGGAGAAGAAGCTTACATCCAAAAGACCTGGAATTCAAACAAGCTCCTCATCCTCAGTGGCTGTCAATGGGAGGTTTAACCAACACATGTACATATTTCTGAATGTATTCTTAAAACAGATCTTCCAGACCCATGATTACAGAGTTTAGAGTTTGCTCTTTGGGCTTACAGGAGTAGTTTATCTCACTCCAAATTCTTACCCGGACCTAACTTATATAAATAAAATATTGTACAAGTCAGTGTTTTACTGTACTGTGTAATATCTATAAATAAGATATGGGAAAGGTCAAGTAGAGAGTGAGATGCCATGTTTGGGTGAACACCCACAAAACTGTTTGCTTGTTAGAATTCTTGGGCATTTTGCATGAGATTCTGTTATTACACGAGGAAGTGCTCAAACTATGGGTTGTCAGGATGGTTTAACATATATTGTGATTTTATTTTGTGCTTGGTTTCTTTGGTTCACCATGGATCAGGCCTGATTGTGCCTTTTAAATCAAAGTTAAATCATTACTTCAGGGACTCCAGGGGAAAACAAAATGCTATCCATCATGGCCATGAATAATTTTTTTTTTTACCTAAAAACCCCAAAAATTACAATGTTACAATGTGTGAAAAGTAAAATATGACCATGTTGTAACTATGTTATGATCATTTTAATTAAGAAGCGCACGCCTTATTCCAAAACAAAAACGGAAAAGGGAAAATACATCTAAATAAAATTTCACTACAAGATGATCTTGAAAGTTGTCTACATGCCAACAATTATTAATTCATTAATAAATATATATATATAAATAAAAAAAAGTCTACCATGATATGTCTGAAAAATGTCAGGGATTTTAGTTCCTTACATTAAACCAGCTATAAACAGTCGTTCTCTAGCCATTCTCTTCAATGTATTGTTTACAATGGTAATGACAATAACTGTATTCATAACGAGTACTATGACCATAATGGTAACGACAATAGCAATGACATAGCTACAATTGTACGGGCTACAACGATAAAATAGAGTAGCTAGAGAGGTCATGACAATACCTACAATGGCAATGAGAATAACTACAATGGTAATGATTGCAATGACGATGAAATCAACTACAATGGAACTGAGAAAACCTACATTGATAACACGAATAGCTACAAATGGTAATGACAACAGTTGTCATTTTAATGCTTGCGATGGTAATGAGAATGTCTACAATAAAATAATGATAACAGTGATTATGACAATAACTACAGGGGTCATGAAAATAGCTGAAATTGTAATGGTAATTAAAATCGTATGGTAAATTACAAAACCTACATTGATAACGGCAATAGATTTACAACTTTAATAATTACAAATGACTATGAAAGTAATTATATTTCTAATATCTACAATGCTAAAAACAATTACGATCACAAAGTTAACAGCTAGAATGGCAAAAACTACAGTGGAAATACATTTTTTTCTAAAAAGAGGAAAATTTTTTATTTTTTATTTTATTTTTTTTAACTTTTAGCGGCTTTCGTCCCTACTGTAAAATTCCTGACAGGTGCCCTGTGAAGGTGGCTCTGATAAAAAAGGGATTTGTGTCCATTAAAGCTGATTATATTGCATCACGTCTTAAATGTGAGAAATAGCTCTGAACGTCTAATGGGCCTAATCGCATTTCTAAGGCGTTCGGATCCCACGGTATAATTAATGTAACATATTAAATGTGTGCGCTAAATAAATCAAGGCCGCCGAGTAAACGAATTCGTACGTATCTGGAGGACGTTTCCGACAGGCTGCGGAGGAATTCACCGCCGGCACCACCGCAGAGGATCTGCTGTGTAAAGTCGTACGTGACATTGCGCCTGACGATCTTTTGTGAAGCGTAATCTGCTATTTTTCATCTTTAGATTGATAACTTTGTATTGTAGAGGCTTCATTATTACGATCGTATCTGTCTTCCAGAAAAATCTGCCATTACTGAGGCGCTAAGCAAACATTCTGTTCAAAGAATCAGTGTTTCCAGACTGAAGGTAAATACATGGAGACGTTTACCTGTCTGAAAATCTTTCTATTGGATATGGTGTTTGGATTGCTTGATAAAGTGTTCCGCTCCGATTTGCAGAAGAAAGACCAAAGGTTAGGGGATCGTGTATGTTTAATAGTGTGACAAATGGATATAAAGCATTCACTGTAAAAGGTTAGGCCCCTTGTTGCCAGTAGTTCACAGAAGTGACTGTATGTGTGTGTGTGTGTGTGTGTGTGTGACAGACAGAGAAGGGTAGAAGAGTAGAAACCCTGTAGCCTGATAAGACCATCACCAATAGAGATATCTAAAAAGTTGACACGCACTTGACATTTTTGCACGTCCTCTTCAAAAGGTCAAACAGATACGCAGGGAGGACCTGGAAGTGCTGTCACTGGAGCAAGACAGCGCGAGGACAGAGATGACAAATGCGCTGTACGAGCTAGCCACCTCCTTTACAGTTTATGCGCAGCCATGCATGCACGGGTATTAGCAAATCGGCATCGGCGCGAAGTAAAGCAAACGCTCTCGTGCGTTTAAATGGCGATTGAGAACCGGATCGTGTCACGTCAAAGACCTCGTTTGGTTCCGTTTTAACGAGCGTTTAACGAGGCATGTTCGACTTCAGCGCACAGGACACCGCGAAGCGAAGGTTCTCAGCATTGCGTTTTATTAAGGGCAAACCGATAATCGTCGCCGTGATTCCGGAAAAAGGTCAAAACATGGGGAGGCACTAGTAAAAACAGGAGAAATTCATAATTATAAATGAAAGACAGGAACTGATTAGGAAAGCTGGAATAATTAGGAATGAAAATGCAGGTAGTCCTTTAGTGACGATGGTTTGACTTACGATTATTCGATTTTAAAACCACGACAACGATACCACAAACTAGTAAAAATATTTTAAGCATCGCGAAGCAGACAAACGTAGCAGCGTTTATATGGTACGATATGTTGGAATGCTGTCGGGATGTGCGCATCTACCACCACCGTGTAAGACGCCTTACTCTCGCCAGTGTTCAGTTGTCTGTGTTAGAGCTTGTGTTTTTTTCTGTTTTGGGTGTTTTAAAGCCTAATTCTAGCTCTTGTCTGTCTCCTTATTATCGGCATCACCGGACACAAAAAAAAAAAAAAGAGCGCACTGATTAGACTCATCAGCTACAGGTACCGCTTCATACCGCTCGTTTCCTTCGGCTCCGCCCTCCACTCATGAACAGACACTTGTCCACACACCCAATGCCACTTGCATATATACTGTGAGGTTTATACATTATGGTACTGTAAATTGCTCCAATTTTGTACCGTCATTTGTTCGGTATTATCAAATTACAGTATACTACCCCATACTGATTACCATTCTTTAAGTTTCCTGGGTAGGCTAGGCCATGTCTCGACTTACGATATTTTCAAGTTACGATGGTGTTGTTGGACCACATCTCCAGAGTAAGAAAACCTGTAATTAAATTAATGTACATACATACTGTAAAACAAGGCTTTGCAAGCATATAAACCACACAAGTTTTGAAACAGACAACAAAATAACACTGAACACAATGATGAAACCTCATAAATGAAGAGTGAAGCGTGGGAACGGGAGCAGGAAGTGGGTGTGGCACTTGTTACAGCAACATTTCCTTCGTTTTCTTTACACCTGAGCCAATCATAATGTCCATAGGCATCCATTGCAAGCATTAACACTCAATTTCTACACTTTGTTTGGCTTTACAGTGATTCAATTGCATTAGCATGTACTTTGTGATAGTTTGGCTAGATACTGAACTTTATCCGGAAAAAGTGGGCAATAGTCGGTCTCAAAAGTTTTATCACATTTTCAGAATTTTTCACCTGTTGTCTACTTAGCGGAGATCTAATATCCTGAGACGTCCACACAGACTCTACACTCTACCGTCTCGTGATCTGAATCGGCACTTTGAGACATAGTAAATTACGCAGCTAATTTATTTTACGCTGAACACCCCCTCTCATGAACGCGGTAGTTAATCAGATTAGACAGAAAACGAATTAAACCCTGATAGATCGGTTGGATGGAGGTCACCGCGAGGGCGATTATGTGACAGATATATGAGTGTGTACTATTAAGCGATGATGATGAGGAGAAAGAAAAGGAAGATTGGACCGCTGACCCTAAACACGTTGCAGAGTCTCCTCCCATACTCGATCGGTCACGACATCTAGTCTTTCAGGCCGTTATTCATGATGCATTATGGAGCTCGCATGTATTTACAGTACGTTAGGAACAATACTATACGCAAGATAAAGAAAATCCAGATTTATAGTGATGTTTGGCAATAACGTGCACAGACATGAACACATGATTAAATAAAGAAAGAAAGAAAAGTTATACAGGAACGCAAGTATAAGCCTGTTGGAGGGTTAAAGAGCATTACCTGGAACTACTGATGGACTGTATTACCCATTAGCCACATCCGCCAGGAATTACCAATGCCCTGAGTGACGGCAATAAGCCTCCCAAAAGAACCAATCAGCACAGCAGAAAATATACCACATGCAAGTCCTGAGGCTTTTGTCCTGGAATAGGATCACCACTAGGCAATGTCCAGACATGAAGAAATGCTGACATCAGACACTAGATTATTTCTTTATACAATTCTGCAAGGAATTTATAATTTTTTTGTCCGTGATACAAACGTCACACCCCGGAACTGTTATTGATACAGGCCATGCCTCATACATCGAGAATAAAATGGTCTTCCGGCCACACCTCCTTTACTTGGACTGACACAGATACAGGGGCCATACCTTACTTGCTGGAAGTGAAAAGCACAAAATTTATACCTTCTTCAACTGGACTGACATACACAAAGAAAAAGAGGTCTTAAAACATAGACCGCAATGTATTTGTTAATCTTGACCTACACAAAGGCCATCCCTTTGTGATTAGCTCTGACTTCCTTTCTTCATTAGTACTAACTTTCACAAAGGCTATACCTTTATTGAACTTGAAATACACAAGGCAATAATTCTTTTAATCCCGTGATTGGCCCTTGCACATGCCACAGCTACTTCATTAGCACTGAAATACACAAACGCCATCCCGTCTTGATTAACCCTGAATAACACAGAGGCCAAACTATCAATGCTGTAATACACACACAAAAGCTACACCTTTATTAACCCTGAAATGTACAGAGGCCACACCTTCTCCATTAACCCTGAAATACATACAGGTCACACCTTCTCCATTAACCCTGAAATACATACAGGTCACACCTTCTCCATTAACCCTGAAATATACAGAGACCACACCTTCTTCATTTCTACCGAAATACACAGTGGCCACACTTTCTTTATTAACCCTGAAATACACAGAGGTCACGCCTCTTTCAAGTCACATTTTTGTCTATGGACATCCTTTTTCTCCCAGCATTGCTAGTAATTGATGCGCAATTACGCTGTGCGCTAGAATTATATAAAATGGTCTGGAATAGTTGTCCCCTCAACTGCTCCTCAACGAACACCTCAAACATGTTAATTTAGTCTGGCGTAACTGACTGCTTTACAGCTACCTGATCCATTCATTCAGTCGAGCTGCCATGAGGTAAATGTGACCCTTTCAGACAACTGACTGTAAAATTACACATAATCACATCGAAGCCTTTACTCATCCAGTTAAAACTCAATCGTGACTGATACAGCTCAACACAGGCAGTTTCTAACGTGCATGAGTGGGTTAGGGGCTCAGATTTTCACTTAACCTGGTCAACATGCCAGCTGATTTTATTTGTCGAGTCTAAAGTGAAGCAGTGCTATTTAGCTCTTCAGTTACACACCCACTGCCTTGAGGGGTTTTACCCAGAAATATGGAATCTGATATGGTTGTTTTTCTCTTTCTTTGTTTTTCCAGGAATTATACTGTATTTTTCCAATTTCCCATGGCTGGAGAATCAAATTTGTTCTGTGGGCGACTGTGGAGTTGGACTGACACAACCTTACAATGGCTCATCCACCAAAAAAACCCAAAACAACAAAAAAGAGACTACAGTAGGAAGTGCGACGAAGTGCTGTTAAGACATACAATGGACAGATGACTATTCCGCTGAGGTTTGAAGAAACAGTTGCAGAGGCAGAGAAAATGTCTAGTCAGCCATCTTGACAGGATGCATCATGAGACTTTGTCATATAAGTGGTTACAGATGGTTTGGTCAGAGTAGGCGATTTTTTTCTCTTTACAGCTCATTGCAAAAACAAAAAACACTTTTGCATGTCATCTTGCTTTAAGTTTTGTTTGTAAAACTGCCAGACAAACTTTGTGAGCTTGTTTATCTGATTCGTGAAGTGGGTGAATTCTTGATCTAGATACAAATGCCTAAGACCTCTTGAATCCTTTAAACTTTAAAGTCATTATAAGCTCTGAAACCGATGTTTTATTGCTTTCATTTTGGGGTTCTAGGCTTAAGACGACAGCTAGCGAATGCTAATTTGCATATGTGACAAGGTAGAATGGCCCCTCGTTGCTAGTTGGCACTTTAGTGTTCGACAGTTGATTAATTAGATGTCTAATTGGTTGTAGTATTTAAATGCCCAGGAAGGAAAAATGAAGACAGGTCGGTTGATACTCTAGATACTGGTTACCTGAATTCCTGTTGTTGAGGTAGGGGTCTTTTTGGGTGCTCAATCATTGTAGTCATGGATCTAAGCTAACTTTGTTCTTTTAATTAGCTTTTTCCTGATGCCGTAGGCATCCTTTCTTGGCTTTAGTTACAAAGGGTTGTTAGGTAGGAAGCTGCGTTTTTCTATCAGTCTTTGAAGGCAAATTGTAGTTTTACCATTGTTTGTGTTCTGAGCTGATTTTTATGAATGAAGCAGCCATACTTCCAGACATATCCCTTCTTCGTGTTTTCTGCATGTAGGCATGTAGGTCAGGTTATTGGTTCTCTTTATTCCTAATCAGCTGATTGCCAGTGCTAATAGCCTTTTAATAGACAGTCAACTTCAGGTGATGTTTTCGATTCCCATTTTTGTTTTTTATCCTGTTTTTGTTTCCTTTTTCTTTTTTTATGCTATTTGTTTGGGTCAGTGTGGCGGTTCCTCGACCAAGCTGCAGGTTTTTGTTAGTGGTGCCACCTTTAGATGTCTTTGCTTTGATTATTGAACTGTTTCTGTCTAGCGAGTTGCTCCGGGTTTCGCTTAAATGTGGAGGTTTCCTTACTTTTTTCCTCTGTGAATTTTGGTTTCCTTTTGTCAGGCATCTTTTAAAAAAGTAAGCATTCTGTGTTGGCTGTGCCATTTTGCATTTCATTTGCACTGCACAGATACTGGCCATTTATTTTTGGTTTGGTTTAACTGGATTGTTTTTTTCTTATTCTTGTTCTTGTTACTTGTTATTTTTATTACAAGACTAAACTCTGTGTTTGACTCGTCATATTCCAAGGGCGAGGCTAGGCACCTAGGTGAACAGTGCACTTTGGTGTGGGGACCTTCTTCCTAGTTTTTGCTGTGCACACGTGCGAGAGCACAACTTTCGTTTAGGTAATGTGTTACCACCCAGGCGGAGTCTCATTTTCTGAGTCTCTTTTTCGGATCTTTTAAGGAACATGCATGTTCCTGTACATCAAGACATGACCAAGGTGTGTATGTACGGTAGCTACTTTTGCTAGGGACAACATGTCTGGACATACTGTTTAATGCATTTTATTGTCAAGTTTTAGTATTTCTGTGTTAATACTCGTATTGTCTATATTGTACCACATCATCTGTATTGTCTCATATTGTCAGGGAACCACTGGCCACACACACCCCACCCCCTTCGGCACTCAGCACACTTGCAGTGCCTCGCCTTCATACTAAAATCACCTTCACCTGTCTCCAATCTACACCATCCCCTTTATAACCCCCCCCCCCCCCGTTCAGTCCTGGACATTTCTGGACTACCTGTGTTTTGAAATAACCACTTTTTTTTCCAGTACTTCCTAGCTTTTGTTTGTTTCCCAAGGCTAATAAACGTCCTATGCAGATTCTGGGTTCTGACTCTTGATCAAAGCGTGACACGTATAGTCTGTTTTGTCTTGTCTTGTCTGTTTTGTCTTGTATAGTCCAAGCTAAATGTGCAGTGTTATTTATGTCTGTACTTTTGAAAGTCACTAACGGCTGGAACCAAATTCCTTGTGTGTCAACACACTTGGCCAATAAACCTAATTCTGATAATGGTGACATGTTTTGTATTAGGGTTTTTTCTGTTAACTGAAATAAAAATAAAAAAATATTTTGGATATGTGGAAGTAACGTCTCTGGCTTGTCATTGTAAAAAAAACTTGTCATTTCCGTGCATTAGATCTAGCCTGCTAAAATATTAATACACCCCCCCCACGTTATGTTACATTCTGGTGTAGTTGGGCAGAATTTCTAGTAAACTAGTATATTCATTACTGACCCCTTAATAATATTAATTTCAAGAAATGTTTCAACCAACTCCAAGATTTGGCAACCTACTGTATGTTAATCCATACAAGCCATAAACCATCAATAAAAATAACAGCAAACCCAGAAAGTATTTGGCTCCTGTATCCAATAGCCCACTGACATATTCTCAGGGCAGATGGAGCTCACTTCCTCTCCCTGTCAGTCACAATGACAGCCAATCATTGCCATTGCTCAGTTTCTGTCCGGTGGGTGGGAATTGTGGCAAACTTTGTACAAGAAACCCAAGTAACCTCTCTCTCTCTCTCTCTCTCTCTCTCTCTCTCTCTCTCTCTCTCTCACACACACACACACACACACACACACACATATTTCAGAATATTTCTCTGAAGTACTCAGGTTGTAAGAAAAGTCGTGACTTTTACTTCATCTAAGTGATTTAACATGAACAATCCAGAAAGAAAATGAAGTCGGTTTAATTTCAACAAAAGAAATAAGAAAAGTAGAAAAAAGGGGGGGGAAAAATAATAAAGACTGATTAAGACATGGAAGAACATGAGTAAAACCAGAGCCTATAATTTGCCAAAGATGGGGAACAAGCGCAACCTATTCTCTTAACGTCATCATTTTTTGAGCTCTGTGACAGTTAGGATAGTGGCCCAGGCGGGTGGTGCGCTCTAATTAAAGCTGTGCAATAATTTCATCTTCACTCACAGGACAGGTTCAGAAATAAAGCTCGGGTGTACCCGGATTAATTTTACAGCTCCGATAAAGAGTCTTTTTCGTTTGCATTTTACATGCACATGCATTCTTCCCCATATGCCGAACCTTTTTTTTTTTTTTTTTTCCCTTTCCTTAAAGAAGGAAGTATAGTGCGATCAAATGAGTCAGTGCACTTGGCACGGTTGGCACTTGGCACGGTTCGTAGCTCAATGACACCCACGTGCACGTTAAACCCTGAGACAACACAAGACAGGCTTTGAAACCAATCATGATTTGCATCAAAAATTTATTGCAGCATATGGCACCAGCTCAGGAAGGACAACAAGAAGCAAGGAGACTATAAAAAAAAAAAAAAAAGGGTCTGCCATGGGGAAAACATATAAAAAGAAACATAGCAGAAGACCAAAAGACGGTCTTCAAGACTAGTAATTTTACTGAAAGTCACCGCTTGCTGTCAAGGAGAATCTAGAACATTCTAAGAGGTGAGTGATTTAAAAGTTGAGTTACGGTCACTCGACTACAATATGAGCAGCACATACAGGCACAAGTTTAAAAAAAGAAAAGAAAAGAAATTCACAAAAGAGCATAAAACCCCATCTATGTGTAGCTTGGAGCACGCCTGAGCCCCAGAAGAGAAAAGGACAGGATCTAACGCCGATAAAAGGCCACAATAAAGCCAGATGGTATTACATGTTGGCAACAGTAAAGCCTAAGGCTTACAGCTGTCTTACACCATCTACTACTGTAATATATACACGTGCACAAACACACAGTATACACAGTATAGACAAAAAGTTTGTGGTCTACATCAGCGGTCTCCAACCTTTTTTGCGCCACGGACTGGTTTAATGTCGGACAATATTTTTTACGGACCGGCCTTTTAGGTGTGGCGGATAAATACAACAAAATAAAATGATTACGACCGGCATAAAAACTGGTATTTTCTAAATATAATAATAAACGTGAATCCAGTGAGTTGTTTTTTGTTCATTTTGCTCACTTGGGGGTTTGAATTTAGCGCTAATGTATTATGTGTTAGCGGCTGGAGCAGCCCCCTTTAAGAAGGTAGCAGATAGAGGTAAGACATTTGCCCAAGGCATCATGACATGCATCAAGAGTGAGTCATAGACAGATGAGGCGGAGAGAATCCGGTAATTTTCCAAAACTAAAACGTCGTTCAGAATCAGATAAATAAAACGGAAATAATGAAAGTTTTGTATTCTTTCTGTGCGGCCCGGTAACGATTGACCCACGGACCAGTGCCGGTCCTCAGCCTGAGGGATGGGTACCACTGATCTACATGTTGTACATGGTATGTGCCTTTTGAACATCGCATTCCACAATTGAATGTGCCACTAGATTTAGGATTGTGCTTATGCAGATTTGTGCTCATTCAGCCACTATTGTGTTAGTAAAGTCAAAGCTTTATAGCAGGAGTTGCCCATGGAGCTGGCTTTGTGCATAAGGGGTACTGTCATGCTTGAACAGGTTTCGGTCTCCGAGTTCAAGTCAAGGGATGCTACCACATATACCACATTATCACATACAACAAACCGCAATGCTTTATAGTGTGTATATGACATTGTTATTAAGCATGCCTGGAATTACAGTGTTGGTGTGGGGAAAATTTTAAATAGTTAAAAAATCTAATCAACTCATTTTCCCTCACTTGTCATACATATATTCATCCACTCGCTCACGGTTTTCTTCGTTGCCATGTTCATTCTTGGGTGTGAATATATACAACGATCAGGCATAACTGCTCTGACAGGTAAAGTGAATAACACTGATTATCTCATCATGGTACCTGTTGGTGTGTAGGATATAGTAAGCAGCAATTGAACATTTTGTCCTTTTAGAAGCAGGAAAAATGGTTAAAGATTTGAGGGAGTTTGACAAATTGTGACGACTAGACGACTGGATCAGAGGATCTCCAAAACTGCAGCTCTTGTGGGATGTTCCTGGTCTGCAGTGGTCAATATATATATATATATATATATATATATATATATATATATATATATATATATATATATATACAGTGAGGAAAATAAGTATTTGAACACCCTGCTATTTTGCAAGTTCTCCCACTTAGAAATCATGGAGGGGTCTGAAATTGTCATCGTAGGTGCATGTCCACTGTGAGAGACATAATCTAAAAAGAAAAAATCCAGAAATCACAATATATGATTTTTAAACTATTTATTTGTATGATACAGCTGCAAATAAGTATTTGAACACCTGTCTATCAGCTAGAATTTTGACCCTTAAAGACCTGTTAGTCTGCCTTTAAAATGTCCACCTCCACTACATTTATTATCCTAAATTAGATGCACCTGTTTGAGGTGGTTAGCTGCATAAAGACACCTGTCCACCCCATACAATCAGTAAGAATCCAACTACTAACATGGCCAAGACCAAAGAGCTGTCCAAAGACACTAGAGACAAAATTGTACACCTCCACAAGGCTGGAAAGGGCTACGGGAAAACTGCCAAGCAGCTTGGTGAAAAAAGGTCCACTGTTGGAGCAATCATTAGAAAATGGAAGAAGCTAAACATGACTGTCAATCTCCCTCGGACTGGGGCTCCATGCAAGATCTTACCTCGTGGGGTCTCAATGATCTCAATAAGGAGGCCCAGAACTACACGGGAGGAGCTGGTCAATGACCTGAAAAGAGCTGGGACCGCCGTTTTCAAGGTTACTGTTGGTAATACACTAAGACGTCATGGTTTGAAATCATGCATAGCACGGAAGGTTCCCCTGCTTAAACCAGCTCATGTCCAGGCACGTCTTAAGTTTGCCAATGACCATTTGGATGATCCAGAGGAGTCATGGGAGAAAGTCATGTGGTCAGATGAGACCAAAATAGAACTTTTGGGTCATAATTCCACTGAACGTGTTTGGAGGAAGAAGAATGATGAGTACCATCCCAAGAACACCATCCCTACTGTGAAGCATGGGGGTGGTAGCATCATGCTTTGGGGGTGTTTTTCTGCACATGGGACAGGGCGACTGCACTGTATTAAGGAGAGGATGACCGGGGCCACGTATTGCGAGATTTTGGGGAACAACCTCCTTCCCTCAGTTAGAGCATTGAAGATGGGTCGAGGCTGGGTCTTCCAACATGACAATGACCCGAAGCACACAGCCAGGATAACCAAGTAGTGGCTCTGTAAGAAGCATATCAAGGTTCTGGCATGGCCTAGCCAGTCTCCAGACCTAAACCCAATAGAGAATCTTTGGAGGGAGCTCAAACTCCGTGTTTCTCAGCGACAGGCCAGAAAGCTGACTGATCTGGAGAAGATCTGTGTGGAGGAGTGGGCCAAAATCCCTCCTGTAGTGGGTGCAAACCTGGTGAAAAACTACAGGAAACGTTTGACTTCTGTAATTGCAAACAAAGGCTACTGTACCAAATATTAACATTGACTTTCTCAGGTGTTCAAATACTTATTTGCAGCTGTATCATACAAATAAATAGTTAAAAATCATACATTGTGATTTCTGGATTTTTTATTTTTTAGATTATGTCTCTCACAGTGGACATGCACCTACGATGACAATTTCAGACCCCTCCATGATTTCTAAGTGGGAGAACTTGCAAAATAGCAGGGTGTTCAAATACTTATTTTCCTCACTGTATATATATATATATATATATATATTGTTCTGAATCTATTTTTAAATGTATTATTATAATTATTATTATTAAATTATTTTAAGTTTTCAATACTCTCATGAACATGGGCATGGACGAATATGGATGATTTATGCAAATATATGTTTATTATTAGTAAAATCATACTCAACATAAAGCATAAAGACAAATTATTCGTGTAAGTGTTTAAGTAATTATGGTGTATTAACAGAACTGTTTCTTTTGCTGTTTCCACACGGACGATTTTATTTGTGCATCATTTATTTATTTTATTTTTATGTGTGCATCATTGGGGATATTATTTGTTTTTGAGACTTGACACATCAGTAAAACAAATGTTTACTTTGTTTATATCTGAGTAAAGAAATGAAGTCGTGAATAAATGTGTTGCATTTCAAAGTTTCAATTTCGCCTCATATATATTTATGTTTGTATTAAAAATGGTCAATGATGGCTGCATTCCTCGCATGTTAATAAAATTGATGCCGTTAAAATGTATATATATATATGAATGACCATAGCACCTTTCATGTTTTTGACTCTGCCTGCCATATACATGACTGTATAATAGAAATTTCACTGGTTTGATTTTTTTTGTCTTCAATAATAAATAGAGATACAGTATATTACAAAATCCATGGAAAATCTAGTATTTAAACCCAGCACCTACAGCCTGATTCTCCAGTCCCAGACTGTTTATCGGCATTACAGCAAAGCCTAACAGAGTTTTAGCAGCCAAAGCTGGCGAGGCCACGGAGGCGATATGAGAGAGTACCGTTTTAGTACCGTTTGCAAATCTATTCCTCAATCCTGCGAGGACTGTGGGAGAGGATAAGCATGTGGATGCACTGCGTAGTCTGCAGTCCTGTCTGATAAACAGCTACAATCACCCAAGCATGAAGACTCTCTGTTCCTAATATATGAGGATTCGGGTAAAAAAAAAAAAAAGCCAGAGGTGCAGAAACATTATAAATATTTGTGTTAGCCCACTGGAATTTTTGAGCCGCTCCGGAAACTTTTTCCGGCACTGAATAAGAAAGGAGGCAGATATTACACAGGAGCCAGCAATGGTGTGAGCTGCATTCAGGCATTTCAGCTCACAAATCAGTTTACAAAAAATAAAAAAAGCTTGAAAGTGACTAACAGCTGAGGAAACAAAATAAGAACTCTGTACGTATATTGAAGTAAACATTGCAAAGAGAGACACACGGTGCCAATAATGAATAGAATATGGTTTAGTGTAGGTTAACCGTTTTTAGCTGGTTTCATCCCCAGCAGTTTTCTCAACACACTTAGTTATGACCTTCTATCCAACATGTAAGCTTCCATTCCATCTCATCTCAGGCATTCATTATTGATGGCATAGAGCTTGAGCAAATAGACTGAGCCCGACTGTTTGCATTTTCAGTATGTGATTACTACATTTTTGGGAAAATAATTACAACAGAAAACCATAGTTTAAAAATTTTTTATCAACAGCAAAACTGTTATTAACTCTGCTGAAATACGTTTGCTAAAGAAAGAAGCTGAAAAACATTTGTAAAAAATATGATATTGCAACATGGCCATGTGCTAGCAAAATTCAATTCAATTCTTTATGTCTAATGTTTAACAATGGACATTGACACAAAGCAGCCTCACAGAAATAAATTGGAAATATACGTTTCAATATCATAAAATGGTCCTTTTAAGTTTATTCTAGTTGAGTGAGCCAGTAATTAGAGTGGCTAAGAAAACACTCCTATAAATGGTATAAGGAAGAACTCTTGAATTGGGACTGTAAATTTCTTATACAGGGTCGGTAAAAAGTAACTAGGCATTAAAAATTGATAAAGTTCAGATACAGTTAATAAAGTCTAGACACCGGTGGTGTCAACCAGTTTTCTCAAATAGCCGGGAATGGAATGCACAGTCTTCTGAACCTCCTGAATCCATTCTGTGCCTCCATTGTCCTCCAGTGCGTGAGGCTTTGCCCTATACACCTTCTCCTTTGTGTAGCCCCACAGGAAAAATAAATAAAATCGCATGGAGTGAGATCTAGACTTCTTGGGGGCCATTCATGAGGTCCGCGTCGTCCCAGCCAACGTCCTGGAAAACGCTGGTTCAACCACACATGCATACTAAGAGCAAAATGAGGTGGTGCATCATCCTGCATGAAAAAAGGTAGCCAAGTTCTATAGCCATTAAATATTTGCTGGTTAATTTTCACCCACTCTGTAGATCCATCGTTATTGAGATTATCAACTGTTTATTGACACGTGGGCAGAACTGTTTCTGGTAACTGTAGCTCTTAGCCACTGTTTATATTAATTACAGTTCAAAGCAATCTTCATGGTTTCTGAGCGGACCCATCGTCAGTAAGTATCAATAGGCGAAGTTTTTTATAACCCCTCCTATGGCTCCGCCTCACAAAACAATGCTCCACCTAAAATATTAAACTCGGCGAAGGGTGGCGGCAGGGCAGGGGGCGCTCACTGGCACAAACCCCAGCTGGTTGCACCCTGGAAACGCACCACTTTGCCTAACCTAGTGCTGAGCAGCAGCAGAAAGTGGTTTGCAATTTCCAATCCAACTGCATCCAGAGCAGAATGGGATCACAGTGTTTTCCCAACATATACATTTTTTTTAGCTTCCATCATAAAAGGTGGGGGGAAAAAAAGCTGTTTTTTTTTTAAGATGCAATTTGTTTGTGAGGGCCTCAGTAAACACAAAAACAGCATGAGTCAGTCACCCCTAGACTGAGCCAATGAAGCAGTGTACAATAAAGCCACTAAAGCATTTCCTTTTCAGATATTTTCCTCTGATGTTATCCCTGAGGTTTAATTTCTCCTAACCGGTCTAATCCGAGCGACTGATCACCTAGCGTAAGCACTCCGTGGCTGATTAGGATTTTCTCATTTCCTCTCTCGGGAAAAGTTTGTTTTTCCGAGGTGCGATGTGGCGTGATGCGGCATCGGCCCTTTAAATGATCGCTTTGAATCATTCTTCAGCGCCACTGTCACACCGCTTCCTGCACCCCGATCGCAATTATTTGTTGATTTTGGAGCTCGTGCATGAGCGGAATGCTGCATTTGCTTGGAGAAAGACGGTAAACAAATCAGTTGTCGCTAATCCCAAAGCTTTTTTTAGTCGCCCCAGAATGTGAGCAGGAAACAAGAATTCCAATCAAACGTCGTGAGCGGTTTCTTAACCGGCACAAGGAGACGCACTGTGCCCGAGCTTTGCCAGGTGGAAATGACGAGCCATGAGTTCCAATTTCTAAGAAGAGGCTCTTTTTAAAGTGTGGCGGAAATCGGCGCTTTTCACTTGCTAATGTAGTGCGGACTGCAGCTGCCAGCGTCAATGGACCCTTGTGCTTGGCGGTTCAAATGGGAAAAAAAGGTCAAAGCTTTGATTGAAAACATGCTCCAAATTGATATTCCACAAGGGTGCTTAGGGTTTACGTTGGGTAAGCAACAGGCTTTGCTGTTAGAACTCCAAAGAGAGCTTAGGAAATTACAAAAAGGCAGAAAATCGTACTGTACAATCAATCTATTCACATGCTTGCATCCTTCGTAAGGTCTTGGACTCCATTGTAGTATCTCCTAAATCCCAATTGAGACACTTTTTGGAAATAAAGCATTCCTTTGAACATACTGATTGTGATGTAAAAAAGCAAACCTGAAAATATCTGCCTGCCCACAACTTGTTTCCATAGATACCATCTTCGGAGGACAGAGGCGTCCTCGTCTCTGAGATCAGTGGATGAAGGCGAATAAAGCAGCCAGCGCTGGAACGCCTCGTTACCTCCCACGTCCGCATGGCTGACTGAAGGGCCTCCTTCACCATGTCTGGTCATCTGATTCAAGCACATACGCATGAGTCACATCAATGTGTCGGGAAATTGGTCCTTTTCCACAGCGGGATAATCTGAGATCCCAGTGGCATTAAAAGACATTTCTGTCAAGGACTTATTTAGTTTGGGATAAACAGGTGTATCCTGGGAGCTGGAGGAAGTCGGTCAGGGGTCAGGCCATGGATATAGCTTGTCATGGCAGGTTAATCCGTATAGATTGAGGTTGGTTTGGGGTCAAAACACACAAAGAGGAAAAAACCACACACAAAAACCACAGACCAGCAAACACACCAGTCAGTCAGTCAAAGTCACTGACATCCATTGAATAATTTGCATATTTATTACACTATGAACAGAACAAGTTGCATAACAAACAGCACATGCAGTATTCCCACATATATATATATATATATATATATATATATATATACCCCCTCAACTTAATAGTTTAGTGAATTAAATGATCAAGTCTTGCTGTTCATTCATTTACCACAGACTGTTTTCAGTGGACAGCGCACTCTGCGTAAAAATTAATCTAGTAGACATCCCACTGGGTTTCTGTACCACATTCAAACATTTTAACAGCATGGAAGATTAATGCTTGTTGGACAACATGACATTTTGGGCACTACTGCAGATTGCGTGCTTCTCTTGTCCTCCTCAGACAGCTAGCTGCCCCGTACGATGGCTGCAAGACCTCCTCAAGGGGCAAGACCTTGCAATTTAGTACCAACGATTAAAAACGGAATGAACATGACTGACAAGTCAACATATTGGTAGGCAAACTCTACTGTAATTGCTAAATATGTTTAAGAAATTTGTCTATAAAGCTATATTTGATTATTTTGCCTTTAGTACATTTTCCTGTTGTTGGTTGAATAAATCTACGTGTTAATATCTTCATTACTGAAATGTAGCTATCGACTTAACATTGAGACCCTCGCACAATGTCAATAAAGCTATGTTCACAGCGAAATCACATTGGCGTGACTGGAGATCATTCATTTTTCAACAAATGCAGGCAATAGTGACCATTGGTGACTATATGTGCCAATGAACAACACTATGCAAATATGTAGTGAGTTAATGCAGACAGAGTGTGTGATCCATGAAGGAGCACATAAGACATTTTAGGTCTCAAATATGATGCAATGCATCAGATTATACACGTACGCTGGCTAATTTTATTTAATGCTCTCCCTCCAGAATCCTTTAAGTGGCAAAAACATGGATACGTTTTCAAAATTGGAATTTTACTTCCACTATACCCACTGCAGAGATGGCAGAAGTACACGTCATTCACTCAAGTAGAAGTACAAATACTTATGTTTTAAAATACTCGGGTAAAAGTTGAAGTACTGACTACACTTTTCACTCAAGTTAAAGTAAAGAAGTTTGGGCTCTAAAATGTACTTAAGTAAAAAGTAGCCATTGCTACTACCTGTTTTAGTGTCACGCTGGTAACTGGACCTCACATCTTATATTTAAACAAAATTTGTCATTTTATTACCCGATGAATGTATCCAGGCTGAACATCCACCATATAGAACACAGGCGGAGAAAAGATTATAATCAGGAATGTTTCTGTTTTCTGTCATGTTTCCATCGCTGACTCCCTCTGTCTCATCCAGGTTAGCCATAATTCTTGTTGCCTTCTGCCTTGCTTATTGTTAGCTTTGTAGGCTAGCCTAGTGTCTGGTGTGCGTGATAGCCAGGAAATGATACATCAGTGGTAGGTTGAAAAAGCTGCAGAATAACAAGAAATGGGTTGACGGGCTAAAAATGGCACACAATGAGAAGAACAAATATTGATCATGTCACTAAATAGTTTAAAAGTAGAAAATGCAGATATTTGTGTCAAAAATCTAATGAGTGAAAGCAAAAAGTTGTCTGAAAAAGAAAAAGTGAAGTACTGATACCAGAAAAACTGCTTAAGTACAGTAACAAAGTATTTGTACTTCATTACTTCCCATCTCTGACCCACTCATAAAGGTTACTATGGCAACCAGTAGCAGAAACATCAACCGGTTCAGTGGCTATTTGTGAAATGTTTCAAAAATTTCAAGCTCAGCTCAAATTCTCCAGAACTGGTTAGTTCAACCTAAACATGTTTATGCAGAAGAATAAAAGTGGTTATATAAGCGTATTACCAGCCAAAAAATTTCTAGGTAGACGTTACTTAGGAGTATGGATCTTTACTTCCCTCCTCTGTTTGCTTCATGTACATCACTTATTTTACAAAAGTTGAAATCCTTAGAACTTCAGTTCGATGACTTCACTTCTGCAAATGATACCAATTGGCCTTTCTGTAGATGCACAAAAAACAAAGTGAAGATGCGTGCAGAAAAAGGGAAGTTATCTTCTGTACAAGCAGCAGCAGCTGGTGTGGAACTCATCTACTCGCTCACTGTTCAAACAAGACAACAGCGCCCCTTTTTTTTTGGGCGAGCCAAAGCAGCACAGGATTTGTGCTAACACCTGTGTGGTGGAGAGTAGATTAAAGTGGGGTTGGTGTTTACATGACTGATGGCTGCTGACAACCCAAGCAAATCAAGATCCTGCTATCTCCAAACACAAAAGCAGGGTTAGGTAAAGGGCAAGAAACATCAATTCGAGTTTGGGGCTGAGGGCAGCTTTGGGGGATGATTGTAAATATAATAACAGCATAACTGGAATGGGTTTCATTCAGCTTACAGTTCCTGTTATTTCCTTAAAAATATATATATTATTTTTAAACAAAGTATGATATCAGTTACATATTGTTATATTCAGTATTAACAAACGGAAAAAAAAATTAGAAAAAAACAGCTTCTAGCAACAGCTAGAAAAAAACAGCTTCTAAACACTTGAGCAACAGCACGAAACTGCCTCTGGTAGAATAGCACCAGTTAGCAATTAGTCTCGAAACTTTTTGATACCTGTGTATGTATTTATGTATGTATAACTTGAAATTCTGCATGGAACTGGGCAAATCTGCCACAGAGACATATGACATGACACAGCGAGTCTGCAATGAATCGTTCAAGGTGTTTCAAGAGTAGAAGAAGATCACTACGATGACAAGAGATCGAACTTCAACAAGCTCGACCCTGAAAATCTCGAAACCATTTGCCAACTCCTGCATGATATCATGATATCACTTCTGTATTTAACCAATTTGAGAGATTTGGCTCCTGTTGACTTCACCTTCTTCCCCAGAGATTAGGATCCAGGTCAATTGCCGATTTTGACATCATTGCGGAGATCCAGAGTGACTCGCATGAGGTGTTTCACATTCGTTGATAAGAAGGCCTTACAGGACATGTTCTAGATGTGGCAGGAATGCTGGGAGTATTGTATTGCTGTACAGGGGGACTATTTTGAAGGTGACAGTGTGTAAAAATAGATAGATAAAGTACTTTCTTGTAAACAGAGCTAGTCTCAAAGCTTTTTGATTAACTTTTTTGGGGACAGATGAACTTCCTTAAGTCTCCTCAAGAAGTAAAGATGCTGCACCTTTCTAACCAGAGCTAGTGTGTTCTGGTGTGAAAACAGTCCTCAGAGATGTAGACTCCCAAGAACTTAAAATCAGAGACCCACTCTACCTCAATTCTGTTGTGGAAAGTGGAGTGTCGCCTTATGTTGGATTTCTGTAAGTCCACAATGAGTCTTCTGTCTTTAGTATTAATGTCTTTGAGGGTCAGGTTGTTGGTATGTGCTAACCTGCATTTTGTTTTTGCCTGCCTGCAACTCGTGACAAACAGGAACAAGCATCTATGTGCTAAGTGTGAGAATTCAGTGTGTACTTGTTGCTTCCAAACGAGTTTGACTTCAAGATGATGCATGGGAGCAGAAAGAAGTGACAGTCGTGTTGTCAGACTCGGGCGAGGCACTGGAGATAAAATACGATTCGCTTTCTACCGCAGTGCCAAGAGAATGCAAAGTGCCTGGAGGTGCAGATCAGTGTAGCGTGTGCTAACTGGCGAAGAAAAAAAAAATGCTTCGATATTCAAAGAGCATCAAACCTTGTAGGCCGAGAGAGAGCGCGAGTCTGTGTGCAAGCTTGTGATATGCTTACATATTCCCATTTCCTCAGGACTAAACAGATTTGTACACATCCGTGTTTTTTACAACACACACCCACACAAGCACATACACAAAGTGTTCATGGAGCCATACAGTCGGCAACATTTTGTCTAAACCGGGGAGTCATTCGAATCAACTGGAGCCAATATTGCAGCAGAAAAGCTCAAACTAAGTGTAGTAGATTTATCTAACTTCGAAATCCAGTTTCATCTCTGAATTCATTACAAGGCCAAGAAACTCCCAGGAATTACGCTCACACCAGGAAAGCGCTCAAGAAGGGGCTTGGATTATCAAACATGAATTTGATGTTCATCACCAGTTTCTAATACTGCGCAATTCATTGCAATATAATATCAGGAACACATTATTTATAATAGGGCAAAATGATCCAACAATGGTATTTTGTGGTACTTTTTTCCAGAGCAATGTATCAAGAGACACATCCATATACAGCAGTGGTCCCCAACCCCCGGGCCATGGCCTGGCACCGGTCCGTGGGTCAATTGGTACCGGGATGCACAGAAAGAATACATAACTTACATTATTTCCGTTTTATTTATGATCTGATTCTGAACGGTTTTATTTTGGAAAATGACCGGATTCTCTCCGCCACATCTTTCTATGACTCACTCTTGATGCATGTCATGATGCCTCGGTCACATGTCTTACCTCCATACCTTCTAATGTAACACATAATACATTAGCGCTAAATTCAAACCCCCAAGCGAGCAAAATTAACAAAAATAAACACAGTGGGTTCACGTTTATTATTGTATTTGGAAAATACCAGTTTTTATGCCGGTCGTTTCATTTTATTTTGTTGTATTTATCCGCCACACCTTAAAGGCCGGTCCGTGAAAATATTGTCGGACATTAAACCGGTCCGTGGCGCAAAAAAGGTTGGGGACCGCTGATATACAGGATCGGTTGGTTGGGTAAGTTTATCACCACATGACACTCCTAAAGAGTAAAACTAAAAGACGGTTCTATATATTCGTAATGGAAAACTTTATATAAAAGGGTCAACTCTGGTTTTATGAAAGACTTTACATTCTGCGTTTCATCTGCCTGAGACTGTGCCATGAGTGTTTTACTTACATAGCATACAGTTCACGTTCGCATAACACGCAAAAACTCCGGCCTCCCTGGTGGCCTGACAGTGCTTGCTGTGTGAGTAATGGCCTCAAAAGACCAGATGCAGAGTGCATTTCTCTCTCTCTCTCTTTTCACTCTCATATGCAGCAGTGTGTAAACGAGAGCCAAGCGAGTGGTGGCAAGACAAACACAGCTTTATGTGCAACACTCAGGAACACTCGACACACTCAGAACATGCTCATAAAACACACCAGGCTCTGTGAATTTCACTCCCTCTAGTGTACAAACAAACAGATGGTCTTCAAGCTTGGGCTTGGTTAAGAGTAGAATTATTGGGTGGGGTTAAAGGGGAAAAGAAAAAAGGAGGCGAAAGCTGGGGATCGATACGAATTATTTTATGATAAACAGACAAATACTGTTAAACACGTGTATGTGCTCGTTGAAGATACACAGCATACACAGCAACTCAACACACAAACCATCGAAAAAGCCTTCGGACCAGAACCCACACGCATTTAACACACAGACAATGACTCAAGACACTCACTCAAAAACTCTCAAACCACAGACAAACATAAAACTCAAACCATACGCAAACACGCAAACCGCATATATACTGCAAATATAAACACAATATGTACATGCAGTCAATAAAAGTCATGAATTTCTATTCAAAACACACACTACGAACAAAACAACAACAAATCTTGTGTTGACAAGACGACAAATTATGATAAATGGAATCACCTCGACTCTCAAATCTTTTGGTCCGTGTCATAAATTTTTTGGTCATCTGACTCCTATAATTCTCTTTTTCGGCTTCTCCCATTACGGGTCGCCACAGCGGGCCATCCGCATGTTTGATTTGTCACGTTTTTGCCCTTCCTAACGCAACCCTCCCCATTTATCCGGGCTTGGGACCGGCACTAAGGCTTGTGCAACCCTAGTGGATGGGGATTGGTTCCCTGGTCAGGGATCGAACCCAGGCCGCAGCGTTGAGAGCGCCGCATCCTAACCACTATACCACCAGGCAACATGTGACTCCCATAATGATTTATTGCACTGTGTAGCATCTATGGGAGTCACGTGATAAAAGGACGAATGACTCGGACTAGAAGCGTCCAGAGGTAAACTATTCAATTCTGTTTCCTTTGCATAACCTATGGAGATTTTGCGATGCTTGGAAAATTAGACGACTTCTTGTTCTTCCTCATATATCAAAAATAAACATTTGTGAACGACCATCACTAAAGCGGAGACCTTCTCATAAGACCCCAACCTTTTCATTAATAATGCAGAGCCTGCAATGTAAAGCAACCCGTTAAAATGTATATAGGAACATATGTGTGGATGTACAAGAAACCGATACCAGCCAATCAGGTTGCAGCCTTGCGAACAAAGAAAAGTGTCTTGAAAAATGCTGTGAATGGCATGACGAATTACAACGTGTACGAATAAGGGTTGGAATTCCACTTCTTTTCCACTCAAAGAAAAATAGTTGGCTAGGATAAGAATAAAAGGGATTAGTATAAAACTCATGGCAACTGCAACAGCTAGGCCACTGAGCCGGCTGCCTCTGCTGTAACAACAGAGATCCACACTCTGGCTGTCTGCTGAGTACTCGAGGTCTTTCCAGTGGCGCTTAACATCTACTTTCGGAACACATCAATGCCTGAACGGGTCCATTATGCGAGTTGCAATGCAGTGAAAAGCTTGAAAAGCCCTCGTGCACTCGTAAACATGTAGAGCTTGATAACCAAGCCGACGCTGAGGCAAGATTACTTAAAGGAAATGGGACACCAGTGGCAAAACGTGTGTGTGTCTGAGTGCGCACTGAAAGCGTGCAGCATCATTTCGTTGTTATTGCAGATTAGTTACAGGGTGCCATTTTTTCATTGCCTGCCTCTGGACTACATTAGAGCAATCATCTCGGCCAATCAAATCACAATGCAGCGTTTTTTAGGAGGGGGGGGGGGAATTGAGAGACAGAGATTCAACAGACAGACAGACGACAGAGAGAAAGAGACAATGTGGAGACAACGTGAAAGAGAACGCGACAGGGAAAGAATGAGAGAATGCAGAAGGCAAGGTACACTGAAAAAGCATGGGTGAGAGACAGATGAAGTGTAAGAGAGAGAGAGAGAGAGAAAGAGAGAGAGAGAGATAGAGAGAGAGAAAGAGAGAGAGAGAGAGAGAGAGAGAGAGAGAGAGAGAGAAAGAAAAAGAAACCCTGATGGACGTCTCGATAAGAATTCTGATTTGATTTTCGACTGGTCAGACTGTTAAATAATTTTCCATCACAGCAGCTCTGACAATCGTTCCAGCTTTAAGCTGTTATACAATCGTCCTGTAACCACTATTATTGTTGCAGTTTCTCTGAAGCATTTAATCTTTTTTCCATTGTGAATGTAAAATGTAATTATAAAGGGATGATTTTATAGTATACTAAAAAAAACATTGGTAAAACCTAGCAACAGGTAAAAGAAAAAGAGAAAAAGAGAAGAAAAAAGTGTATTATGACAACAAAAAGCTAAGGAAAGTGAAAAAAAAAAAAAAAAGAGAGAATTTCGTTTGGTGCCCTGATGATTGATGCAATTTAAAACATCATAATTACTATAAAACATTTATCATATATATATTTTTTTTTTTTATGTGCTGCCCTGCCATTTTGAAATCTAAACAGTCTTGTCTATTTAAGCAACTGGCTCAGTACAAAAAAAAAGAGAAGGAATGGGAACCTTTGGTTTTTCTAGTTTTTTATTTTTCCTATCTTGTCTAGAAGGCAAGAACAAGTTCATCTAAAAACATCAATAACCTTTGAAACATGTCTCGTCTTCATGCTCTATGTTAAGTTTGGTTTCACTAATAAAAAGCATACATTTGCATAAAGCATATATATGTGCATATATATATTGTGAATAAATCAACACATATATATATATATATATATATATATATATATATATATATATATATATATATATATATATATATATATATAAATTATTAACAAAAACTTTAGTTGCATAAAGTCAAAGTGCATATATTCACTAAAAGCTCTATCTGAGGTGGTGAATCCAGAGCAAAAAGGTTGAATGGAACCAAAGAACCTATAAGGAACCCACACAGAGATTGAAAGCCAGTAATATCCGTTCATACAATATGTCAGTTTGATTATATGTTATGAAAGTGATTAAGGTAACAGACACATTAGCTGCATAAGTCATTCATATACATTAAAAGCTTTATCTGAGTCCTGGTGGATCAGGAGGAAACACAAGGAATGAGCTGGGAATAGATGCTTAATTGTAGGCCATCTCAGTGGTTCAAGTACCCTCATTATATATAAATCTAACTCTCTTTCTTCGGTGTGCTCCCCAATTGTCTCTGCGTTGTGTTTGTATAAGGGATGAACGAGGAGGACACTAAGATTGTTGTTGAGTCAAGCAGAGCAGCCTTCTGTTTTTAGGCTCCTTTTCCAACTTCGCCACTTTTACAGGAGAACCAGCACTGGAACAGCTTTTTCACAAAGGAAATAGAACTGCTTTCAAAACTTCCAATATACAGTATAGTTATGTCATGGTTCACAAATTCACTGAAAAACAGAAAAAATAAACTACAGTATATTACAGAGATAGATGTTAATTGTATCCATAATAAAAAAGAATAAAACCGTGAAATACACAATTTATCCTCAAACACAAGGTGACGTTACATAAAATATGCTGCACCACACGGATCGCAGAAAACATGCAAAAATATTACAAATACAAACCATCCAAAATCTTTTCACGTACATGTTATTAAACGCTAATATAATTGGGCTCGCCCCACAAGCAGGGGGAGCACACACACACACACACACACATACATCTCTTAACTTCACAGCTTCCAGTACGTGTATGTTGATGTTAGATATTTTGTCCAATCAGATTTCAGCTTCTAAGAGCTGCCATGTCAGTCTAATCTGCCCAGGGCCTTCACAATCAGTAGTGCTGGCCTTTTTATCTTAGTTTCTATAAGAAATATATCTGTTTCTTTAATTGGTTAAAGTTTAACCAATCAGATTTAAAATTCACCTCACATGGCCAGCTAGTTGGCCCAGAATAGCATTTTACCGTCCTCTGAGTGGTTGGTCAGAGAGAATCTGTTACAGCCAAGGTTCAACTAGCAAAACATGTCTGTGGCACTGCACACATTAATACATCCGAGTTATACTTTTTTACGCCCTCAATGGCTTACGGTGGAAGAAAAATTGATTTGGTACTTAAAAATGTATTTTCAAGGCGGACATTTCCAGAAAAGCTAGATATCGTGAGGAGAGGTCGGCCAACCCCGCAGCTAGCTAGCTTGTCTTAGTCAAAAGGGTTTTTTGCCACTTCCAGACCAGTGAATACAAGCGGTACCACTGTCTTACAGTCTCTAAGGAGCATAGTGGCTCATAGCAGCGTTTTTTTTTTTTTTTATAGTATTGATGGTTTCTATAATTGCGACATGATAGTGGTGGTATTGAGAGGTGGATTAAGTTGGGGGGTAAGTCCCCATTGTAGGCCCAGGTACCAAATGCCACTGATATATATATCATTTTTTTAAGCTTTTCGGTGGTGAAGTGATTTGAGCTTGCAACTCTTCACCTGGATAAAAAAAAACCGGAGTTCATATCAAGTCACATCAACTAATAAGGTAATATCCTCAGGGACTGAAACAAATTCTCCTGGTATGCTGACAACACACACCTTCTTACCTCCCTTAGTTTCTACTGTTTCACTTCATATCTCAGCATGTCTGTCAGACATCCAGCCATGAATGGCAGCTCATCATTTGTGACTAAATTTAGACTGAGCTGCTGTACATCCCTGGAGATGCAGCCCCACATCAAGATCTTGTGATATCTCTGGGGAAGTTTCAGATCGTGCCACTTGACGCAACCTTGGGGGAGTTCTGGATAAATTAACTCTCGGTCTGTCATCATCTTTTCAACTTGTGTCAGTCATTGTGACATCTTTCTCCTTTACAACAGCAGGATTTCTTCTTAATGGTTAAGGCTCTGGGTTACTGATTTGAGGTTGGAAGTTCAAGCCGCAGCACTGCCAATCTGCCTCTGTAGGTACCTCCTACCCTTCTTCCTACATTTTTCTTAGTCTTTCCATCTGTCCTTCCTTATACCTTCTATTGCTCCTTCTTTTCCTCCTGCTACTGTTTCTCCCATTCCTATTTCCATTGTTTTATCTCACTTCCTTCCTTGTATTGCTCCTTTCTTCCTTCCGTCTGTCCTTCCTTTTACCTTCTATTGCTCATTGCTACCTTTTTTTGACCTTCTATTGCGAATTTCTTTCCTTTCTTTTACCTTCTTTTGCTCCTTTTTTCCATCGGTCTTTCCCTTTTGCCTCCCATTGCTCATTCCTTCCTTTCTTTCAAAATTCTATTGCTACTTCCATCCATCTGTCCTTTGTTTTACCTACTATTTCTCCTTCCTATCTTCCTCCCTTCCCTCCTTTCCCTTACTTTTTTATTCTTCTTATTCTCTTTTAATTAGTGCTTCCTTTCGTATTTCCTTTTACCTTGTTATTGCACCTTCCTGTCTTTATTTCTTCTGCCCTTACTTTTCCATTCTATTGCTCCTCCTTCCTTCTCGTAATCCTTTCTTCCTCCCAATAATTTGTATTAATTCGAGTCACCTTTTTGACTGTGCCATTATGTAGAAGTAACAAATAAAGGCTGCTGCTTTTCTATTCACAGAGGCCAGTCAAATTCTTGCTTCGATCCATGTCATCTGTTTCTATTGTATGAGGCTTTCGAAAACGATGACGCATTTTTGGTCATTGCTGCAACGTTTCAGAGCCGGAAAGTAAATAAACGGCAGGCGGAAATGCTGCAGGTCGAAGCATTTTTTTGTGTTTTGTTCATGTGCGGTACAGGGACGTGAGCGTTTTCAGAAGTTCAATGTGGATGAGCAACTATCGAAAGGATTGAAAACGATTGTTTCCAGTGTTGCCGGGAAAGACTCGTGACCGCCTGTGACATTTGCCAAGATGAAGAACATACCAAATACAAATCGATAAACTTGCATAAAAAAAAGCATTGATCACTTGCACACGATCACCAAAAGTGCCTTTAAATGAATTTCCTGATGGCTTGAAAACACCGGTCACTAGTTGGTTCAAAACAAAAACAGAAGAAAGACCAGATATACTGACCTAGAAGTTAAACAAGCATAATGCCTGGTCTTTCGGTTCAATATACTTTTGGCATATGCTAAAATCTCAGTTATAACACAGCTTACAGTCTCAGAGGGTTTCATTATAATGTTAACAACTGTGAATTTGTTCCATTTGACCAAAGTATAAAAAGAAGAAAATGTACACGGGCTCAAATAAAAAAATGAACGTATAGGGAATAGGACCCAGGGCAGGAGAAATAAAGCCTCCCAAGCATTGTATAATATGTATAATAATATACATCATCTATTTGTGTTCTACCAGTGTAGACATTGCACACTCTAACTGTGCTTCTTGTGGAGACTAAAGTTGAGCCTCACACATCATTAATTAAGAGTTTTATGCTGCAGGCATTCAGGTTTCCTGGTGGTCTAGTGGTTAGGATGCGGCGCTCTCACCGCTGCGGCCCGGGTTCGATCCCCGGTCAGGGAACCGACCCCAGCCACTCTCAGTGCCAGTCCCGGATAAATTGGGGAGGGTCGTGTTAGGAAGGGCATCCGGCGTAAAGACATGTGCCAAATCAAACATGCGGAGGATCCGCTGTGGCGACCCCTAACGGGAGAAGCCGAAAGAAAGAAAGAAATGCTGCAGGCTTTCAGGCCCTCTAGTGCAGGGCACAACAACATAGGACTTTACGTGGGAAGTCGTACAGCACAAGTAATTAATATCAGTGGAAGTTCCTGAGCAAGGATAGAATAACCATTAGTTATTTGCAGGATGAATGAAGACATCGCTTACCAAGACTATAAAAAAACATCTCCTGCTTACTAAAGTCCTTGACCCCACTGGACACCTTTGCAATGCTGACTATGCAACATGGTGCATTGCCATACCTCACTATGAATCTAACACAAATCCTTATAGCCACTTCACAAAATCTGGTGAAGAGCTTTCCTAGAAGAGTGAAGGCCACAGAGGTTGAGTGTGGCAACTCCAAATTCATGTCCAGTACGTCCAGACGTTTTGCAATACCCTCTGTGTCGCAAATGAATATCTCTTTTAAATGACACTATGAAGTACAAATCAGTACAAATCTACACAACCAATGCAATCATGTTATCTAAAAATGATCCATGCTCTTCATCACTGAACATTTTCTTGCAGCACTATAATTGATGTAATCTTGTTTACTTGAGTGTAAGTTAATGCTTCATCATCAGCAGTCAATTTCCTCACAGAGGCTCACAGCTGGCAAACGAAATGAATGATAAAAATTATGTATAGAAAGCTGCAACCCTTCAGTATAAATGGTTCAAAAGTGAGAGTCAAAGACCTGGTAAGACCCTCTCTCTCTCCCTCTCTCTCTCTCATATACTGTGTATATATATATATATATATATATATATATATATATATATATATATATATATATATATATATAGCGCCTCTCTCTCTCTTTCTGTTCATACTTTTTCCCACCTTCCATCTTTTCTTCTTTCCTTTTAATTTGTCTTTCTATTTGTTCTTCTCTCCTCCCATTCATTACATACTTTATACCTTCCCTTCTTCATTCTTTTCATTTTAATATGCTTGTCCTATTTTATTCTGTCCATCCTTTAAAGTATGTGTAAATTCTTTATATATATTTGCATTTATTTTTATTTATTTTCTTTGCTGCTGTAACAAAGAAATTTCCCCACTGTGGGACGAATAAAGGTATATCTTATATTTTTCACTTTTTGCCTCCTGACAGAATTTTCCTTCTTTTCATCGTTCTTTCGTTTTTGGTTTTTTTTTGCTTCTGGCCATCTTCCTTTCCTTTCGCTTCTTCTATCATTCACTCTTTCCTTCTTTTCTTTTTCCTTCCACCCCTTTTCCTTCTTTTTATATCAATCTCACTTCTTTCAGCTTTTACTTTAACATTCTTTTTGTTTTTACTTTCTATTTTCCCTGTCTTTCTTTTGTCCTTCGATTGCTCCTTTCTTCTGTCCTTTTTTTTTACCTTCTTTTTGTCCTTTTTTTACCTTCTACTGCTCCTTTAGTTTTTGTCCTTTTTACCTCCTTCTGCACCTTCTATCAATTTGTCCTTCCTTTAACTTTCTTCTACTCCTTCCTTCTATCAGTCCTTCGTTTTACTTTCTATTGCTCCTTCCTTGCTTATGTCCTCCCTACAACGGGTCCTCACTTTCTTCCATCCTAGCTTTTAGCTTCTATTGCTCCTTCCTTCTTTTTAGCTTTTATTTCTCCTTTCCTTTTTTGTCCTTTCTTTTGTCTTCCCTTTCACCTTATATTGCTCCTTCCTTCCTTTTGTCCTTCTTTTCACCTTTCCTTTATCCTTTCTTCAGACTTGTTTCACTTAATAAATTCACACTAGTTTAAATATTATTTGTGCCTGCCTTATTTCATTTATTTCTTCAAGACGCCTAAAATTCAGAAAATCAAAGAATGAAATGAATCCACCCCTCCACCACAGGCACTTTAGTCTCACAGTCTTCTACATTTTCCTTTCTTTGTTTTTGCATTCACATCTACATGAGCAAGCAGCCGGTCACTCCGCCCCCTCACCAGGCCAGGAAACAAACGGGTGGCGAGTGTAAAGTGTCTTGTGGAAACGCTGATTATTAAATTATTGAATCAGTCAGGGGTACTTAAAGTTTCATGAGCGCCCATTAGCATCTCAGAGAGTGCCGGCTGAAAATGTACAGAGCGGCGAGAAACGACAGAGTGCATACACAATGCGTCTCTGACCTACATCTCGAGACTGGAGCCCTGAAGCACGACTCTGCGCTGACGTGAGAAGCGTCACTTTTCCAAGCCTAGATGTGTATAAGAAAGAAAGCGCAGGTGGGATTTGGTCTGCGCTTCGATTGATCTGATATTCTAAGCATTTGGGTCAATAAAAGGTTACTGCAATGCAGCTGAGGCAAATTGAAGCATGATCCGATGAAAAGTAAAGAAAATTGTAACACAAATCGATTTCTTCAGCCTTTCTTTCCAGCAGAGACACTTTTCTCATTTAGAAAAAAAGGTTTCTCATTTTATTGTGATTCTAATTAAATCTACTGTTTAGGTCAATAACAGATTCTACTGTCTAGTAAAAGGGAGATATGGTAATTGTGTGTGTGTGTGTGTGTGTATATACACGTGAGTATTTTTTTCTTTACAGACACACCGGCCAATCTAAAGGGACAAAAACAGAACAGACTCGGCTCCCCAAAAGGGAAATGCATTAAAACGGGTAATGGAGACTTTAATTACGAGCCTCACGCTCAATTTGGTTTCGCCCATGAGAAACTATTAAGTGTGTGTGTGTGTGTGTCAGTTGGAATGACAGACAGAAAAATAGGGAGACAGACAGAACAGCACAGAGATACATGGACAGTGGCAGACAGACATGGATAGATGGACAGACAGACAGACAGGCAGAGAGAGAGAGAGAGAGAGAGAGATGGATAGATAGACAGACAGACAGACAGACAGACAGACAGACAGACAGACAGACAGACAGACAGACAGACAGGCAGACAGGCAGGTGGAGAGACATTGACAGACAGAGTCAGAGAGACAGACAGAAATGGATAGCCAGATAGAGAGCGAGAGAGAGAGATATTGATAGATGGACAGAGCAGGCACACAGACAGACTGGATAGACAGAGAGAGAGAGAGAGAGAGAGAGAGAGAGAGAGAGAGAGAGAGAGAGAGAGAGAGAGAGAGAGAGAGAGAGAGAGAGAGAGAGAGAGATGGATAAACAGACATACAGACAGGCAGGCAAAGAGACATGAACAGACAGACATAAAGACAGACAGAAAGAGAGACATTGATAGATGGACAAAGAGAGGCAGGCATAGAGACAGAGTGATGAAGAGAGATAGACAAGCAGGCAGGAAGAAAGGCAGACAAAAAGTGTGACCGATGAATAGACAGATGCAGAGTTGGACGGACAGAGATGGTCACATTCAGATGAATAAAGACAGTTTACCTAGCTAGACAGACGCAGATAGAGGAATTGAGAGTCAGACAGGCTGATAGACAGTGAAGGACAGACATGCATGCACAGACAGGAAGACAGACAAACATCCACAAAGACAACAATAACTAGACAGACAGAAAGCAATATATGGATAGACAGACAGTGTGGCAGACAGACAGAGAGACATGAGTGGATAGACAGAGCGGCAAAGTTAGATGGACAGAGATGATGAGACACAGATAGATAAAGGAATAAACAGACAAATGGAGTGGCATGGACTTGAACAGACAGACAAATAGACAGGCAGACACAGTTAAACAGAGAGATACATAGATAGAAAAACTGTGTGACAGAGGAAAACAAAAAGATTAGACAGACAGAGTCGCAGCTTTGGACAGAAAACCAGACAGAAAGATCTATTCCTATGAGGTTTTTGGACCTACAATGCGTTGTGTGTGAGTTTGGAGTGAACTTTCTTTGTCCCGCTGTTCACTTTTACCTTGTGCATCCTCTTTCCGCTGGGAAACGAGTATGTTCCAGCCTCCCTCCTTTTTATTCCCCCTCCATCTTTTCATCCCTCTCTATAGCTCGGACTAATGGCGTGGATCTGAAGACATTCGGCCGTGCCCTGTCGTCTCTGCGGAGGGAACTGGTCGGTGTTTCTTCGGTGCCTGTTAGCCCATTACCTCAGCCCCTGCGGACGCCTCACAGGCTCAGCGACTCTCCCTACCTTCCGAAATAAAGTCCTCAAAAACAAAAGTCTCGCAGGCGTCCTGGAGTCTGAGAGACAGGAGTCCGGCGTAGCCTGCAGTCCAAGCGTGAGCACTTCTGGACAACGTGAAATGAAGTGAATCCATTAAGAGGTGTTAGAGGGGAAAACGAGGCTTGATGGTGGCTTTTAGAAAACGCAGAGAGCTTCTAAATAATTCAGCAAACAAACAGCCAGTTGTTCCAGGATGGAGCTCGGAAGTCCCGCGTTATGTTATAAGCAAGCAAACATTTGCGGTAATTGAATCACAATTCTTTCAATAATATTCTTATATCAATAACAGACACTGTTATTGTAATTATATACATTTCTTTTTCCTTTCGGCTTCTCCCATTAGGGGTCGCCACAGCGGACCATCCGCATGTTTGATCTGGCACATGTTTTTACGCTGGATGCCCTTCCTAACGCAACCCTCCCCGTTTATCCGGACTTGGGACCGGCACTAAGGCTTGTGCAACCCTAATGGCTGGGGTTGGACCCCGGTCAGGGAACCAACCACAGCCATCTGGTTGTAATTACAGTATATACATACTATAGTATGTATATAAGTATAGAGGCATGTGACACATGGTTCTTCCCTAAAACTGTTAGCACAAAGATAGAGGAACTCTAACTCTATCTTTATGCCAGCACTATAAACCCATGCTTTATATGGGTTGAAGTGGAAGATCTTCTGCTCTAGATGTAGCTCCCAATCCTACTGAACACCTTTAAGATGAATCGAAAAGCTGACTGCACCCCAGGTTTCCTCATCTCTCACCTACATCAATACCCAACTTTACTAACACCCTTGCTGCTGAAAGGAATCTCCACCAATCTTCACAAAATCTAGTGGAACATCTTCCCAGATGGATAGAGGTTATTATAATCGTAAACACTCCCCACATAATGTAAGTGTAACTACAGAACTACACATGCGTGTCACTAGGCTCCTATTAACAGAGCTGCTGTTCTAAACGTATACCACCAGATATGCAGAATTACAAAGAATAAATAATCAAACGAACAAAATAAGCCGTTCTCTCCGGAGACCGAACATGACAACGTGTAGGCTGGGCATAAGAGATGAGGCAAGGTGAAAGGACAAACTCAATAATGGCATCTCTGTGGAGAGGCACGCTGCAGCCATTAGCCTAGCATGAGCTCATCAATATTTAATACATGTCGAGTGAGTTCCGCACAGCTAAATCTCCAGTGCTGAATTAACACCTGCATCAGGAGAAAAATAAGCACTGAGCTCATTTCACACCGAGGACTCTCTCTCTCTCTGTGTGTGTGTGTTTGTGTGTGTGTGTGTGTGTGCGCATGCATGTGTTACATCTGTTGCTTATTTTCAGTTGCTATTTAAAGTCATTCTCGCTCCAGTCCACAGTAAAGAAGTGTTTTTATTGCAGTAAGCCTAAAAAGTTGGCAGTAAAAATAGGACAGTGTCTGTGTCATGCTGCTCTACTGCAGTATTGTTCAGTACTGATAAAAATAAATATAAAAGGGTTTTTGCACTGATCATTTTTGTGATCTTTTTTGTCTTCTTATCTACCCATCTATGCATCCATCCATACCTTTAGCCCAACTACATACCAATCCACCAATCCAGAGCTTTCTAGTCCTCCTACCTACTCACCTATTCATCAATCCATCCCTTTCTAGCCTACCTACCTACCTACCTACCTACCTACCTACCTACCTACCTACCTACCTACCTACCTACCTACCTACCTATCAATTCTTCTTTTTCCAGCCTACCTATCCATTCATTATTTCCTTTCTAGCCTACCTACCTATCTATATATCCTTCCATTACTAGCCTACCTACCTATCCATTTATCCATCCTTCCCTTTCCAGCCTACCTACCTACCTACTTATCCACCCTTCCCTTTTCAATGCACCTACCTAACTATTCATCCATCCAGCCATCCCTTTTTAGTTTACCTACCTATCCATCAATTCTTTCTTTTCTACACTACCTACCTATACATCCATTCATCCATCCAGCCATCCATCCATCCCTTTCCAGCCTGCCTACCTACCTATCCATCCTTTCTTTTCTAACCTACCCACTTACCTATTTATCCATCTATCGCCTACCCATCCACCCATCCATTGCTAGCCCACTTACCTTACTATTTAACCATTTATCCATCAAATCCCTTCTAGCCTACTTACCCATCTATCCATTCATCTCTTTCTTCCTTACCTACCAGCCTATCTAACCATCAGGCCATCCATCCATTTCTTGCCTACCTTTCTATCCTACTTACAGTGTCTGTCTGTCTCAATCCATTTCCATCTATATATCTATCCCCCCATCTCAATCTCAGTCTCTCTCAACACACATAAACACATTAAAATCCAGTTACGATAATTGGGAATAAGCCGTACACCTCTACAGGTACAAACTAAACTATTATTACTGTAATAACTAAATAAGAACCATAAAAATAAACAAAATATTCAAAAAAACATTTAGTATTTCAGGGAAATTCTTGTCATCATTTCCCATCACAATTGTAATGCAATATTGATTTTTATTTTTTTTTCAAAATTACAGAAAATTACAAGATCATCTTCACAAACACTATAATCATCTAAACTATTTTTTAAACCTTTGGAGCTGCTGCTTTTATTCCCAGTTTCAGGATGTGGCCTATAGTTACCCCATGGTAATTTCCAGCAGTGTGTCTAGGGCAAGAAATACAAAAGCTACCTATCTACACTACATGGGCAAAAGTTTGTGGACACCTGACCATGCTTTTTTTTTGAACATCCTATTCCACACTTAGTTATTTGCTGCTATTATAAGCTTCAATCTTCTGGGTAGATTTTGGAATGGAAATCTGTGGAGATTCCATCAGCCACTATAGTGTTAGTAAAGTCAGGTACTGATGTAGGTGAGAAGAGGAGACCTGGGATGCAGCCAGCATTCCAATTCATCCCAGTGGGGTTCATTGGGGTTGGAGGTCTACAGCAGGAGATCTTTCACTCCAATCCATGTAAAGCATATCCTCATCTAAAGATTTGGGTCTTGTAACACAAGTGAAGGTGTGAAAAATTTTATGCAAGCCCATCCAGAGACATTTGGAGAAGAACCCCATATGGCTGGAAAATCCAGGTCTCCCAATATCTTTTGAGTGTCTATTCATATCTATAACTTATTTAAAAAGAATGCACTTTAGTGGCTGGAATTATCTAAAGAAAAACCTTATAATATCATCCTAGAGGAGTTTTTGTGCCCTGAAGACACCGTAAAAATAATTATCTGGAGCGATGGGAACGTGTACATCTACAGCATCTTTAATAAATCCTTCATATTCGCCACCGCACCACCTCAGCAATTAGCCGCAGCTTCACAACAGCTCGGTGAGACTCCAGGCAGCCATGTTTGCTCGGGGCGCTACTGTACGCCGACTCTCGGCCCGTCCCCTCAACATACCGTGAGCTATGAACACAAGCGAACTAACGATGGCCTCTTCTCCTCGCTGTTGTTTTTCCTAGGCCCTATTTTTACTCCGATGGCCGATCGATACGCCTGCAGCCACTTTCAAATCAGCCACGGCCACGCAAGTGAGAAAAATCACCCGCGACGCTGGGAAAATTGAACAGTAACTGGCTTTTAGAGCATTGTGCAGCCCAGTGCGCTAGCAACAAATCCGTATTTTTGGCACGCTCCGGACACACACACACATTTTTCCTGTAGATGCCAGAACATTGAGTGTTTAAAAAAGGCGACCACAGAAAAGGATTAGCATGCAACGTCCTGCTCTGTTGTTCTCTCTCTTGGATGTTCTACGTTATTTTGAAAGAACTGATAAATATGAATGCAAAGTAGGTGCACCCTCTTACAAATACACAACCTCACACACACTTATGATTAGCTAGTTTCTTTCTGACAGACAAGGCACACTGACCAGCACTAGCATCCTGACAGCACTGCTAATTTCGCTCTGCTGGACTTAGACAGAACCCGAACTTGCGATCTCAAAGCGACAGAACAAACGCTTCCGGCCTTCCGTTCTAATAGAGAAAGCAATTTTCTGCTAGCCGTAATCCCTAAACGAGGCATCATGAACACGTCCCAATTCACACCCACGCTTCCGGAACCAGTGTTTACGATTAGCCCCTGCGGCACAGTAAATCCAGGATCATGCACAGTTTCCCGCACGCTCCAAGCCAAACTCACAGCACTATCGCTTCGGGACAGATCCGATGTCACTGTGAATTCTGCCCGCTCAGCACTGCAGGTTTGGGACACAGCCCACCTGAGTGTAAAGTCAGCATTGTGTGAGCAGGACAGGCCCTCAATCAACGGATAAAATAAGAACTTCCTTCCTCCATTCCCTTCTTTCTTTTCCACACCCCCCTTTTTTCCCCTTACTTTCGTACTTCCATTCTTTCCCTTTCTTTCCTTAATTTCTTTATGTCTACTTCTTTTTTCTTCCCCTTTTTTCCTTACTTCCTTCCTTCTTCCCTTTGGTTTTCCTTCCTTCCTTCCTTCCTTCCTTCCTTCCTTCTTCCCCTTTTGCTTTTCTTTCCTTCCATCCTTCCTTCCTTCCTTCCTTCCTTCCTTCCTTCCTTCCTTCCTTCCTTCTTCCCCTTTTGCTTTTCCTTCCTTCCTTCCTTCCTTCCTTCCTTCCTTCCTTCCTTCCTTCCTTCATCCCCTTTTGCTATTCCATTCTTCCTTTCTTCTTCCCCTTTTGCTTTTCCTTCCTTCCTTCCTTTCTTCCTTCCTTCCTTCCTTCCTTCCTTCCTTCCTTCTTCCCATTTTGCTTTTCCTTCCTTCTTCCCCTTTTGCTTTTCCTTCCTTCTTCCCCTTTTGCTTTTCCTTCTTTTCTTCTTTCTTTCTTTCTTTCTTTCTTTCTTTCTTTCTTTCTTTCTTTCTTTCTTTCTTTCTTTCTTTCTTTCTTTCTTTCTTTCTTTCTTTCTTTCCAACCCCCGAGCGAACGTAGGTATGCACCATCAGGAGACATATACAAAGACTTTTGTTCCATCACTGCCTTGATGATGTTACAAGAGACCTGAGAAAGACTTTATATAATGTATGTATGATATTACAGAAATTGGATGATTGAAATAAAATTATTGAAACGTAAATAAATGGCACCGATTCATAGATCAGAGTTTCTTTCCAATTCGTGGTTCTAACTGTTTATGTAACCAGAGCTTTATAATAAATGATGGAAATAAAATGCTAATGGTCTGATGCCAAATTTGCACAGAAAAAAGGATCTGAAATGGGCCACACTAACCTCAGCATGCCAGCTGCTCAATCCAAGCTTGTTAAAGAGGTCGATTTTGCCCATTTAGTGGACAAGTTTTAAAGAGAAAAAAAAAACCAAGACAGAAACCAGGCACTTAAAGCCTTCTGAGTATCATTGATCTTCAAGATTAATGTGCATAAGGTAGAAATGAATGAGTGCTTGCAGGGCGTGGCATGAAGATCAGGTCTCCCAGGATTGGTGGAGAGGTCAAGAGATCCATATGTAACTTACAAATCCATTCCTGGTACAATCAACAGCAAGACACTCCTAGCTTTTCCAAATGTTATGCCTAGAATACCTTTATATTGTAGCAGTGTAATACTAATATACACATTTTTCAAAGTCAGTAAGATGTTCCAACACTGTAGATTGGAAAGTACGATCAATTTTGCTTTGGACGTTGCAACTGTTGTATTCAGAATGATGCAAAGCGACTTGGTAAACTGTGATTCGATGCATCATGTGCCATCTGTCTAGTTTTTTTTTTTAGTTTTTTTTTTTTAGAAAAAAACTAAAAGCTGCCAGACTTCATATCAGCATCCTGGCAGCCCACTAGAAATTTCATGCCCTGCTCGCTGATGATTTGCTTTGGATTTGGATAAGCAACGAGGGTGTGGCGAAAAAGTAGACACCATGTGTTAAGAGATCACGTGAAGACAAAGCCATTCAGAGGCCATTCAGATGTAATTCGGTCTATTCGACTTTAGAGAAATGACGTGCCGGGGCTCTTTTTTTTTTTTTATGATGGGTCGTGATTAAAGAAATTCGATTCCCACCATCGCCGATGCAAAGCGCAAGTCAATGAAACATTTCTATTACAGAATCGATGGCGACCGACTGATTTACCAGGAGCTCTAATTGATTCATTCATAAAATTAATGAGTCATTACGGGACTTGTCAAGGAGCGAGCTCTGTTTACAGCAAAGGCTGAAACCAAACTGCAGAATGAACCAGTATAAATCTGTCTATTTTTAAAGTATTATTATTATTATTATATAAAAAACTATTATAATAAATAATATCAATATTAATAATAATTAATAATAATAATAATAATAATAATAGCAGTAAAATTATATATATATATATATATATATATATATATATATATATATATATATATATATATATATATATATTTAGTTTATTTTGATTGGGGTATGCATTACTGTTTTCAAAGTCATTAAATACTGTTAATAATTTTATTAAATGATTTAATTTTACTTGTTTAAAATCAAAAATAAATGCCTGTACTCTGTGTACGTACAACATTTTTATCATTTACATAAAAAAGACAATTATTTTATTTTATTAATTCTAACAAATGTAAACTTACGGTGCAAATACATCAATTACAATCATGAAAGCCAGTCTGTAAAAAATATATATTATAATAATAATAATAATAATAATAATAATAATAATAATAATAATAAAAAAGGTGCTATGTGGTTAATTGTTTGTGGACACCTGGCCATAAGATGCTTTATATGAGATTCAAATATCTTCATAAATCTGGCTTTGTGCACAAGGGCATTGTCATGATGATTGGAAAAGTTGTGTCCCAATACTTTTGACATGGTAGGAGCTACAATAAACAATTGTAACAATGAGAAAAGGGTGAGAAAACAGGAAATGGGAAGCAGGATGCTGTGATATGCACTTTCATATCAGGGTTCAGTAATTGAATGTAATCAGCATGCATTAAAGCTTGTGTTCTTTATTCTGTACACCGCATGAAAAAAAGAACAGAGCGCTCCAGACAGACGAGTCACGCCATTGTTCTGATGTCTGAAGGACAAAGCGTGAAGACGGTAAACAAGTTAAGCAGCACTTTTTGAATATTTCAATTTTTAGCCTCTTCCTGTATCTTGAGGTTATGAAAAACATCCAATGGATTTGTCAGAAGCTCATACAACAATTTGGAAGGAAAAATAGCCATAAAACGAAAACAGCTACAATATTCCGAAAAAAAAAAACACATGGGAAATGTGAACAAAAACAATGAGAGAAAAAAAAAGAAACGTGAATATGAAAAGACAAAGTTAGAAAAAGACAGGGAAAAGTCCAGAGCAATAACACACAATAACTGAGTTTAAAGGGGTCAGTAAGAAAAGAAGTGCAGAGAAGAGTAGAAAAGAAGAACAGAGCAGAGACAAGAAGATAGGAGACGAGACGAGACGAATAGAACAGAAAATTTAAAGAAACTAGAAGAGAAGAACAGAAAATAAAATAAAAGAACAGAACCAGAAATTGAGTAGAGAAGAGAAGAGACGAGACAAGATGAGACGAGACAAGGGAGTTGCCCCTGCTGATGTAGAGCTGTGTCATTTCTCAGATGAAGAGGAGGAGAAATGTGATCTGTTTGTCAGTTTGGGAGTGATAGAGTGGAAAAGAGTGAGTGTGAGTGAGTGAAAGAGAGAGAGAGAGAGAGAGAAAGAGAGACAGAGAGAGAGAGAGATGGAAGGCAGAGTTGCGACCTTGAGAAGCCCAGCAGGGTGGAGGAGTAAAAGCATCACAAGTGATCTGTATAATCAATTAAGGGTTTCTCATGTCTGTAATGCTGCATACAACCTAGCTTTTCTCTCTCTCTCTCTCTCTCTCTCTCTCTCTCTCTCTCTCTCTTCCCCCCTTACATTTTATTGCCAATTAATTATAATTAATAAAAATACCCTTATTTTCACATTAACTTTCTTTCGGCTTCTCCCATTAGGGGTCGCCACAGCAGATCCGCGCATGTTTGATTTGTCACATGTTTTTACACTGGATGCCCTTCCTAACGCAACCCTCCCCATTTATCCGGGCTTGGGACCGGCATACCGGGATGAAACCTGGCCCGCAGCCTTATTTGCACATTAAACATTTCAAATATTGAATTTAATCATTAAAAAGTGCACCAATTAAATCCATTCTCCCTTTTCAAGATCAAAACTACAAGTCAAAACCACAGTACAATAAACAAAAGACTGGAAATCTGACTATAAGATTGCTATGAGCTTTTTTCAACATTCTATTCTACACATTTCTGACCACATTTACTGCCATTATAACCTCCATTCTTCAAAATGTTATACTAGATTTTGGAGTGCGCTTGTGGAGATTTTTGAACATTCAATCAGCTACAATGGTGTTAATACAGTCAGGTACTGATGTAGGTGAGGTAAGGAGGCCTGGGTTGCAGTCAGCATTCACATTCATCGGAAAAGGTGTTCAATAGGGTTGGAGCTCCAAAGCAGAAGATCTTCCTGACTCCATTTTTGTGCTAACAGTTTGGGGAAGGAGCGAAAATGGCTGTCCCAAACAGTGTAACTAAAGTTAGCTTTGCAAACAACATACCTCTCTCTGCTAACCATTGTCAAGATGTAAATGAGGCTATAAAGAATCAGCAGTAATATAAAAAAATATATTATTATTATATCCATCATGGTGTCGGATAATTTTGACTTCTAGAAACCGCAGATTGTGCCAGAGATCACGCTGCCGTCTGCTAATCGAAGCGAATCCACCCACAGGCGAATGAAAGCTAGCAAACTCCAGCTAAGCTAAGTCTCCTGCCGTCCGTGTCATTTTAGATCCGCGCCTCTCTCGCTCATTACCACTCTCTTAGCGTTCTCCTTCGACGCTTCTCGCAGTCACTCAGTGTTCCTCTGTGTGTCTCAGCGGAAGGACAGCAGGAAACGCAGAGGGAGCCCTCGTCACATACTGTCACGGGCCTCGCATTACTTTATGCTAAAACACTCAGTGTCCAGGAGCCAAGCGAGCAGCCATGTCTTTAAACGCATGTTCCAGACTTTGTAGGGTGAAAGCAGGATCTGGCAGCCCTTAGAGCGACAGATTCAGGCTACAGGCAGATTGTTGCAGGGTCGAAGCTCATGTGATCAAGCCGTGTGTTTTTTTGTCAGAACCGTCACTGACTGCCGACGCTTCCCAGAAAAAAAGGACTAACAGGGTGATCGCATGTGTGTGTATAGAAGCCGATATTGTTGGTGTTTTACAATTTCTACGCTGATTAATATTTCAGTTCAAAGTCTAAATTATACAAGGATCATATATTTACTATTATGTTTACACCATATTAAGCGATCAGGTTGGTAATGTATCTCGATTTTTATCTAAAATATACATATAATAAAATATTTGGAAAAAAGAGATCAAAGATATAGCCTTACGAGAACACCAAATCATATTGTCAAAATTTCTGGGAGTGTAGAACCTTTATTTTAATAGCAAAACCAATCTAATCCAATCTAATCTAACACGTCATCAAATCATGGTTTGAAAGAGCTGAAGTAACAATCAAAACTCGCATGGCTGCACCAAATCATATGGTCAAGATGTCATTAAGAATTAAACTTTAGTGTTTAAATCCTGAATCTGATCCAATCTAATCTAACATTTGAGAACAGCAAATCATGGAGTTGAATCCATAGATTATCAAAACTCTAAAGTAATTAGATTTAATCTAATCTCATAATCAAACCCACATGGGCACACCAAATCATAAGGACAACATGTCATGGAGTATTGATATATTTTTTTTTTTAAATACCGAATCCAATCTAATTTAACAATTCAGGTCAAGGTGCCATACATTAGACTATCAAATCATAGTTTGAAAGATCTAATCTATTAATCAAAACCTGCATTGACATCAAAATTACAAGGTCAGGATATCAAAGAATGTTTTTTTGACATACTGAATCTGATCCAATCCAATCTAATTGATCAATTGTGCACACCAAATCATAGAGTTCAGTTGCCATAGATTGTGGCAAATATCTAATCTAACTGGTCAGTAGTAATCTGACTGGTCAGTAGTAGGTGTGGGTTAATTCTCCAATGTACAGTATAAACCTTCTGAGCTTTATACCTGAGCTACCACCTCTTATTTGTCTCCATTTCAATTTTGTGTAGTGATGCGTTTGGTTCACAGCGTTTACAGAATGTTCTGGTTTTCGTCCCGGTTTCGTGTTTGGTTACATATTAATGTGTAGGATGTTTCCTGATCACATGACCCACGCTCGTCTTATGGTTTTGGATTACAATTCGGAATACCTGTTTATTTAATAAAACATCCTCATACACCTACATGGCACCTACTAGTTCTTAAAAACAATTTGCAGGTGTTGAGTGCAATATTCTTGGAAGTAGTCTTCAGGCTCAGTGCTTCAGGACTAAGTTTCCAATTTCCCAGTCACTGTAGTCACACACAAGTTTTACTGTATTTATTACAACAACTTGTTTCCTGGATGTTGGATGACATTAAACTTAAAGAGATGAGGATAAAAAAAAAAAAAAGTTTCAATGTTGCTGAGGTAACTCCATTTCATCACTTGAATGGTTTATTTCTTGTGTGTACCAGTACCAAAAAAAGTAACTCCACACACTATATTCATGCCTGACTGACTGCTCAGTGTTTTATTATTCATGCCCCTCTACAGCCAACGCAAATTTGATCAAAAATATAATAACAGGTCTAAATCCAGATGCTTTTCCCTGTTCAACATTGGCCTGTAACCATGACAACAATCAAGAATAACACGTTCGACTAGACAGGTCTATATTTACACTTCGGGAACACAATTAAACTAATAATTTGTAGCGTTCTCATGTCACATCGAAATTATGGTAATTACGTGATGACGCCTCGGAGATTCTACTGTAGATTATTAATTCAATGGAAGATGATGATGGAGATGGATGAGGCTTGTACAGTGTGTGAATGGAGACAAACTTTAAAAAGGAAGCAGTGTTTATTCACACTGCTTTTATTTATATATATATATATATATATATATATATATATATATATAAATAATGTCTGAAATCCTGAAATGGGGGAAGAAGAAAAGGAAACAGTTTATTCCCTCCACCCCTTGTAATCATTTACCCTCCGGAAATTTTCCTCACACCTCTTGGTGTATTTCATACATCAGCTCGCGGTCACATTCACCATCCTCTGCCACGGCTCATCTCGGTTTTCCAGCCAAACGATCGATACGTTTTCTTTTTTTCCATGTGAAACATTAATATACTGCAGTATCCATTTTCAGTAGCCCACTTGCATTTCCACTTGCTTACCAGAGATCCGATTTGCGCAGGAATACGAATTACAAAAAATATCAGTCAATACACATTTGAGGTTTGGACTAGAGGTCAGAGAAGAATGGCCAGACTGGTTCAGGCTAACTGGAGGCATATGCTAATAAAATTATTTCCGCTTCTCAGAACTCATTTGTTATTTACATTATTTCCAGCTTTAGCTGTGGAAAATTTACACAAGGACTTAAAGGCTACCAAATTGTTCCAGTTCAGAGATGGAAAGTAACGAAGTACAAATACTTTGTAGATAGATTTTTCTGGTATCAGTACTTTATTTATTTTAACTTTTAACTTTCCTTTATTACATTTTTTACAGAAATATCTTTACTTTCTACTTCTTACTTTTTCAAATAGTGCTCAAGCAATTTAACTATTCATTTAATGGGCATAAGAGTTAATCCACAATTCCATGTGGGATTCCTCAAGGTTCTATGTTTTCCTCCAGCTTCATTAAAATCATGAGGGTAGCAAGATTAGTGAATTGCTAACTTGTACGAAAGTGGGAATGTGCAAGCATACTGTATTTCAACTGCATGATCAGTACCCTTAGAACATCCTCTGGCTAGTAGCACCACCCTGACCAGGACAAAACTAAAGATGAAAAAAAAAAAAAAAATCAAAATTTTTTATCTTTAAACAATTTTAATGACTAAAACTTGAAACACTTCTTAATTCATAAGTAGGCCCAGTGTTTAGCAGTCACCACCTCCTGCACACACACATATCCCCCCCCCAATCATTTGACATTTCACTTCTGTAATGCTGTAAATGTTATTCATCTCCTCACGTCCTCACACTTTCCCAATGTATGTGCGATCCTGACACCCAAAGCTCCTAAAATAGTTTTGTGAGTGTGTATGTGCAAATATGATGAGCCTCGTGAGAACTAATATGCTATTAGTGTATGAGGCCTACTTTCTTTACAAGCTAAACAAGTCGGCTGTGCTTTAAATGATAAAACAATATACTAAGTTCCCAATGTATCACCAAGTGCCTAATTTAGAGGGAAGGCTAAGATGCAGAACATCCTAAAGCCAGATTAGACTGTTAGACAGAAAAAAAAAGCTAGGCCAGTTCTGTAACCAAAGCCTTTTGGACAGATGCTTAATGTATAGCAGAAATATAGAGGGGAGGGGGACATATATGGAGAGGAAAAGGATAGGCTTATGATCCAAAGTAGAGACCTGCATGGGATGGCATTCTTCTGTCCCGCTCCCGTCATTTTTGCAGCTCCCGTTCGCAAAAGTCCGCGGGTAAAATGTATGAGTAGTTTTATTTTAGATGCACTGACTTTCTTCTTCCTACTCTGCTTTTTAGTTTCACTTGCTTCCCTTTTGAATATGAAAATTAACACATGTTTCGTTTGATTCGAGTTTGACCTTTTGTGTAAATTATATACATGGACTTAAACAAGAAACTTTTCAAAACATAGAACATGAAACGATATCTCAAAGAAAATAGGCCAAGGTTTCGTTGTGTTGTATGTTGCTTTCTTTAATAATGAAGTAATATTTGTAGTATGTAATATTTTGCCTTGGTGTGCTCCAGTAGTCTACTTTGCATCAACCATGCGAGAGTTCACTTCCGACCTTGTGCCTGCAAAACATTTTATTTTATATTGTTGCTTTTGTGCAGTAGATACATAAGTTTAATTGTTGGTAGTAATTTATTTATTTATTTATTTTATTTATTTTTTTTTTTTCTCTTGCGGGAGTCCCACGAGTGATTTTATTCTCCCGCAAACCAGACACACGAGTATTTCAGTATTTTAGTTTTAGAATGAGTTCTAAAGTGTATAAAGTTGAACTTTCTGTCAGAATTGGTCAAATGCTGCAAAACCCGGATAAGATTGAGCTTCACCAAGAGGCCTACTTAATAAAGACATACACCAATCAAACATAACATTATGACCTTATATTATTATGCTATACTATGTACCTTATTATAACATTATCTCTTCACCTGTTAGTGGTGCTATAACGGACAAGCGTAAGATTTTAAACGAGTTTACCAAGGGCCAAATTGTGATGGCTAGACGACTGGTTTAGAGCATCTCCAAAACTGCAGCTTTTGATGGGTGTTCCTGGTCTGCAGGGGTCATAAAAAAACTCCATCAAATGGCCATGCAAGCTGAATACCAAAATGCAACGAACACAAACAGAGGGCTCAGATAAGATCTTTCAACCTCAAGCAAACTTACGGTGAATTACACAGTAAGGTGGCGTAATTAGGAAGAAAATGGGTGGAAAATTAAACAGTGCGTGTGGTTCAGCCTCGAGGCCATTCACTCCACAATTGATTTTATCTATCTGCATACTCAGGCTTCAGATACAGAGCATTCGGTGTCAAAACCCTAACACTCACTCTTTGATTACCTAATTACCTGTCTATGTTCATGGAAATATGTTGCTGCAAAGGGTCATTGCTAACTCAATTAAAAATAAATAATAATAAAAAAAGAACTGGTATAAAATAAAATCCTGGGACTGCTCTCATGAACGGTTAATAAGGTGAGGAAATTGTTTAAGAAGCATAACAGCGTAGTACATTTTAACTGAATAATTTAAGAAAGCGCCTTTAGAATTCAGGGTTCAACAACAGGAGTGTTATTGATCTGCGTGAGATAAATGCTTTGCACAAAATAACTAAGATCTAATAAGAATTTTTTATGGGATTTAAAAAAAAAAAAAAAAAGAAATAAAGCTGTCCTTAGTTTTTGTTAACCTAACTATGATTTGCGTTGGAATTAAAATAGCTTTGATCAGAATTTTTACTAACGTGTCAAAATATTTTTAGGTGCTAAATATCCTATGGTTCATTACACAACAAGGCAGAAATTTGCTGATGGCATCAGTATAATCCGATGTTTAACACGATTTGAAAAAACATTATCCAACACCAATTAACTGTCAGCATTTTCGTTGTTCACATTCGTGTTTGTATGCGGAAAATTAAGCAGTCAAATGTTATGTAACCTTCAAACTTGGTTTTTGTGACTTCATATTTATTTAATAACTTTTTGGATTTTACTATTGCTTGTCTCGATTTTCTGGGTTCCACCCCCTCGTATTTAATAAATAAATAAAAATTGCTACTACACTAATACATTTTCTGAATGTCACCAAATTTAGCACACATCATCTTCACCATCGACACTCACAAGTTAACAGAAAATAAGAATACTCAAAAATGTAGCCTGTAATACATCAATGAATCAGACGGCCAAACAACCGAACAGGAAGTAAGATTGCACCGAATCAGAACTTGGTAGGCATGTTCAGGGTCAGTTCATTTTTTTGGTTAAAGAGCAACAATAACATTTTAACATCAAACTGCCTTTATTGCTACTCCTTAATTGTTTTTTTTTTAAGTTTTTCAGCAGATTTGGTTCATCCTGGCAGCCTGCTGTACATTGGATCATTTAGACATTTCCTCATATAATCAGAGACTTCCTCCACTGTCTGTAGACAAAATAGACATCACAATAAAACGTTATTACTCTGCTTTCCTGTCACTATTTAGGCAACAGATGTAGAGTCTGGATGCTTTGCTCCTGAAAATCCTGAACGCAGATTAAATATTAATTGGGTTTTTTTTTGCCAACAAATTGCTATGAAACTAATTTTTTTTTCCCGACAGATAAAAATAATAACGTCACCAAATTGTAGAAAGTGTATGGAGAGGGAAAGGAAGGGCTTATGATCCGAAGCATAAATCATGAGTTTTACATAGTTGAGGCAGTGTAATGTATGGGCAGGAATGACTGCCAATGAAACTGGGAAAATGGTGTTTATTGATAATAAAAGTAGCAGAATGAGTTCTCGTGTACAGAGTCATGATTCCAGCTCAGAATTTGTCAAACGATGCCAAACTAAAATAGGAGTTCGACACTGAACTATGAGGCCTACTTATTGGAGATATACATAATTGTTTTAGCCGACAATCTGCTGTGATACAAAAAAAATATATCACAACACTACCTCTGCTTTATTATACAGTTCTGCCACTGATTACTTTGTGTATATTTAATTATTTTTAAAATGTCTTTTCCCACCATTTGGTAGTTTTATTATTAAGTTCTCTCTCTTTCAGTGGGGAAAAACATTCTTAAGGAATTAAAGGAATTAATGATCAGAGCTTAATTATTGGTATCTTTTAGCATTAAATGAATTTGTTTTTCAATTAAAAAGAACTTGCTCCGGCTAAAGGATTCTTGTTAAAAATGAACAGATTGGGTGAGATAATAAGAATAATCTACTTTCTGTGAATTTTCCATTCGAATTCTATTTACTTGAAAGGTCAATATTCCATCTGCCATTTATTAAAAACTAAAATAAATAGGGCGATGCTTTAATGACACCCACGAACAGGGCTAAGAGAATTAATATACCTGCAGTGACAAGACCAGCGATGTTAAATAGAGAAATGAATCAGCGCTGTAAAAGTGGCAAATGTACATGTAAAACCATAGCAATGAAAAAGTCAATAGTGGGATGCAAAGTGGATGCATAATTTTTTTCATTGCATTTATAAACACCTAACATTTAGCAAAATATAGTTTTCATAAATCGAAGTAAGCATTGTTCTTATTTGTCATTTGTTGTAAAAGCATTGTGTTATAAAATGTTGATAAAGCTATATAGCTCTAAAGGGTGTGTAACTCTATAACACATTTAACATGATACTTGAGTATTGTGTACTAAAGAGAAAATATTTTAATTATCATTGCTATAGGAATAAATATCCAAAGGTTTCGAGACGAGCTCTGTTTACAAGAAATTACTTTATTTATCCATGTTTACACACCATCACCTCCCAGTGTTCCTCCAAACATCTCTTACTTATAAAAGTTGGTGCTCCCTGTGACTGTGCATGCAACCTTGTTCTGCCATCTGTTGGCCTGTTACAAATCTAGTCTCGAATACCATCTCGTACATCGATAACATTTATTTTTTGCAATATTTGTCTGTCCTTTCTCAAAAATATTTATGTTTGGATTTATCAAAAGATGCAAATAGCCTGATCTTTATCATATAATCGATAGATAGATAGATAGATAGATAGATAGATAGATAGATAGATAGATAGATAGATAGATAGATAGATAGATAGATAGATAGATAGATAGATAGATAGATAGATGTTTAATATAGTATAGCATATTATATATTATACTATACTACTATTCTATACTAAATTTTTTATACCATACAATAAGTGATTTTTAATTCCTTTTCCTTTTTTTTTTTTTTTTTTTTACAGGATAATTTCAATGCACCATTTACAATTGACCAATATGAGGTAACTGGTCAGAGGTTTGAATGCTGTTGCAAAGCAGTGTACACATAAGTCCATTTGAAAGTGTCTATGCTAGTATGCTAAAGGCTAATTTAAGAATGCTAATACTACAATTGCAGCAAACTAAACAGTTTTTTCATTGCAAAAGCCCAGTTCAGGTAGCAGCATTTCCACTAGCTAGTGTACCAGTGTATGGCTAGTGTAACAAAGCTAGACATGGCAAATCTGATTTCAGTCATGACTTTTGAGTAAACCGCAGAGTCTCAGTTATGCAAATAGCAACGCTAACGAAATTAAATAATCTATTCAGGAAAAACAATTCTGTTTATCATAAAATCATTGTTTATATGTCTCCTACTAAAGACCCAATGTTTGGGAGCAAACCTGCGCTTCCTGCGTATTCACATAGTCCATAATCTACATTTATATATACACAACAGGAATATAATTATATTATATAATTCTTCAGGCTAAGCGGGAGAAAATGAATGAATGCATTCTTCAGGCTATTATTAAGACAGTGCTCTCTTTAAAACCTAGAGAGATTAGTGGTTCACTATGTTATTATGACAGGAATCAGGGCAAACTGATCACCTCCTGCACAGTCGTGCCCTCTCTCACTTTCATTACATGGAGGTAATTAAACGACAAGGTCCACCTCATGATGTAGTGTCAGATATACAGATGTAAAGTCACTCTAGAAAAAATGCTTGGTACTTTCTTCATTTTTCTTTCCACTGTAGAATCTTTTATTCCTTCATTACTGTAGCCCCACCTACTAATTCTACTTGTTTTCCATAGTCATGTTTTGCAGTGTCTGAAGAATCATGAATAAAGCTAAAGATCCAAACGATTCCTAGCCATTCTAAAAGGACTCCAGAAAAAAACATCCTGACCCTATTCATCACTTCTACTTTGCCTTTTTACTGCTGTCCTGGCTTCTTGAGTGTTTCATCACATCAGTGAGAAATCTCAGCAGCCAAAGCATCTAAAACGATAAAATTTTATTTTGCTGCATTGGAAGATTAGCAAAGCAAGCAAGTGTCCTAGTTATGATCCATGCCCTGTTCTACTTAACAAGTAAATAAAAAATATTTGCAGGCAGCAGGAAACATTTAAGCATGAAGTGAAGTGTTGCTTCAACAATTTGCTAAAAAATTCATTTTAAAAGGATGTAGCTTTATACACTGATAATACTTTTAAGTAGCCTACACCATGTTCCTTGTCATAGTGCGATGGTAATAAAGTCACAGCCCAATGCCCCTAACATAATCAAGGGTCCCTCTTAACCTTCTGCATCCATCAAACAACAAGCGTCGGCATTTATCAGATCTTTAATGTCTGAGCAAAATGAAATGAGACTAGCCAAATGGCAGTGCAACAAATTACATGAGGAGAAATTGGCTGGAAACATCTGGGCTCATTGAAGCATTAGCAGGGTGTATGTCCTTCAAGTGCAAGATCTTTAGATTTCTTTGGCTTGGACTAGACATTCAAAGGAAGTTTCACCTGTTTAAATATTTGCCCTAAAAAGGCCATAGAGCAAAGCATATAAACTATGTTTTCATGAACTTTAGTTAGCAATACTAGGCGTATTCAAACCTTTTTTTTCTGTACTTGCGAAATCTTTTTGAAGAAGCTATGGCCCTGGAGGTAAAAAGACAATTTGAAAATACTCCAAACTCGTTTTTGGTTTTTGATTAACTTGGTGCCATGACCTCACGCTATGGTGCTGTGACCCGGGTTGCCTTGTAAGCAGTTAATATAAGGAACCCAAATGCAGAATATATAGTACATCTGAATATTTGTGTGTATGGTTAGAAAAACTCAAAAATTATTCGTTCAAACAGAGAAACTGGAGGCAAGTTCCCTTCTGTGTGCATTTCTACCCTTGTCTGGAAGGTATAAAAAAAAAGGCTTGCAAGTCTAGCAGAGATTTTATATTTACAGCGCCCTACTTTCTTTCGGAAACACCATCCAGACATCCCCTGCAGAGCCTTTGCTTAATTTTAAAGATCTCCATTGTCTCGGGGCCTTGAGAACGACCTGAATAGTGACGTTTTTCTTTAGGTTGTTTTTCCCAGAACCTAGGTTTGGAATTAGGGCGGTGCACGAGGCTCTGTTGTTTATTTATTTATTTTTTTATGCATGTTGTAAATGGCATGATTAATTACACCTAAAGCTCATGAGATCGGAGACCGGATTAGTCACCTTTCGGTGCCGGGGCATCCAAATTGATGGAGTATGCAGTAATTTGCAATGCGCCCATGCATGACGTAGACGCTGCTGAAGATTTGCCATGCGTCACGTTTTCATGCTTTTTTTCCCATCAAACATAGAAAAAAAATAACATTGCTGGCGGATCTCAGCCAGAAGTGCAGATGACCGTGTTGCTCCCAAGTAATTATCCCCCCCCCTCTAAAAAAAAAAAAGGTAGTTACTGTCAGTATGGCTTGTAATTACAACAAGAAGGGAATAAAAGCAGTAGTACTGCAGTGCCTCCCTAGGAACCATTATTTTAATAGCTGCCTTCGAGAGGGATCCCTGAATCAAAGCAAAAGAGTCGACAGACAAGGTGAAAATCTAGACATAAAAAGGATCTTTTTTCTGACTATGTTGTTAACTCTTGGGCTTATCCAAGGATATTCTTATTCTGGGTCAGGATTGGGTGCTTACAGGAAGTCATAGAATGTTATAAATAAATAAGAAATAAAAAAAAAAAAAGCCTTTTCCTTTTATATGAATCAATTGTGACAAATAAGGTAACAGGATATTCTCAATGATTTGGGAATGCAGTACATGAGCCTTGATGATGGAATATTCCAGGACAATGTGAATTAAACAATAAATTGTTGATTTAAGGTCTGCAAAAGTGATGAACGTGCTCAAATAAGCGCAATAGTTTCCTTTTAGTGCATTACCATTATTGATTATTGCAATATGTTTTTGGTTCGGACTTTTTATTTGTCCAGACTCAACAGATTCCAGATAACCTAGTACATGTCCAACAAAGCACCTAACACACAAAGCATGCATTTGACTTGTTTCCTAACTTTTATTTACTTATTTATTTTTGACTGAATGGTGCAGAAATTTACTCCAAGTCTTCAAATTAAAGTTTTTAATTAGTTTCTACTTTTCTTCTGTGGAATCTTACATAATGGGTGCATCACTGACAAGAACATTTATTTACATATATTTATTTCTTTGTCTTATTTTGCAGGTCATCAACTTGAAACTGAAAAATTCAAAAATTCAATAAAATTCATATTTTTTCCATCATACAGTACATTATTGTCATGTGACTAATGATAACCATACATGTTAAAGAAAAAAAAAATACTGAACATGTGTGTACTTTTAAAACTCTAACACTTTGCTATACAAGACATTCTTTTCCTTTTTTTTTTCCGAAATTACATTTCTTCTAGATGCTTTTGTTCTGAACAATAAACAGTTCCTGAGTTATGAGCCCGAGAAATACGAGTTCCTGCAAACTGCCTTGACAGTGTTTTAATTGGTAATCTATGATCCTCATAAAATAGAAAAGAAGAACTTGCATACACATCAATGACTGTACACATCCTTTAGAATACCAGTTTTGCATTTCAATGGAGGCTCTACAGAAGTCAAAGACTGTCCATAGTTTCTGGTTAACTCTTGAAAAGAATCAGGGTCACTGTATTTACTGTACTAATAGTACGATGGCATGTTTTGGAAATGTTCTCGAATCATTTATTCCCTTGCTGCCAGTCTCAGTGAAGGATTATGTGGAATCACGTTCTTTAAACCATCTGGCATTACAATCTCCCTGCCATTACAATACTTGATCTCATTGTGCGGCAGAGCATCAGATTGCACAGCACAGAGCAGGCAGTAAACTGCATTGTAAATATCGATGGCTACTTTGAATGTATCTGTGCCTTTGAAACACAATGCATATAAGTACTCAAACGTTACCTTGTGCTGATGTTTTAGAACATTCGAATGATTCGATGATAGTTCTGATGGTAGTAAAATAGCTTTGGATTCCTGCATTTCGTGCAAAAACAAACAGTAAGAGCATGATGCAAAAGAGTGCAATTCTGCATTGGATGTAGTAAGTCACATATACTGTGGAGGTATACAATTAAGTACAGTGAAGTAACGAGTCAATAATGCAATAGGTCTCTTAAAATGAATTATATAAGCTTCATTCTCTAATCCTGCCACTTTTCTAACATTTTCCTTTGAGATATATCTATTCGATTGATTTGATTTTGCATTTACACTCTGCCTTTAACCAGAGCAATAGGTACAGAAGGAAATTCAGCCTTCACTCTTGAACCAAGCTGCCTAATACTATGACAAGATCCACGGTGACATCATAATGCACTGCAGTTTCACAGCAAAAATGACAAAAAAACTAAAACCCACACCAGTTTATTGCATCGGACTTGCCAAATGTATGATATTACTTGAGCCGAAAGGGTGTGATTATAGTATAAGGCAAATCCGAGCATCCATAAGACATAAATCTCTGCTCATGGATATAGGCTTCAACTCCTAGTTTCCTGGCTGGGAGATTTGTGTGCTATGCATCCCAGTGGAAAGCAGGACAGAAAGTGATGAATGCGACCCAAAACTCCAGAGAGCCTCAAAATACATCAAAAATGGCATACGGAATCAGATTCGGTATTAGCCGTGTCCAATTTCCCAACACAGCATAATGGAAGTAACTGCAGGTTTAAAAAAAAAAAAAACCAGCACATATGCACAAATAAACGATATATCATCGCTTTATGTGCCTAAGCAGAATGATGACAGCTCTGCATCCTCCAATGCTAACAAACACATACATCTAACAGATTATTTACCTATGACTCAAACTGTAAATGAAGAAAAAGCAATGATTACAGCAGGTCAGCTCCTGAACTGGAAAATGATTAGTGACATTTACAGTCAGGACACACACAAAAGAAAAGATATGACAAAAGTGAGAAAAATGGAAAACTCACTGCGAAAAGATTCACTAAGCTGTTCAGGTCAGAGCATTTCATTAACCTTATCAGAAGAACAGTGGGAGTGTGGCTGAGCAGAAATCTCAAAGAAAAAGACCAAGGGGGTCAACTCTAAAATGACTTCGCAATTACTTGACATGCATTGCTGGTTTCACTCTGTCCCCCGATCTGTCACCTTCTGCAAACCTGCCCTGGCATTTTACAAAAACAGAACCTACCGCTAATAGATCTGTCCAACTATTAATTATTTTGCTTGATTAGCAAATCCGCCCCACTGTATCTACTCAGCATTACAGTATTTACCCAATAACTAGTCCTGTTTTTACAATACCGTCTCAACACTATTTAGTCCAATCTGTCGTCTGCAGTGGTGTAAAGTATTTTAATAAATAGTTACTGTTCTTGGGTAATGTTTTAGCTACTTTCTAGTTTTACTGAGTATCAAAAATATAAGCAACTTTTATTATCTACTAACGACATTTATATGATACAATATACGTACTTTTTACTTAACTACATCTCAATCGACAATGAACATTACAATTACATTTGATACCTCTGTTTAAGATTTCATTAAGGCGCAACACTCCCCTACCCACAGTTGCTGCCTGTGAGCGACTTTTTAGCACCGCTGGCCCCATTTTCAGTCCAAAAACAACGTGAATAAATTCCAAAAATTTCAAAAAATTCAAATAAGATTTAAATATCGTCCCTACCTGCGACTGCAGATCACAGTCAGCTCTAAATATTTGTTTTTACTTTGTCCATTGAATATTAATGGTTATTCTACTTTGTGACATAATACTGTCATTTTATTTGTTAATTAAAGAGCGCTTTTAGAAAGATGTTGGCTGTTGTGTTGATCTTAATTAATGCAGTGTTGTGGTGTACAACTTCATTTCTATTTTAGGAAATCTAACCTCACAACTCAGCTGATTTTGGCTGTTCAAAAAACGTGTCTTGGTGTTGAGGACTAGAGCATCTGTAAGTTTAAGTGTAATAAGTATCAAATTCTCAAGTACTGTTTAAATCAGATACTCCAAAACCTTTTTCATATTGGAATCAGTGACGTAAGGTATGTATCAGTGCAGTAGGGTATGTATACTTTTACTCAAGTACGATTTTCGGTTACTTTACACATCTGGTCCTTTGAGCTTTCTGCCAAAAATAGAAAGTTTATCTACAATGTTTTCTTTATTCTCAAACCTTTCCCACAGTTTTTAATCTCTGATTAGTGCTGTCCTAACCTGCCCTAACCCCGATGTATCGACACAATTAAAGCTGCCTCTACGACATGCCCTGTAATATACCCTACCCATCCGTTACCTGTAAGTCATCAACCTAAACTCCCCTTACAGCATCAAAACAATAAATAAACCTTCCCAATTATATATACAAAGTAACTGAACTTATATGATGTGGGTATTCACAATTTCCCATCACTGGAGCCAACAGATCCAAGCCTGTTCCAGCATGTGAACGTCCCTCTTTACAAAGTGGACCAGATGTGTATGAAATCATGGTTTGCCAAGGTTGGTGGAGTGGATGATCTCAAATGGCTTGCACAGAGCCTTGACCTCAAACACTTTGGGATGAACTGGACTGTAGAATGCTCCCCAGTCCTCTTAATTCGACATCAGTGTCTGACCTCAGTAATCTCTTGTAGCTGGAAGGGAAAAGCTCCACAGTCATGGTCCAACATTTAGTGGAAACCTTCCTAGAATGGAGCTTTTCGAAAAGTAAATGAGGAAAAAAATCCCTATCCCACTAATAATATATAATTATTATTATTATTATTATTATTATTATTCACACACAACATATATACAATATATATCAACAACCTAACATATCTCAATGCTACCTGCCCAACAAACCTACCCATATTATATTTGCCCAAATACCAGACCCACAAATATAACTGACTTGACCAGTAAGAAAACTTAACTACTCCACTGCATTTTCTTAACATCGTTCCGATACAAGTCTTCCCAGCACCAACCAAATCTACACCTACTGCATTGCAACTAGCCAGTTCCTCCTTTTAATTAAATATAAATGGCATGCCACTGTATTTCTGCCCCAGGCATGCCCCTGTGTTTCTGCCCCATTTCTTCCACAACACCTCCATTTATATAGTCCTGCTATCAATAACCAACAACTTCAAACCCACACAGGGACTTCAGTGAAAACTCAGGAGCATTTCAAATATCAAGAAACAGATTCTCATTATTATTCAATTTACAGTTCTCAGGCACATTATTCAAGAATAAGAAGGGTATGCTAAGAGAGAGAATAAAGAACATGGAACTACATAATGGCTCCTGGGAGTTTAGCCTTGTAGCATACTGCAGACTGGCATTCAAGCAATATCTATGATAGAACTTAAAGGGGATATGATTGCAAACAGATATTCTACATGCAATCATTGAGCTAAATGCGCTAAGAATGCTAAAGCGGCCACCGGATGCCATTAGCCGCAAACAGAGCCGAGTTGCTACTGAAGACTTCTGAAATGTATATTTACAAACCAGGATTGTTTGGCATCAAGCACCTATTCGGACCAAAACAAATCAAAAGTCTGCTGCAGCTCTGTTCTTTCTGAGGATTACGAGAGCCACTCGGTTATAAAGATATAAAAAAGCAGATGGAGACAGGGTCAGCGTGATGGAGACTACAGATTAGACTGGACACACACACACACACACACACACACACACACACACACACACACACACACACACACACACAGACTCTCAAATCAAGGCAGCCATTTTGTGCTCCACAGTGCGCTAATGCTGCAGGCAGCTGACTGTCTGCCAATGCTTGGTAGATGTAAGTGAGAAAACCTAGAAAATCAACAATAAAAGGATTAAGTAATGTTTTACGAGAAGGTATGTCCAAATGTTGAGTGTTTCAGGTAGAAAATGAAAGTGTTTGTTCGAAAGGGATTTTCACACATCGAGGATTACTGCAGAGAGAGAGAAGAAAACTACAACAACGCAAGGCAGTCACATGCATAAAGACGAATCACTGTTTTCTCATTCCCTGTTCCTCTGTCTCACACATGGCGTCAATGGAGTATTGCAAGGATTAATGAGCACTACGGCTTCCAAGTAACCTACTTACATGCAAGAGGAACACTCCTACATAAGGTTCAGGGTGCTGACTCACCTCCTTTATACCTTACTGAAGCACTACAAATGAAAATGCATCGATCTGGTCAGCATTCGATACCACAGAAAGACTGCTAGAATTTATTTTTGCTGTTTGTTTTACAGACTATTGGTGTCATTGGTTATCCACTTAACACTAAAGATGATTTATAATAACAGCATGTGCTGGGTGCTTTACTTCTTTTATACTGTAGCAGTCTATGCAAACTAATAGTCAATAATTTTCAGGTTATGGGCCATTAGAGCTGGCAAGGCCTTTTCTACTGGCCTTAAAACTATAAATTTTTAACTTACAATTTTTTATATCATTTGTAATATTTTCTTTCTATGAATATGTATTAAATTATTCCCAATAGTTGATTTTCTTTATTTCATAGCGTTTCTCTCGCTTGTGCTGCTTCCAGTAGTGTCTGTTTAGGTTAGTTTCTATCCAGTCAGATTTCAGCCATCGCATGTTGTCATGGTCAAAATCTGTATTCATCTAGCAGGTGTACAACAACGCCATGTCCTTTGATTGGATGGATGGCACTAGTCAGAGCTCGCAAACTGCATCTGCAGCAAAGCACACAAGCTAAAATGTATTCATGTGGATTTAATAGAAGAAATGCATTTGGTTGCAGGGACATTTAAACGATAGACACTTATTAAGGAGCAGCTGTACATCGTGAGAAAAGGGCGGCCAAAACAGTTCCGAGCAGTTAAGCTTTTTCATTAACAGTTTATACTGTTGTGTTTTCTTTTCAGTAGAATTTGCACAAACACACATACTTTGCCTTGATTTTAAATCCCCAGGAAAACCTTAATGCACAGAAAAAAACCCGCACAAAATTAAGACATTTTGTGAGCATTATATCCATGCTTCTGCTAGAGATGATGGGCAGTGCAGCTGTGGCTACAGTGAAAGAAGACTTGTTAAATTGGGATCCTTGCTTTAGTAATAGCATTTATTTTCACTGTATGAGATTCCTTTCTGTGATGCAGCACTCGTACTGCGTATCTGTATACTATCATTTTCGATAGCCGTGGTGTCATAATGATGGTATTAACAAGTAGACTGATTCAGGTAGGACACCGCTGAAGGACTAGATGTAAAATGCATGACCCGCCAATTATTATTTTCCATTAATGGCTAATGTTTTGGATCAAAAAACAAGCTAGTTCCTATAATTACTTGTTCCCAGTTCCCAGCCATTCCCTCACCAGATTCTCTTTTTCTCACTTGCCACACAGCAAGTTGCTAATTTGCTACTGATCTGTATAAAATTGTTCCAATTCAAGCATTCAAAAACGCTGCGGTAGAAAGGCTTTTAACACTCATACTTCCCAGCACCGCAATACAGAGAAAGCCGCATATTTATCACATTTCAGACCCAGACGATTATCTTTCAACTAAATAAAAACCCAGAAATGCAAAAAATAAATACAAATAAAAGAAAAATGTCCATGGCATTATAAACCAGATGAAAATGTAGGCTGAAGCTGGCTGAGTGGAAAAAGAGAACGGTCATGTCTGTAGTGGTGCAAAAAGAGAAAGCTAGTTGAAGTTTGTTTCCAGCAACAGCTTAAATTGTTTTCCTAAAATTAAGCAAAAAGAGGAAACATAATCGCTTGAATAGCGATGGCTTGCTCCAACCATTCACGCAGATTTTCCATTCTGCTAAACATGGAATGCTCAGATAAAACTTGCCAAAGCTGAAGAACAATCCCTGTATATCTAAACAAAGGACTGAGAAAATTGTAAATTTCGACGTTAACCTTGATTTAATTTGAGGTCGTTGATTTGACAATGATTTCTGCCCTATGAAAGATTTTTTGTTTTGGTTTTAAATGAATAAAATGAAGGAGATTGCCCTTTTACAATCAGCTTTTTATTTAAAAAGGCGCTCTTGTTTTGAGCCTAATAAACAAACCATGTCCGACAGTAACCTAGAGCTCTTTCACAGAGTCAAATCAGTAGAAATCAAAATGCCTCTATTGCATTCTGAGTCAATGAGGCTTTTGTTTCTGTACCCCACAGTATGTTCCACTACTATTCTTAGTCTTTTTTTTTAATAAACAATGACTAAGAATAAGGGTTCCGGTTTTTAATTCAAGGGCGCTCGTCTATTAAGCCTGTTGTGTATACAAAAAAGTCAAATTACAGAAACACATGCATTCTTGCTTCCTCTTGTGTTCTCATTACATACGTTTAATTTCCCAATGATTTCTGACATGGCCGGAGGGCTTGGTGTTTTCACAGTTACATCCTAAGCCTTATTAACTTCAGCACAGAGGCTGGTGAGGATACAACTTAATGGCTGTTATAATTAGTCATAACAGACGAAAGGGTGCCTGCTGGATAAACTGCATTGAAGCCAGTAATGAAACCAATTCAGCCATTGAAGAATACTAACCCCTATTTTCTTTTGCATTTAGGGTGCCATTATTTTTTCAGCCATAACTGCAGGGCTAGTCTTATTTGTATTCGTTTGGATCGCTTGCTTTCAAGTCGTTAATGTTAAATGCTAGCATTCTGACAAATTATAAATGCATGTCTATCTAAAAAAAAAAAGGAAATAATTTGTGCAATTATACTCAAGGTGGCAGAATTTGACAATAGTTATAGACCTTTTTCCCCCGCCCTCTCTCCCCATCCCTTCATCCATCCCTTTTTCTGTAATGATGTCTCTGAGGGTTGGAGTTGGTCCGAGCTCTGATGAGAAATCTCTCAGTCGGGCTAGCATCTGTGTTTCTATTTTCCCACTTGCCATATGTAGCAATGCCTTTCTGTATGAAGACATTAAACATGAAAACCCACACACACACACACACACACACACACACAGCTGAACAAATCAAATTCTTAACTAGGACTAGGATATGATGAACATTTTATCCAGTGTAACCCAGAAAATGGTTACCAGTTCATCAATGAAGGCATTAACCAGTCATAGTAAGCATATGATCCATTTGTGGATCCAAAACAGTTGTGTCTACTGCTAGTAAACTGTAGGTTTGGTGGCTTAGCTGCCAGAATACAGTGGCATGCTAATGCTAATAACTGCTAGGGTAGTCTAGCTATGCTATTTAGTCTATTTATAATACTCTGTTCTAGCATTAGCTAGCATTAGGGATATAATTTGACATTAAACATGCCCGTTATCATAATCTTGCTAGGTTCATTCGGGAACTGCATCAAACATGTGCTAGCTAGCTTTTGTTTGATGAACTAGCTAAACAACTATTGTTGTGGGATTAGCATGTATAAATCGATTTTAACGATTTTTAAAGAAATAATAGTTTTTGTTGTGTTACAACACATTTTTACGATGTTTTGTGATATAGTCAAACTTTAATCTACTTATGTGTTTATGGACACGAATTTCCCTCTTTTTTTCGTGTCACTGAGCACGATTGACTCCGTCTGGCTCCGTTTCCATAGCAGTGGAGGCCAAGTAATCTTTTCTCCCCATTATAATCAGAGAATAAGGCAGAAAATATAAGGGTAAAGGTTATACTGTAATAAATTTGTGTGTCTCTTATTAACGCAGTCTCCTTAATTAACCAGAATATATTTACTGTATTTTGTCTGGAAGGAACCACTGACAATGGTTTATAATAGCGAGTAGCTTACCGAATAAAAAACATGATAAACGCTTCTGCTAAAATGTGGAGTAATAGTGCTTTAAAAAAAAAAAAAAAAACCATCTATAAGAAACAAGAAAAAAAAAAGACAATACTGCTTCTGCGGTAACAGTGACAGAAAAAAAACTGGCGGAGGCACCAAAAATACCTCCAATTGAAATATTACATAGAAAGTCGTCCTGAGTAACATGATGTCTATGAACATGAATCAATAGATTAAATTTCGTGACTATTTTACGAAATGCAGTGAGACTGGGCTGGTTGTTATAGTAAGAAAAGATGGCTGGTATGAAATGAGCTAGCATGGCATAGCCATCTGTCTTTCAAAGCTGATAATAAAAGTTTTGTTAAGTGAAATGTGGAACTTTTGGCATCATGTCAAATCATTTTCTGTTAGAAAACATCTCACAGGAGATTATATGAAAGTGAGTCTGGGACTGGTTTCTTTCTAAGCTACAGATTCATGCAGCTTAGTAGAGTCCAGTCAGGAGATTTCATAAACTGATATTCCTGTAGATTGTGAATGCTATTTATTTTGCTCCTTTGAGCAAAAGAGCTAGCTCATGGCAGGCACAGCATTTTTGTTTAATAGCATTTTGCATCACTGTTGTGAAGAAACATGGAATGATCACAGACTTCGATAGGGGAAGAAAAGGATGAAGGAAATGTGTTTTTCAGCGAGTGTCTGTTCCCTATGACTTTGATGAGATTCCATGCCTTCATATTATTATTATACTAGCATTCCAGATTAGCTAATCCTGCTATATATGTGTTATGCTGATAAGAAAAAATCCAATTTCTATAAGAAAATTTAACTCGATCCATTTGCGGATCATGACGCCTTTTCTATCGGGGCCGTGATATTCCAGCGTGTTGGATCCGAACGCACTTAAGCACGAGTGCGCACAAACATGGAGGCAATCAACAACATGCTTCGCCTAGTCATTATGTTTGCTGAGAGAGTATAATAGATTCATTAATCCCGAATGAGTGTTTGGTTTCATCACAGACAAACGCTAATGATCCCACTATTGTCTATTCGGCTGCCTTTTACTATCTCGCTGGCCCTCTTACACACACACAAAATCTGATCATGTTACTACTTCCATGGGATTCCTGTAAAAAAAAAAAAAAAAGTGCCACCCCACAGTTATTATATCTCACATTTACTTTTATCGAGCTTGTCATTCACCCTGTTGATTACACAACACACTGAATGTCACACCTGATGAGTGATTATGCAAATGAGCCATCATTTTGACTTCATGCATATTCATAAAGGCCTCGTCTCATTTATCTAATTGCAAAGGTCGGGGAGGGTGGAGTCAATGCTCACACGAACCACTTCGCTAAACACAAATCAGTCACGCGTGGCCTAAAACCAACAGGATTCGAAGCAGTTTCTTCCTAACGCTTTGGACAGCTGAGTGTGTGTGGAGCGCATGCAGCTGCGTAAAAACACACTCACACGGAAAGAGAGAGAGAGAGAGAGAGAGAGAGAGAGAAAGAAAGATGGAGCACAGCACATTTGATTCTGTCAGCATTAAGGCCTGAGTCTGCTTATTCCTCCGTTCTTCACAGTGGGATTGAGATCACGTTTCAAACCATTACCAGCAAAGCTTAGCCACAGGGAGAAAGGTCTGCCATCCTTTACATCCACCCATCATTGTGTGGCCTTCCACTGGGCACAGTGAAAGAGGTGCATCCCACTGCCTGAAAGCTCATCTTCCCCGAACACCCTCCCACCCTCCACCCCCCACGTCCATTACTGTCTTCCTCAGCCAGACAGGTTAATTCCACCCCGCCGAGGACAAACGGCCAGTGTCCACGCCGCTGATTATACCTACACCAAAGCTTGGTCAATGTCAGTCCACACGATTGCAGGAAGCCAGAAAATGACTATCAGTTCCTTATCAAAGCACACAATCTCTCACGACTTAGCAATATAGCTCTTTATCTCCAAGACATTACAGTAATACAGTCTTAGCTGCACACACCATTCTGTCATGTGATTGACGCTGTACCAGAAATATGCTTATCAAGATTCAGATCAAATGCATGGATTTGGTCAGCGTTAAAACACAAGAGCCTATTAAAACAAACATATAGCCATAATCTCCATCTGCTTTATTAGGTATGCCTTCCAGTTTTGAGACCGATGTAGTGTAGTGTAAAACATGCTATAATATTTAACAAAAATCAAGTTTTCTTCTGCTCCGTCAGCCCTTTCGCTTATTTGTGTGTCTGTTGTTTTGTTTTAAATTTCATGTTCTTTTATTTTCCTCCTGTCTCCATCCTATTGTCAGGTGTCTCACATTGATTTCTTTGATTATTTCTAGTTTTCTAATCCATTTTACACTTGGAATACGTACAACTTTCTCTACATTAAGCTTATCATAGATAAGGCCATACGGTAAAGAAATATATAAATTTTAGCCAAAATATATGTTAAATATATTGTGAATGCAATTATACTTAATTAAAATCTATTTTTGGGTAAAAATACATTCCCAACCTTACAGAAGAATGAGGAAGGAGATCAAAGTCAAATCAAATTAAAATTTTCTTAGAACGTTTCATGTGAATTTATTGTCTTGGATTGAAATATATGGAGGGCAAATGCATATTTAAATAATACAAAAATTTATTTTCGAAAATATACAAAACCAATTTTCAAAAAAAAAAATATTTATAGAAAATATTTATGTAAATGGATATTGAAATAGATTTTAGCAATTTTTTTGTATATTTTGAAATAAATAAAAACTATATTTGAACAAATATTTTTCTATTGTATGGAAAATATACAACATATATATTATAGATATAGTATAGTTATAGATTTTCATTACCACACATATATAATGTTAATATCTTGGGCAATTTATATGCATTAATCTTCAGCGCAATAATTGTTCCATTTACAACTAATTGTAACAACTTTTATAACAATCATTGTAGACTGACTTACAATTTTACACATTTTTGTACAGTATATTTCAATACTTGTCAATTCTGACAAGTGTGTACACATGTATAACAACATTAAATATTATCAATGGATGAAAGGTTCGATAGCAATACCCGCATCCACTGAGAAACTGTTTGAAATTAAAACACTGCTAAGATTTATGAAATCACAATGCAAATGCATGAACACCTGCAAAGACGTTTTGAAAATGGGCTTTTGCGCTCGTTTGCACACCAACACTCACCCACCCCTTCCCCCTACACACACCTGTTCAAATGCATGGTCATGCAACCCGTAAAGCTTCATTACTCATTTTACAAGAGAGTATAGATATAAATCACTTCTAACTCACTGCCGATGCACTTTATTCCCTCATTTAAAGCCAGCCACGTACACACACATGCTCAAACACACACACACACACATATATATATATATATATATATATATATATATATATATATATATATATATATATCCTCCTATTGCTATGATCCAGTAACTGGCAGGGCTTTTTCCAGATCATACATCACCCTACCTCAGTACTCCCAGAAGAATTTTCTGGACTCGGTAAAGGGCTCGAAGTGAGTTAGGTACTCAAGAGTCGGGACACTTCTGTCTCACACAGGTTAATGGGTGTGTGAGTGTGTCTTAGAGCGCTAATGAGGGTGAGAAGACTTCCAGTGACCCCCAGAAGCCGGCGCGTCGAGTTTCACGTTTGTTTCATCCCCAGGTAGATCTCACACTCGGTCCCTCACCAACCCCTGACCTTAACATTTCCACCAGGTCAAATTGAGGTGAAGTACAAAGTACTTAAAGAGAACTCAGAAAGTTGTAACTTTGAAAGAAAATAAGGAGGGTTCAGTTGCCGAAGGACCTCTGAGTCACACCTGGGCACGGGATAGAAGGCGTTCTAAAGTTGTTAAAAGAGATTTCAGGGATACAGTATGGTCTATTTGAAGAAAGATAATGAAAAGACTATATGAAAAAATTTAAGGAAAATAATCACAATTAAAAAATGTGAAGTTATTTTGCCCTGAAATGTTTCTTCCTCCGCAGCAATAAGTAAAAAAATAAATATACAGTGAGGAAAATAAGTATTTGAACACCCTGCTATTTTGCAAGTTCTCTCACTTAGAAATCATGGAGGGGTCTGAAATTTTCATCGTAGGTGCATGTCCACTGTGAGAGACATAATCTAAAAAAAAAAATCCAGAAATCACAATATATGATTTTTTAACAATTTATTTGTATGATAGAGCTGCAAATAAGTATTTGAACACCTGTCTATCAGCTAGAATTCTGACCCTCAAAGACCTGTTAGTCTGCCTTTAAAATGTCCACCTCCACTACATTTATTATCCTAAATTAGATGCACCTGTTTGAGGTCGTTAGCTGCATAAAGACAACTGTCCACCCCATACAATCAGTAAGAATCCAACTACTAACGTGGCCAAGACCAAAGAGCTGTCCAAAGACACTAGAGACAAAATTGTACACCTCCACAAGGCTGGAAAGGGCTACGGGGAAATTGCCAAGCAGCTTGGTGAAAAAAGGTCCACTGTTGGAGCAATCATTAGAAAATGGAAAAAGCTAAACATGACTGTCAATCTCCCTCGGACTGGGGCTCCATGCAAGATCTCACCTCGTGGGGTCTCAATGATCCTAAGGAAGGTGAGAAATCAACCCAGAACTACACGGGAGGAGCTGGTCAATGACCTGAAAAGAGCTGAGACCACCGTTTCCAAGGTTACTGATGGTAATACACTAAGACGTCATGGTTTGAAATCATGCATGGCACGGAAGGTTCCCCTGCTTAAACCAGCATATGTCCAGGCACGTCTTATGTTTGCCAATGACCATTTGGATGATCCAGAGGAATCATGGGAGAAAGTCATGTGGTCAGATGCGACCAAAATAGAACTTTTGGGTCATAATTTCACTAAACGTGTTTGGAGGAAGAAGAATGATGAGTACCATCCCAGGAACACCATCACTACTGTGAAGCATGGGGGTGGTAGCATCATGCTTTGGGGGTGTTTTTCTGCACATGGGACAGGGCGACTGCACTGTATTAAGGAGAGGATGACCGGGGCCATGTATTGCGAGATTTTGGGGAACAACCTCCTTCCCTCAGTTAGAGCATTGAAGATGGGGCAAGGCTGGGTCTTCCAACATGACAATGACCCGAAGCACACAGCCAGGATAACCAAGTAGTGGCTCTGTAAGAAGCATATCAAGGTTCTGGCATGGCCTAGCCAGTCTCCAGACCTAAACCCAATAGAGAATCTTTGGAGGGAGCTCAAACTCTGTGTTTCTCAGCGACAGGATATAAACCTGACTGATCTAGAGAAGATCTGTGTGGAGGAGTGGGCCAAAATCCCTCCTGCAGTGTGTGCAAACCTGGTGAAAAACTACAGGAAACGTTTGACCTCAAACAAAGGCTACTGTACCAAATATTAACATTGACTTTCTCAGGTGTTCAAATACTTATTTGCAGCTGTATCATACAAATAAATAGTTTAAAAATCATACATTGTGATTTCTGGATTTTTTTTTAGATTATGTCTCTCACAGTGGACATGCACCTACGATGACAATTTCAGACCCCTCCATGATTTCTAAGTGGGAGAACTTGCAAAATAGCAGGGTGTTCAAATACTTATTTTCCTCACTGTATATAAAAATTGTGCACCCTACTTTTGATTTCTTTTTTTAACACTATACGAGTTACGTCTACATGTAAAAGTGCCGAACTTTCGCAACAAAAGTTCATCTTATTGCTTTGGCAGCTACATTCAACTCCAGCAGGTCTGACACTTTCTCTTTGAATAAACAAGAACAAAAAATTTAATCTATGTTAAAGCACCGACACTGGAGACTCCTTCCCTAAACATAAAACAAATTTTCCTGCCAAATCAATGAAAACAGCTTTTGTCACATATATATCGCAGTACAGTAAATTCTTTTCTTCACATATCCTAGCGATGTTAGAAGGCTGAGGTTAGCCATGATACAGTGCCCCTGGAGCACATAGGGGTTAAGAGAGGTAACTTGCCGATACAGGGCTTTAACCCCCCCCCAAGCCTTCTGATCAGTAACCCAGAGCCTCAACCACTTAGCTACCTCCTGACTATTTATTTATTTAAGCATCTGCCATAAAAGTCCTTTCCACTTACAGAAATAACTTCCTAAAGAAATCCTAGAAACCTGTGATTTACTGGACAAAGCCAAAGTTGATTAAATCCGACCAATCAGACTATTCTTGGTCTTATTTAATTGGCGTAATACACGAGTTTGTGGACAATTGAGCAGAAGATTGGTATGTGCCTATTGAGACCCCTATTCCACATTTCATCACCATTCACTGGTACAAAAACCTCTACTCTTCTGGGAAGATGTTCCACTAGATGTTGGAGTGTATTTGTGGAAATTTGTGCTCAAATCTGATTCATCCCAAAGGTGTTCACTATGGTTGAGGTCAGAGTTCTATAGCAGGAGATCTTCCACTCCTTCTTCTTTCGGCTGCTCCCATTAGGGGTCGCCACATCCGTCTCCATACCACCCTGTCCTCTACATCTGGCTCTTTCACATCAACTACCTGCATGTCTTTACTCACCACATCCATTAACCTCCTCCTTGGTCTTCCTCTTTTCCTCCTTCCTGGTGGCTCAATCCTCAGCATTCTCCTACCAATATACCCCATGTCCCTCCTCTGCACATGTTCAAACCATCTCAATCTTACCACCCTCACCTTGTCTCCAAAACGTCCAACATGCGCTGTCCCTCTAATAAACTCTGGTTGGAGATCTTCCACTCCAACCAATGTAAATGATCTCTTAATGAAGCTGGCATATCTGTATATGAAGTAAAGGAATGTACGAGAGAGAGAAAAGGGACACAACTGCATTAATGTAGAGTGGGAGGTCCCATCTTGTAAGTGGTGGTGATCACAGCGTTGATGTCTAGCCTGTGGCGCGTGGGTTGTAGCCTGGCAATAAGAACCTGGTCCCCAGCAGAGAGGATGTTGCTCCTCGGTACCCGTCTCACTCACATCTGCCATCAGGACTTGCTGTGCCGGACCGCTGCCATTTGTCTTCATAAATAAAAGATCTCTGTTCATCTCTCTTTCTCTCTTTTTTTGTTGTTGGAAGTCTCCCAGCCCTCCCCGCTGTCAGTGAGATAAGGACGAGACACAGAGATGTTGCCATTCCGTCAGCACGAGAGCCTGATTTCCTTTTAGCTGCTGCATCCATCCAGGAGCGAGGGATATTGATCGCGCTAACGATACGCTAAGACTCGATCGGAGGGTAAGGCGACGTTTTCCTTTAATCCTCTCGCTAAAAAGGGCGCGATCGATTCCCATTGCTGTAGAATTCAAACGCTTTCTTCGACGATCTTTATTAAGTCAAAAACGCACATCATATCATCCTTTAGCGCGTTATAGGTGTCGTATACGGTACGTGAATATTTCAGATTTGCCATAAAACATCGCAAAACACACTTCTTGCTCTTTGCTAGACGTCGTTTGTTGAGCATAAGCTTTCTTTATTTGTTTGATTGTCATCAAGTTTGTTTTCTGGTCTAATCTAATCCTATAAACATCAGTCATTACATCGAAACTGCTTAGTGCAATTTTGCGAATTTTACAAAGAAAACAGTAAAAACGTTCTCCAAATGCCAAACTTCACTCACAAGCAGAACAGCACAAAAAATGCTGTACATCAGAACACAACCGGCAGATTGTTATTATTTATTGTGTTTTCTTTCGGGGGGGTTTTTTTGCTTCTTAGACAGTGATGGAATACATCTCGGAGCATTTATTTATTTTTTTGCCAATGCTTAATATCCGGGTTTCATTTCAGTCAAGAAATTATAAGTAATTATATGCGAATTTCAATTCAGCATTATTTCTATAATGTTTCCAAAGCAGATTTATGAAAGTGAAATGTTTACGTTTAGTGCCTATAAGTTTATCCCTAATGAGCGAGCTAGCGGTGACTGTGGCAAGGAAAAAAACATGAAAAGGCATGAGGAAGAACTAGTGTAAAAAGGGAATCCGTCCTCTGGGTGGCACTGAAATGTCCATTAATTACAGTTTCATCATTGTTGACATATGTTGATCAGTGATGGGTGCTTAAATGCACAACTGTTCATACTAACTGTGGTCCTGAGCCGCTGTAGCAGACTGTTGATCTTAATTACAGTCCAAATTCCAAAATCTCCCATATGCAGAACTTATTAAATCAAATTAAGGTAGAATATTTAGGTTTTGCTATTGATAACTAAAAAGGTGACACTCCCCCACCAGTAGCATGTTTGCATGTCAAAACAACGCCAGAAACTGTTTATCTACAGTACATATAGGTTTTTCAGGTTACGAAATACAATACATTTGTCTAAAGAGAATCATTTGCATTGACTATTTGATGAATTTCTGTCAGGCTATAAATATATAAATATGGAATTACATAGCCTGTCAATGTATTAAACACAATATTAATATACAGTTTAAAAAAAAATGAAAACAATACATACTAGCCAATGAATGAAGTACGCTGTTAAGCCACACCCACCACAGCTCTGTGCCTGAATGTCGAACGCATGCTTACACCATATTTAATTATTTACATTTGAGTATTTCTCTTTGCATATAGTCTACAGTATATGTCAGAAGTATTTGGACACCTAACGGTTTCAGCCAAACATGTTCCCTGGCTGCACCCCAGGCCTTTTCACCTTCATCATTACCCAAGTTTACCAACACCCTCGTGGCTGAATGAGTGCAAATCTCCACAGTCACACCCCCAACATCTGGTGGAACATTTTTCCAGAAGTGTGGAGATGCAGGCATGATCAGTGCACCGTGACTATCAGTGCATCGATTGGGAGCTCAAATATGCTTTAAGAACCCTTGACAGTTCTACCTAGAACTTTACCGCCATTTTTTTTTTTTTTTTTTAATAAAAAGATCTCAAACCCTCCAAAGAAAGAACCCTAATTTATTCCTCAAGTGTACATTGATCATCTCATTTATCCTCTTCTAATCGATGTCCACCTTATTACCTTTTGCACACATGCACGCACGGACTGCATCAAATTCTTCCCCATGCAGTGCTGTGGTTCAGGACCTGACACTCAGACATGGAAATGAACTCGGCTCGTAACGATTCACCCTCCGGCTTCCGCCACTCACTTGCTCTTTTAGTGTCAGATTTGAGGAAAAGTCCATTTCAACCGACATTGCCGTGATATACTTACTCCTTAAGTGCAGAATGAGGTCGCGGTTCATTTATCACACGATTTCGTTGAGACATTTTTAGGGTAACCTCACTATAAAGACCTGTTTAGTGTTCCAAAACTGTTCATAATATCTATATAATGGAATGTTGGCAGGGATTAAACTGGAATTAAAATTCTATGGCTTGTAGTATTAATAAAGCCATAAAATTTGTATTCAGAAACATCCTTAATATTCGAAATTCTTCTTTCAGGTATCTTGGTCAATAAAGTTGTTTTCTATAGTCTTTGATGGTAAATCTGCATGCTAGTTTTAGCTAGCAGTGCATGAGACTCAAAAACCACATTGATCGCCACCTAGTGGCAATGCGAACTTTTTTAGGATTTTTTGTTTAGTCCATTTTCGAAAGACAAAAAAAAATACGATCACAAAAAGCATCTATAGAGGAGCCATACTGCAGATCTGTCATTGGGGGGGTTTTGGAACATAACCACCATGATAGGCGAGGGATTACTGTATAACGTGTTTCATGTGATAAATTTCTATAGAACAAGTTTAAAAAAGGGAAGAAAAAAAAAAAATTACCTACAGATTAGGATCTACAAATCATTTTTTGCAACTTCTCTAGTATTCCTTTTTTTTTTGCATAGTGAATAAATAAGTGTAAAATTATATCCAAAAAAAGTAAAAAAAATTATAATAGTTTCACTTGTTCTTAAAGAAAAGAAAATCTTTAATGTTGCCAATCCTACATTAAAAGCTTGTACAGACAAGCCAAAGAGACGCATTATTCCTACTTCCTGTTGCTCGGTTGACTGAGGGAAGAAGAGCCCGAATGCTAATCCAATCTAAATGACAGTGTTTGATATATAATTAAAGCCACAGGCCTGAGGAAAGCGCAGAATCCAGCACTGTAATTTTAGATTAAGACACTGAATTACGGGTGAACGAGTGAGTCTGAGTATTGTGACGGAGTAAGTGTAATTTGCTAGATCGCTCCAACAGGTGCAAGAAAACTGCGGACGTTCAGATAAATAACACTTTTTTTTTTATTTGTGAGCTCTTCTTTTTCTCCTGAGAACTGAGTTTTCACAGAACTGAATTCCCAAACCATGGAATTATCCATCTACATCTACTTTACAACGTAATTCAATTAGCAGCACTGAAGCAAACATCACCAGAATTTCTGAACACAAATATTTTTCATTCCAAAACATATTCAATGTGTTTTCAGGGTTTTTTTTTTTTTTTTTCTTATCACAAACTCAAAATAGATAGAAGGCCCAGCAGGTTCACTCTGAACCCAGATGGCTGTATCTGAAAAAGTGACAGCTCACATGCTGACGGGCTCTCAATCCCACCTCTCAGCAGGAACACCCCACACACAGCCTTCAAACTCATCACATATAGACAGCATACAGCCTGTAGAGAGCGGGTTAGCTAAACCATTCATCAGCCTCACTCAGAGGTCAGCTTCTGTGTGTTTGTGTGTGCACATGTGTAGATGTGTCCTCTCGTTTTTTTTTAATCTGCCATTTGAGCTGTGAGGTCGCTGACCGGTCCGCTGTCACAGTGTGATGCCACGTTCTCGACTTGCCGTCCCCTCGTGGCAGATCTGCTGTGCCAATACAAAGACGGAGGAAGAGAAAGAAACTTATAGATTTGTTACCAAATATAGCGTGCTTATGATCGTGAACATGATGGCTCTCTATTATAGGTAAGTGCTGTTGAATGCTTGATTCTGATAGGCTGTAATATTCTTGAATGGCTCGATCAATGAATGGCTTCGACAGACATATCGTTTATTCATCAAATCCTGTTGTTTAACAAAAAAGACTGCTGCATTTCGATTGTGCATGTCGACTTTCCAAACCCGAAAATCACTGTGATGAGGATTTTGACTGACCTACACAACAGCCAGTAGCAGCAGAGATCAGAAGCTTTGGGGTATAGCTATATATGGGGAATTGTGAGGAGTATAATTAGCAGTGCGGGCCATGCATTTCATATTTTAATGTCATTATGATGGCATAGCTATAGAAACCATCAATATTATATAGGAACATGGACAGATATCTAATACAGTGAGAATAAATGGCATTTCTAAAGCAAGAAACCCAATTATCACAATACAACAAGTCTTCTTTCACTGTAGCCACAGCTGCACCTCCCACATACCTCATTGCTAGCAGAAGCATTGATATTAACCTCATAAAATAGCTCCAGGTTTTCTGTGCATGTGCATTACTTTTCTAATAACTTCTTGAAATGTCCACTTTGAAAATATCCCTATAAGTTAATCTGCAACCAAATCAATTTCTTCCCCTCTGTCAGTCATTGTGGAAACGGCTATTACTGTAAATTTGCACAATTTTATCTGAGCTTGTGCAGTTCACTACACATACGGTGTGAATAGGAGGTATAGGAGGTGAAAATGGCGATGTAATTGTATGCCTGCTAGATGGCCCTGGTGACACCAAAATCTGATTGGTTAAAGCAAAATCTTCAAACAACATGTATTTTATACTGCAGACACCTGCACTGTTAATTCTGAAGGCAGATCGTTTTGACCTTGGCAACATGTGATATGACGGCTGAAATCTGATTGGATAGAAATGGATACAGAAAAACACTCAGTTGTTCTGCTCCTAGAAGCAGTGCAACTGAGAGAAAAGCTCTGAAATGAAGAGAATAGACTGTTGGGAATAATTTAATACAAACTCATGGACAGAAAAAAAAATAATTAAACTGCAAGTCAGTGATTTTAAAAGTGTTTAGACCAGCAGAGAAGACCTTGCTGGCATGCTCGCGACTTTCATTTCCGACCGGCGACTCTCATTCAGATCGGCTCGTGAGCAACCGCGAGCTGCTCAAAACGCTAGTTTTAACATTAAAATCTCATTAAAATTGTCTAATAATTAAGTGTTATGGAGTGAAATAGTGTTATTTACTCATTTAAATCGATTTCGTATAGTGTTCTTTGGGTTTTTACTGGGTTGGAAGGGGCGTATCAAAAGGTCGCGAAAATTCGGAACCTGCGAGGGTTAGGGACCAAGACCGGTCGCGAGTTCCGAATTTTCACGACCTTTTTTCCGAGGTTCCGCTGTATAATGTTTATTCTAATGCTACCACTGTAGAGCAAGAGTTATCGCTTGGGGTGTCAATCATTCCTTTGGATTTCTTTGGTTATCGTTATTAAATTGAGATCGCCAAAATTTTCGTTTTCCCTGGTATCGTTTTTTATTTTTCCATCCATAATTCTAATAAAACAATCTATAAAATAATAATTATTATTCATCTCCAGGGCCCTTTAAAGCTTATATTGAGGATGTCGACAGGCACGGTTCATTTACTTCCACGTGAGTCAATAGCTTTCCCATTTTTAAAGACTAGGTGAACGAGTCGTTTTCAAAACACGATCCAATTTCAAAACCTGTCAAATTCGAGTGTTCCGAGAAGTGGATGGTGTTCGGAAAGGCGACTCTTGTGCTGCTTAACAGCTATGCAAAAGCCAGTAAAAAACACTCAAGCGAGAAATGGGGAAACAAACACTCCTGCTTATGTCCTTATCCAAAAAAAAACCCAAAAAACCAACGAGTGGCCGAGTTTCGAACCTGCTGTATTAACGCCGATCGTGAAACGGTCTGTTGGTTTAACGGTCACGAATATAAGAGTGACCATATGTCTTTTTAAAGCCGAATAAATTGAAAAGAATCGAAGAAAGTCTTGTTAAAATAAATGACACTATATAGTCTATGGCTTGGGTTTGCTTCTCAGAGATGGATGAGAGGATGAAGGAGTGCAGCACCTCCACCTGACGAGCGCTCAGAAAAATGCTACTCATCTCTAATCAAGGCTTGTTCATTAAATCTGATTCGCTGAGTGGCAGACGTCCAGAATCGCTCTCTCAGCTTTAGAGCTGCCCACCTTCATCCTTCCGATACATCCTTCTGTCTTTTCCTCGTCGTAGAAACTTAAAACAAAACCTTGGCTGAATCCTTGTGAAATTTTATGTAAGAATGTGTATGGCTTCGGATAACCGTCCATAAATCCAGTGACAGGAAGCGAACTCTTACAGCATGCTCAATCTGACTTCATAGCAGTAAGTGCTTGCTGTGGAAAAGGTTTTTTTTTTTGCTGTGGAAGAGTTCTTCCCTGGTGTGGGGAGGTTCGGCTGGTCATGAGGGTGTTTTTGCTTATTCTGGTAGTGGTTTTGTTTGTTATGGGGAAATTTTTGCTTTGTTATTAAGAAGGTTTGTTTGAGGTCCCCTGGTGGTCTAGTGGTTAAGATGCAGCGCTCCCACCGCTGCGACCCGGGTTCGATTCCCGGTCAGGGAACCATCCCCAGCCACTCTTAGTGCCGGTCCCAAGCCCGGATAAATTGGGGAGGGTTGCGTTAGGAAGGGCATCCAGCGTAAAACATGTGCCAAATCAAACGTGCGGAGGATCCGCTGTGGCGACCCCTAACGGGAGAAGCCGAAAAGAAAGTTTATTAAGAAGGTTTGTTTGTTTTGGAGGTGTTTTTCCCTGCTGTTTGCTTTTTCTGGGAGCTTTTTTTTTTTTGCTTGCTTTGGGGGAGTTTTTGCTTGCTGTGAAGGTGGTTTTGTTTGTGGGGAAGTTTGCCTGCTGTGATGAAGGTTTTGCTTCCAATTGAGGGTTTGTTTATTCTGGGGGTGTTTTTGCTTGCTGTGGGGAAGGTTTTGCTTGGTGTAATGGTGGTTTGCTTACTGTAGAGAAGTTTTTAGCTTGCAACGGGAAAGGGTTTGATAGTCGGGAGGTTTTTTCTCTTCTGGGGAGGGGTTTGCTTATTCTGGGGTTGTTTTTGCTTGCCACAGGTTATTTTTCCTGTTGTTGGGGTTATGATGTTATTGCAGGAGGTTTTGTTTGCTTTGAGCTTTTGTTTTCTGTGGTGGGTTACTTTTTTTGGGGTGTTTTTGCTTGTTTGGGGGGTGTTTTTGCTTCTATTGGTTACTCGTGTTAGTTCCAACAAGCCTTATTCACAATTGAGGAGTGTCATAACCTGAATCTATGGTGAGGGCTACAAAGAAAAGAACCACTGTTGCTATTCCAGACAAAACTAAAAAATTATTTGAAATTGATGTTAAAAATAATTTCTCTAGCATTTACACCAGCCATCTTTGGCCTGAATTTCTGTTACCCTTGTAGGTTGAGTGGAGTCTCGGTCACTTAGCTCTGTTTGGCTGAGTTCCAGTGGAGGTTTACAAACATTTTTTCTTAGTTTTTTTTAACATCATGTACAGTAAGTCAGCTGTTTTTCCAGTTGTTATATCATACTACACTTTTAGCCACAGTGGATCATCTGTCTCTATACTACTCTGTCCTCTACATCTGCCTCTTTCTTACCAACTACCTGCATGTCTTCTCTCACCACAGCCATAAACCTCCTCGTTGGCCTTCCTCTTTTCCTCCTTCCTGGTGGCTCCATCCTCAGCATTCTCCTACCGATATACCCAAATGTCCCTCATCTGCACATGTCCAAACCATCTCAATTGTGCCTCCCTCCCTTGGCTCCAAAACGTCCTACATGTGCTGTCCCTCTAATAAAATTTTTAATTCTGTCATTCACACACACATACTGTCTTACTCCTACTGACTTTCATTCCCCTTCTCTCCAGCGTGTACCTCCACCTCTCCAGGCTCTTCTCAACCTGCTCCCTACTTTCACCACAAATCGCAACCACAAACATCATAGTCCATGGAGACTCCTGACTGACCTCGTCCGTCAACCGGTCCATCACCACTGCAAACGGAGAAGGGCTCAGAGCCAATCCTTGATGCAGTCCAACCTCTACCTTCAACCAGTCATTCCTACTGCACCATAATACACTCAGCAATATGAAAATAAAATAGGCCTGGTGTCTGTTATTACTAGTACTAATGTGTGGATTTCCAAATCCATAAGAATTGACTGGAGACCTCCAGGATTACACGAAGGTTGGCATCTCGCACTTCAGCTTTATGTTTAACAAAAAGTAAAATGAAGGTCGGGTAATCGCGATATCAAGCAAAAGGCTGTGCATTTCTGATGCCAACGAAATATCTATTACAAAATGCGGTCTATAATGATCTTCGATATGATTGATTTCAATGCCTGATCGCTGTAACCGTAACAAAACCTGCTCTAATGAAGACAAAGCTTCATCCACTCCTGGTCGCCTTGGGCATGACAAATAAATTGCTCGTTGTTTTATTTTAAACAGCACATGCATCTTCTGTCCTTGCGTCTGTTTAACGGGGCCTGCCGTTAATTCGGGGCTCCCGAGAAACACATTTGTTACTTCACAAGCGCAAACAGGAGTGTTCCATTTATCAAAATTGCTGTTCAGATGCTGGAGTCGGATTTAACCGAACATAGAAAGGAGACTTCTACAGTTTCTAGAGTATGTCTGAACCAGCGTTTCTGGCATTACAGCACCTTTTACTGACCGCCAGGACTCATTAAATATATTAAAAGTCAACTGTACACGACAATAACAAGCTTTCATTATCACAGCTATTCTTTGAAAGAAGGACATTAGAAAGTAATTTGGTACTGTAGCAAGGAGGCTAAAATGAGGTTGGGGAAAAAAAAAAAAAAAGGAAAACCCACTCTAATCTTGCTGTATGAAAATTTCAATAAAAAAGGCAGCAGTTTTGAAGGTCCCCCGAGCTCCTCCTGAGCACTTTAGCACACTTTCACATACAAATCTTCATTAATTAAAACCGAATTCTTTATCAAAGTGCCTCTGACCAGAGGAAATGGCGCTAGCGCTAAGCCACTTTGTAACCTTTCATCGTTCCAACTTTGGGGAGCGCTGGGAAAACTCGCCGGGATTCTAGAGGAGAAGCGCGTTTTCGAGTGGCTGAGATGAGTCCTTCCTCAACAAGCATGAAAGCACCTTCTTTCATCTTGTATCCTTTCCTCAACACTGCGTCGAAAGGAATCAGACATTTTCCTCCATGCCCTCATCCCTCGCTCCCTCCCTCCCTCCCTCCAAGATAATTCGTCAGCTCCTGCCTTCGTCAATTATTCAAGTCATCCTCTACATATTGAATATGTTTCTCTTTCTCGTCATTAATATTTAAGGGTTTCTTCCCTCGCCGGGACATCTCATAAGGATAAATCAAGGTGACATTACAGTTTATAGAGATGATCTTGTCAGGAAAGAGTGCTTTAATAGAGCTGGAGTTTGGTTCTTTTTTCTTGCAAGAGACCCTAAAACAAACATGGGGGGGAAAAAAAAATTGTCAGTTTAAATACAAATTCTAGGTCATGAAAAGATGAGCAGAGAATAAATAACTAATCATGGGATGGTGGGGAGAGCTCTAAAGAGGCTATGGTTAATGGATAATGGTGAGGAGCTGACATTAAGGAATCCATAGAAAGAGGAGCCAATCATTCTCATCAAGCTTAGGTTATGAAACAAGAGAAAAATCGATGGTCATTAAGAAGCACTCATCTCTGAAAAGGAAGAGAGTGAGAGAGAGCGAGAGAGAGCGAGAGAGAGCGAGAGAGAAGAAAAAGAAGCATCAGCTGGATTCAGTCCAGCTCCACTTGTAAGGGTTGATATGTAACCAAATTCAATTTTATATTGTAGTTGATCATATCGGATAAATGATCTTATCAATGGAGTTCGGATTAAGTTCTTTCTTGAGGACACTGAACGAGTCAGGTCGGGTCACAACTTGGTCTGATTAATGTCTCTGAGCCTCGCCAGATAAGTCCATAGCGACTTCAAGGTGGCACGGAAGAGGAGAAACCATTAAACCATTATCTATATCGCAGAAAGTCAAGTCCAGCTATATTAAGAAGAACAAAAATGAAGTTCTAGATTCTGAACAAATTCTTATCAGCTCGACCCTCTTTTTTGACACATGAATATTTAAATTTATCACATACTAATCATACAATACATGCATAGGATACTTCATGTAGTAGTAGCTACAATAAAGACAAAAGTTTGTGGAAAACTGACAAGATTTGTATGTGCTTTTTGATCATCTTATTGCAAATTCTCTAGTATAATAACCCCCACTCTTCTCAAAAGATGTTTCACTAAATTTGGTGTGTACATTATCCAACTAGTGCTTGTTAATATGAACAGCAGCTATGATAAATCCTCTCCACTGCTTCTCTTTCTCTACCCATCCCGAGGCATCTCTAAGTTGCGCCAGCTCAAGTCGTGTCCCACCTCATGAAGATTGTGGACCTTTAGAGAAGTAGGCGACCCCGCAAACATCCCGAAGCATCAGTACCAATTGGATCCCACTTCATGTGGAGGTTGGACATTGGACCTCTTTGAGTGTTAAAGGCTCTGGCATGGAGAAGCTGGGGTTGGATCTATGATGATCTCATATGTCGAGCTATTCTATGAGTTGCTCAGTAGCTTCTAGTTCCATAATCTTAAATGACTGTATAAGACTGTAGAAAGGACATTACTTATAATCTTACATTCCAGTGCTTATGTTAGTTCTCACTCTCCAGTGTTCTGTATTGTTTAAAGATTTATAATCAGACTCTTGATATCACCCAAATGAGGATGGGTTCCCCTTCTGAGTCTGGTTCCTCTCAAGGTTTCTTCCTCGTAACATCTAAGGGAGTTTTCCTTGCCACAGTCACCACGGCTGCTCATCAGGGATAAATACATATTAACTCAAACTCTGTAAAGCTGCTTTGAGGCAATGTCTGTCATGAAAAGTGCTATAGAAATAAATTTTACTTGATTTTTTTGACACTTGTGTTAAAAGGGCATTAGTAAAGTCAAGTGCTCTATAGCTCAAGTCACTCATAATCTTCCACTAAAACCCATTCAAACCATATCTTCATCAAGTTGGCTTTGTGCACAGCTGCATTGTCACGTTGGAACCGTTCAACTAGTTCAACTGAAGGGAAATTTTTATTCTACTGCATCCAAAGATGTCCTATAAAATTGTGTGGAGAACAACCACATATGCCTGGAAAAGTCAATTTGGTGCAAGTATTATTATTTTGATTACGCAGATGTTGAAATCTTGAATCTGACTGGTAAGAAGGTTTCTGTTTTCTGGCACTACCATGATTCATGATTCCCACCACTATCATGGTTCATGGGTCAATAAACAGCAGTATGCGTTATTCATATGTCAAAACACACACACACACACACACACACACACACACAGTCAAAATTCATAAATACCCCATTTTCCCCATACGGTTTTCTGTTTGTGTTTTTCCCAAGTGGGAAATAAACCTAATATATAACACTAAGTATATTGATCGATTTCATAGTTATCAATTTAATGAATAACACTGAGCATATTAATAAAAAAAATTATAAAATAAAATAAAACGAGGAAAAAGGTGTTTGTTTTTTTGGCATGACCTTGAGTCCTGTTTGAAGTGCTTACAAAATAGCAATTTTATCTTCAGCTATCAGCGTGGGCGTTTACCAACGGGAATGCCGCCATTAATCAGGAAGAGCAATGTGTAAGCCTAGCCTCTTCTCGAGGATCCCTGTGGAACAAAATGGGCTGGCCGATGTGATGATGTATTTATACCGTGATATCAGCAGTACATTTATAATGGAGACAGATTGTTACTCACAACAGCGACTTGCTGAGTGGGCACATTCTTGTACAGCAATAGTTGTTCATGTACAAACTAAATTATGGTTCTTTAGCATAATTATATAATAGAGCAAGTTAGGCAAGATCTACGGTCTTAAACCTTGTTTATTTATGTGAGTTGGCAAAAACTGGCCACTAGGGGAAATATAAAAAAAAAAAATGGTTGGACCGCAAAGTTCACATATGTTACATATAAGATGTAACATAATGTAACATATAATGCAAACATCAAAGAAACCAATCATGTATTGCCGAGGACATGGGTATATACATGTCTAAATAAATTTTTTTTTACTTATTATTTATTATTATTTATTATTGTTTTTCACCTGAAAGAGTCTCAAGTAAGCATGACGGTATATTACAATCCTTGTTGGACCGCTGGAATTTTCCCCTACCTACCTCAGGAGTGACGGTAAATTAATCTGGATCAAAACACACACAGAGCAAAGTAATCTCGCAGAGTGCCAGTAAATCACACTCAGCCAGAGTGAGACACTCAGATCAAATATTTAAGACTGAACACCAAAAGAGATGCTTTTAGCTGCATCAGGAGAGTGATAACGTCCAAGCCTTAAGGTCTTTGTATCGTTATAATTGGGCGTTCACGTCCCACAGTTTTGCGTTAGCTTTATGCAAGAAGAGATGCTAACTAAAAAATGATTGATGTCAAACCCCTTTGTAGCACATCCAACAATCTAAATAAATGTGTGTGAGATTTGATGAGTGATGGTGTCTCATAAATACCCTGTGTTCCTGGGAATTCTTATCGCTGTCGCTGTAAGGCATCAGCAGCTTTTTTTTTTAAACCCAAAATTTTGTTCTTTAAATGAACAGAACAGGTAGTTGGCAAATCCTTTAAAATGAGGCCATTTGCATGATTGAACAACGACGGATGATGATGGTCCTTGCCAGCTTTACCAGATGCTCTTACATTATAAAATGGCAGGCTGTGATTTTTGTGGTTATAAGGGGGAAATGATGTGCTTGAGTGGTTACACGATCGGACGGTTTATGGAAGTCTCTAAAGATTTTGACAGAAACTGTTCAACAGAAAAACGTTAGTGTCGTGCTATAGCTCTGCAATGCTTCTGCATGTTCAGACCAAATTTAAAAGGCTTGTATGATAGTCATTTGGAAATGTAGGACTTTTAATTGACTCTGTATGTTTGATCAAGTTGGAATGACAGAAAAGGTCACTTCAAGAAAATAAAGGAAAAGAAAAAGAAAAAAAAAACAGGATACCCATCCAGTAGCTTAAGCAGGGATGTGACAGAAGTAATCGATCATCACAAAACTTGACCAATATGCTCATCCACAATCTTGTTATTAATCTAGGAGAGTTTGCAAGAACTGGCCACAGGGGGAAGTACTTGCAAATGCTGCTTGGACCCCAACAGACTGCTGCATGTGGGTAAATTGCATATAAATATGTTATCGGTCTGGCAACAATGTATATGATTAGTCCCCAAAGAATTTACAATAAACTGTGCAACTGGAACACTTTCAGCTCAGAAAGGCCAAAACACTCAAACGCACTGTAGCACTGCTGTCTGTGCAAGTATATAATCCTTGGTTACGATGTAATGAGTCTAAAACACAGTTCTTAAATCCAAAGTACCACCAGTCAAAATGCATATAACGTATTCATTCAGATCCAGATTATAGCTTACTGCATTATTCGCAACTGGTTTCTGATTGCTTCGTTTTAAAACGTCAGACTGTGATGACTTAGCAAGGCAGACAGGGGCCTGTTTTGAAGTGTACTGAGCCCGGTACACTCCTGATTTGTTGCTTTTATACCATTAAATCCAAAGATTGTAAAGATGTAAAGTCTTTTTATTTTGCCTAGATTTGAATATTGGAGGTTATAAATAAGTTAACCTACTTTGATATGTAAATATTCAAATCAAGGCCATCTTTACAGAATGCAACATCAAGTATTAAAGCCAAATGAGGCCAAATGTCTACATTTGGATCAGATACATTTGGATTAACTGCAATCCTTGTTCCCAGTTTACACTGGAAAAGGAACTGTGGAAATGTTTGCATTAGTTTTTTCAATTTCTTAAGTAAACTTTTCACTATCAACCTCCTATTTGTTACACATGTAACTGGGGGCAGAAGATTGAAATGAAAACAATGAAAACTATATTATCTATGAAGTTATGGAGCAGTTGTAGCTCAGTGGTAAAGGCTCTGGGCTATTAACCTGCAAGAATTAGAAACCAAACAATGTAAAGCTTTTAAATTTAGGCCCTTGAACCTTTCTGGCTCCAGCAAAACTTACCTGGCATGTACTTTGTGACAGGATTTTGAGCTGTGAAATCCTTGGACCACACAGCACAGTAAAATAAAGTGTATATTTCTTAATAGCTAAAAACTTCGGTACTGGAAATCATAGTTCGAAATGAATACATTGGAACTGACATTCCATCATGCAGCCAAATATAAATTGGATCTTAAAGATAAAGAATCATTCAACCAAATTTAACACAGACAAAACAAACCTGACTACACCAAAAATAAAGCAGGAACATTTCGGCGATCACAGGACTCACGTGTCTTGCGGCTGATGTGGGTCTGAGCTGGATTGTTGACTGGCCTCTCTGTGGTTGAATGCTCATGGGTTGAGTCATTAAGTACGGTTGGTTTGGTTGAAGATGGGCTGGAGGTGGATGTCTGTACAGGGGAGGCAGTGCCAAAGGCTGTAGTGGTTGTGGTCTTCTGGGTCACTTGGCTTCCAGAAGAACCTCCATCCCTTGGGTTGACATTTGGAGGTGCTGCTGTTCGAGTTTTGCCCCTCACTGCTGTGGTGATAGTGGAGATGGTCGAGGATACAGTGGTGGTAGTTGTGGAGGAAGTGGTGCTGTCTGGGCCCTTGGGCAGAGCACTTGGCTTGGCTAGGGAAAAGGGATCCTGGCCAATACCCTTAGCACCCACAAGGTCTGTTGGTACATAGTCCTGCACAGATCCCACAACAATCCATTTGAGCAGCATGAGGCTAAGGCCGAGACCCACAAAGCCAATCAGGAGGGGAACTACACACAGCCAAGTCTGCTGTCTTGGCCAAAAGGCGCACCTTAAAGCTCCAGCACGCTCTCCACCTTGACGTCCCCCAGAAGCCCCACCAACTTCTGGCTCCTCCAGGATCACCACCCCTGAGGTGGTTACAGCTCCAGAAGTCTCACTCATCCTGCCCTGGGTTTAGAGAGGGTTAACCCCAGGGTCTGGCACTCAGCAGACACAAGAGGATCAGACAAGGGTGGCTCATAGCGTTGAACATCAGGGTATAAAAAAAAAAAAAAAAAAAAAGAAGAAATCCGAGCAGAACACACACTCAAATGCAAATACTCACCGACATCATACAACCATCACTCCTTAAAGCACAGACACTCAATGCTGCTAATGCAATCACGCACACTCAAGCTCACACACACAGACACCCATTAGAATTCCAGAGGTCAAAAAAAAAAAAAACAGGGCTCGCAGAATCCAATGTGGGATGATCCTTTTAGTCCTGTTCCAGAAGCAGGTGAAAAGTAGACAGGCGGAAATAGGATTCAGATTCCAAGGACAAACCGACTAGGCATAGGAAAAAGGGGAGACACTGAACGGTGGGGTGGAGCGAAAAGGGAGGAATGCAGAGAGAGCAGATGCGACTGTGAGGAGGCGCTCGGCAGAGCCCGGTGCAGCAGCACACTCTTGCGTTACCACTCCTCAAATCAAGTCTCTCAGCTCAGGCACCCAATCTGACCTGTCAAACGCCAATCCCTCAATTTTATGGTTTCTTAGATGTTCCTAAGAGGGACGGCCAGCTTCCAGAGGGGTTTACCGCTTTTCTGTTGTTTCTCCTAGCTTGGCCACAGTCTTGTTCTGTGACTCCTGTTAGGCTCTCGTTAGCACTCACTGGCTTCGCATATCCCATAGATTCAGTCCCTCTAGCAAACAGCCATGATTCCCAGCATCCCCTCCTAGGGCTGAACCTCCCGCAGATACCATCTGCATGTAAGTAGAAAACAACCGAAATCTGTTCCACGCGCTGGAGCCAAACAACAAATTCAGCAGCTACAGAACAAGCAGGAGAAGACTGCAAAGCCAGTAAAGGTCAGCATTTAGTGTGCAATCAAATCCACAGGGAGGATAAATCCGTTTCTCCTGCTTGAGCAGCATCCGAGCCGTGTCCCGCCGCTGTTCATGCAGCACGGACTGAACGAGCGCACGCTCGGTCCTCCGCTACATTCCGCCACTGAGAAAAAGAGGGAGAGACAGAGGTAGGGAGGGAGGGATGGAGGGAGGGAGAACGCAGCATGAGGGAGCGAAAGAAGCAGGAAGGGGGAAGGGAGGGTGCTAGAAACAGACAGTAAAGAGAGAATGAGAACGACAGAGACAGAGAGGGAGGAGAGGAAAAAAATTAAACCTGAGCTCAGGTATTCCTCACGTTCTTTTTATCCAACAATGGCATCCAGGTCCGAATGCAAGGCTTTGTAATTATTTGTTTGTTTGTCTTTTTCTGTCCCAGGACTGAGATGGTGTCATCGCAAACGGACGCAGCTCTCCCTGTCTGGCATGCAGCAGCTGCTGCTGATGCTGCTGATGCCGAGAGCGGGAGAGAAGCAGAGGAGGACCGGAGAAAGCGCACGAGAGAGAGAGGGAGAGAGAGAGAGAGAGAGGCAGGGCTACAACTGCTCCTCCCTATAAAAAAGAAAGAGAGAGAGAGAGAGAGAAGATTGATGGAGAATACACAGAAGGAAACAGTGAGGAATGAAGATAAGGAGCACAGAGAGCGAGAGAGAGAGAGAGAGAGAGAGAGAGAGAGAGAGAGAGAGAGAGAGAGAGAGAGAGAGAGATGGAGAGAGGGGACAGATCCATGCAAGTGCACTGCAGTTTTAACAGTCCAAGTGATTGCTGAGTGATGTAAACAGCCTGGATCCGAGCCTCTTCCTTGTCAGACCTGTCATTTACTTACACCACCCCTCACATTGCTTCTACATGAGGAAGATGAGGGATCCACAGAGGGACTAGGATTGGAACAGATTATTGGTAGGAGATAAATTGATGTTAGGATGAGGATACAGTAAAACTAGAGGATCAGGAAGATCAGTACACAGTTAATGTCTAGAGCTTGTCTTTTGCTAGCAGTGGTGGACAGTAACAAAGTAAATTTAATACGTTTCTGTACATAAGTAGTTTTTTCCACATATCTGTACATTATTGAAGTATGTGCATTTGGGAAAACTTTTACTTTATCTCCATTACATTTCAAAGTTAAATATCGTACTTTTTACTTGGGTACATTTTGCGAAACACTTTTATAGGAGTGGATAAAAACTGGTGAAGCGCAAAGCAAGCCACAAATCAGGGTAGAGAGTGCTCAGTTTCGAACTTGTTTTGTTTGCCGCTTTGTGGTATCTAATTAGCACCAACATACAGATTAACAGCAGGCAGAGTATTTTGAGACGAATAAAGGATGGAAGAAACTCCTGACTCGAACTTGACAACACCTGCGGCCTTTTTTCATTTTAAAGACAGTGTTTGACTTATTAAAATCATTCTATTAATAAATTGGTGTGTTAGGAGTAACAATAGTCTTTCCACATAAACTGAGTTAATTAAGTAAAGAGTCTTGAGACAAAAAGAATAATAGGAACATTATAGCCATAAGAAATCATAGTACGTTGGGTACTTGAGTACATTTGATGGCAAATTATTTTGTACTTTTACTAAAGTGAAAGTTTGAAGGGAGCATATTTACTTTTACTGCAGTAATAGTGTGCCTCTAAAATTATAACCCCTTTCCAGCCATGTTTTTACTAAATACTTATGTGATCCCTTTGGGCAAAGTTGCTGCACATGTGATACCCTTGGAACATCCTAATATTTACCCTTGTGTCTCACATCCTAATATTTCCCTTGTGTTTACCCTTGTGTCCCTGTGCTTCACCTGGACAATGCAGATTTATCCTTAAAATCTGCTGTTGTATTCCTAAAGACAACATAATCCAAAATATGTTGAACATCCTTTTATGCACACCGAGTACTGGATTTGTTCAACACATTTGATTTGTAATCCCTAAACCCGGGGCATCACCCAGCTATGTTGTTGAGTTTTTTTCCTTAACCCAAAGCGTTTTTCCTCACCACTGTAACCTTGAGAAAGATCCATTGACCTGGTCAACCAGTGCTATGGAATGGATCCTGATCCCGGATTACCAGTTCACCCACTCGTTTCTCCATTTCAGTTCATCGCCAATCGTTTTTTTCATCCTACACTTCTCCTTGACCAGTGGTCTGGCCCAACAGATAAACTAATGAACCAAGCACTCAAGTTGATGGGGTAACACTCTACTGGACATACAGGGACACGGTGTGAACAAGGTCAATCAGTGGATAGCCAAATAGAACATCTCAGATCGAAGGTATACACACCTCGCATCACAGGTTTGTGCAGCTACAAAGAACACAATCCTATGGTGGGCACCAGTATTTCAAAAATATGTATATTTCCTTGCATCAGTTTCTAATAAAATCATGGATATTAACAGTTGCCTTTGAAAGCAATATGAGCACAAACTATCAAATTATCCAGTTTTTTTAAACAGCATTTAAAAAGTGTTCCAGCAAGAAATCACAAAAAAGTTTTTCCTCAGATACCTTAGATGCTCCACAGTAACCAACTAAAACGTTGGTGACATTTGCTTTAAGGAGGTTTATTAGGTCAGTGTCTGCACTTTTTAAGAAGGCTGAGGAAATTTGCCGGATCCTCTAAAGCTTCTATAGGAGTGCAACTGACCATGTCTTTGTCGGCTACTTTACAGTCCGGTTTGGGGGTTATACTGCTCAGCATCGTAAGGCTTTACAGCGGGTGCTAGCTAAAAGCTGTCCAAACCATCTCCAGTACACTCCTACCAACTCTGGAGAGCCTTTACCAGGCCAGAGTCATTAGAAGATTAATCAACAAGATCAGCCTCACCCCTAGCAGAGTCTCTCCTACCATCATCCAGATGCTATAGGAGTGCTACATACCGAACCTTCACAGGTCACCAGGCTTGTGAACACCACCCATCCACTGCTTCTTTACCCATCAGTGTAGACATGGCTTACCTCTGATACTGAGAGTCCATCTTTTCTACATACACATTTCCCACATTTATAAAAAAAAAAAAAAAAAGAAATTTCCTACACACATGCATGTCGTCCATGTTTGCACTTTTTTTAAACATGCACACACTTTTGTTTTCTGTGTTTGCACTATTGTCATTTACTGTATGTCTTGTTTTTTCCTTATATTCTTACAAATTATGTCATGGGCTGCCAAAAAGGTTTACAAACTAAGAAATCCATTATATGGAGTAACATCTTGTAAATGACAATAAACTCCTGAATCGGAATAATTTAATTCCATTTTATTTCCAGGTTTTTCTATTGGATATTTATTGTGACGCTGTCATGGGATTATATACGTTTCATCACTTTTTTTCTCTCTTCATAACAACGATTCGACCACCACATATAAACATTTCTTTACATGACAATGATGCTGGGGGAACAAAAATAAAAAATAAATTGCTCCTTGGGACTGGGTTGCATTCTTATGCAAATCTCACAGCTCAAAACAAATTGTCTCATTTGCTTGTTGAATTAAGCCATATTCCTTCAAGCTGTATTTTAGCTTCGAAATAAAGAAAAAAATCTACACAGCACTTCTGTATGCATTCTTTTGCACCTTTATAGTTTATAATAAATTTTGCTGTCAAATGGTTATGATGTTATTGCATTTTTTTTTTCTGAGCAGCGAAATGCCTTAGGGCCCAAAAAGGAGCCCATGTTTGAGTGTGGTGCAGGAGAACGAGGTGAGTACGGGTGTATTTATCCAGAACTAGGTGCCTAAACGTTGCATCGCTAAAACTACAATTAGATTTGATCTTTCGAGCTGAAACTGTTAATGGAAATATCACCTGCATGATAGATAGACGAGGAAGAGTTTGAGCTCGTCGAGAGTTTGCTGTGAGTGCACGCATGACTGGAAGTGTGTATTTGTATCTAGTATAATAGCCGTCATTAATGACTGACAGAGCGCTTGTGTATTTGTACCTGCCTGATTTAGGGCTCATCAAACTGTCAGATTGCATCAAGTCTGCAATTAGATGGGCTCTGCTGTGGGCCTGCTCCACTCACACTCACATGTACACACATGAAGAGTTAGCATTCATAGCTAAAAATTAGCCATGTTGACCAGGAAGCAACAATATTTCCTTTAATAGTAACTGTGTCTGGTTCCACTATGAATGGTGTTCTTTTAAATATCATTGAACAAAGCACAAATATTTGTATGTATTTGTAGTTCCAAACTTTCTCCTCCATGTGTGCCTCCCATGCTGGATCAAGTGTAATTCATTTAAGATCCTGATTAATGAAGTTGGAAGCCAACCAACTAAAACAAATAATGTATAAACAATATACTGACAAAATACTATCTGCTTGTTAAATAAACTTTTTTCAAAGAAAAACACTGTGCGACTGTTGATTGTCAGACAGTACAGACATGATCCCCATGTCACACAGTAGGAACTCGTGTCAAAAAATTGATGCACACAAGAAAAAGACTCGTCCGACGTTTCACATCAATCCCAGACGCATCCGGACCCGCGTTCTCTTGCTAACAGTAGCTGGCAGCAAAACAAAAACAATCAGTAGCGTTCATTTTGTTCATGACATGCAATGATAATTAAAACGTCATACAAATACTTTTTCCCTCCCTTTCAGTAGGTTTCTCTTCTTGCTGTAATGTCCACCTCCATCGTTTTGACATGAGGTGGTTTAAAGTTGTTGAGCTAATCTCGGGTTCGGCACTACTATTGTTTCTCAGATTGACGCTCATCATAGGAGAAAGTCGCACTGCAGGAGAGTGTCTGAAATCTTTTGACACTGCTAGAATTTTTTCGGAGGAAAAAAAAAATGATAGCGACAGTCATTAATCGCCTGTCTGAACACGTCAAACCAGCGATCAAAGACTACAAATTTTAGATCTTTTAGGATTTTTTACATTTGTATCCTGGCTTAAGTGTGTACCCTGATTCTTTATATGGGACACTTTTTTAATACAAATATTTACCCACTTCTTAGAAAGCTTTAAACAAATCTGAATATGAACCTTTTGTAAAGGGAGTTCATATTTGTAATTTTTGGTAACGGAATTACTTTATATATATATATAGATATAGATATAGATATAGATATAGATATAGAGGTTCCCGGGTGGTCTAGTGGTTAGGACGCGGCGCTCTCACTGCTGCGGCCCGGGTTCGATCCCCGGTCAGGGAACCGACCCCCAGCCATTAGGGTTGCACAAGCCTTAGTGCCGGTCCCAAGCCCAGATAAATGGGGAGGGATGCGTTAGGAAGGGCATCCAGCGTCAAAACATGTGCCAAATCAATCATGCGGATGGTCCGCTGTGGTGACCCCTAATGGGAGAAGCCAAAAGAAAGTTTTTCACTTTTTTATATATTTAACTGCTATTTTAATTTTTAATTATTTTGCCTTGACCCTATTAGGAAAATTGGCATTTTTATACTAAACAATTATATGCATGAACCTATGTGGTTGATTGTAATTCCTGATTCGCAGATGTGTACTAATAAAATTCCAGTCCGGCATCGGTCTGGCCTCGGTTAACACATGGAGTCAACGGATTTAGAGAATGAATCCTCCGTTTTAGAGGTGATATGAGAAAGCAGACACATCTGCACCCAAAATCGAGATTGAAAACTTGCCTAGAGCCTGGAAACACAAACAGCAGTCACCTCTGTAAAAGGTTACACAGCAGCATTAGTCAGAATCATTTTGGCACCTTGGGCTTCTTGCTCTCTCGCGCTCTCTACCTCTCTCTTCCTTTCTCACACTTGCTCAGAATCTCAGAGATGATGTTAAGGGGTATGGTTTATAATCAGAATTTATCGGTGTTAAATATTCCTATGAAAATGTGCAAATTGTGTTATATAAATTGCATTTATGAACCATGGCATCAGTTTGCTTAGATTTAAATAACATGATGACCTGCGAGAGTTCGGGTACCAGTGATACACATTGAAACAGATACTAAAAAATGAATTCCTGTTGTTTATATTCTCCCACAACACACTGTTTTGACTGCCATCATTAACACTAAAACATGTCCAAATCACTGTCATTTCCTGTCACCTTGTCATTTGGTCATTAGTGAATACCCCTCTCTCTTTCTCTCTTTCAGTACCTCTATATGTAGTTTCCAGGTCAGACAGAAGAGTAAAGACAAAAAAAAAAAAAGTGGGAGAGTGTCAATGTCACAGCAATCCAACAGAACAAATGAGGTCAGGTCGAAGATGACAGATTTTGCAGTGAAGATGAGAAAAATGAGAACGATCCAGCACCGGTTTAAAAGGTCATCCATTCAAGCCTGTGACATCAGAACTAACAAAACAAGAAAAGAAAGAGACAAGAGAGGGTTCAAGAGAGGAAAAGATTTCGAGTCGAACTTGTTTATTTAAAACAAATGGATAACAGGGGACAAATAGTAATGCCAAAAGGTAGTGAAGACTGCCTGGACACATGCTAAAGAATATTTAGGTGAACCAATGAGGAAGTGAGATAAGTGGTGAGGGGGTGAAAGGTCAAGTTCTCATTGTCTATTTTACAAGTCACAGACAAAAGCCTGGGGAGAAGATGGTCAGTTTTTCAGTATAGTGTTTTCTCAGATCTACAATTATGCATCGATCAGCCAGAACGTTCAAACCACCTGCCTATAGCTGCAAAAATTATATACCGTATAATCAAAAGTATAGATAACATAACAGCCCAAGACATACTGCAAACTCAAAGAAATAGAAAGTCCGTAAATGGATGTCAGTCAGCTCACCTCAACCTAAATGAAGACAAAATGAAAAGCAAAAATCCACAAACAAGCATCAGCTTAACCGAAGCATGGTGCGAGCACTGGACACATACGTCCACAGAACTGCCGTGTGGAGAAAGTCGGACCAGCTGTTTGTCCGTTATGGTCCATATAAAAAGGGGTTTCCTGCCAATAAGCAGACCCTCTGTAGATGTATTGTGGATGCTATTCACTCCACTTATGAGTCCGCTGGTCTCCCCGCTCTTTTAGGGGTTCAACCGGCCTCTAAGGCCTTGTCCTCTGGGGTCTCTACAAGACATTTGCCACATTGAGGGGTGGTCCACCTTGTTTACCTTCATCAGGTCGTACAGCCTTGAACTTAGTGCCACTCCTGGCCCCTCAGTCCTTCGACCTAGCTGTGCCCATCCACACTACGCAGGGATTGGTCAGTCTGGCGGTATTGGACACTCGTTCCAAAAGCGTTGTTGACGCAGCGTCTCGTTCCCTCAGGGAACCAGGGTTACATATATAACTTAGAGACTGTTTATTAAAAGCAGGATAAATAGTCAACTGTGAGCTAAAATTTTTTACGACAATTGTGATTTGTAGACGACTAGGACAGAGCATTTCTGAAAGCAGGTCTTGTGTGGTGTTCCTGGTATTCAGTGGTTAGTATCTACTTAAAGCAGTCCAACGTAAACTGTTGACAGGGTCATGGGCAGCCATGGCTCATTGGTGCAAGTGGGGAGAAAAATCTAGGGCCTCTGATTGGTGCCTACTCAGTATTTTGCCCAGACTTGTTAAGATCAGAAAAGAAAATTGATCCATATGGAAGAAGGTGTTGAAGGTAAGAAATATGCAGGCTGCCAGCTTTCCAATGGGTGTCCAATGATTGATCATTATTTGATTGCTAAAGATTGTACCCTAATTGAAGTAGCTGTTAAGTAGCATCATGATTTTGCATCCCATTGCATGAATGACTGCCTGACACATATTATATTTATGATTAACAAATCAAATGATTTAAGTTGAATTTAAAGTTAGCGCCTGTATTCATAGCAACTAGTTTCTATTGCTTGACTTCTTATGAATGACTTGTTTGTCATTAAATCAGTGTTGCTGATGTGAAGTCGCTCTTCTTTACCAAACACCAAGTAACTAAATTAGGATAAAAAGATTCATTCACAAACTGTTAAACATTAAACTGTTGGTTACTTTAAAACTAACCTTCATCTGGGAGATCACAGGGAAATGTATGTGAATATTTCATCTGTTAACTGGTTGCATACGTCAGATTTATTGCACGACTCAGCCAGAGAAAAGCTGTTGCTATCAAACATTGTTTGCTTTATCAACTGAGTCAGTGTAATGGTGAAGATGATCAAATAGGCCAGTTGATGGAAAGTTTGTAAAGAAATTTCATGCTCCCATGTAATAGTATTTTTCAGTATTTTTGAAATACAAAAAATACAGTATTTTATTTAGGTATATGGTGTGGCTGCTGTATTTTGTAGTTTATTTTGATAAAACTTGAAATTAAGGTATTTGCGATTTTATTTTTAAATACATTTAGATGTATCTTTGCCCAACCCTGGCTATGGGAAGCCAGCAGAGAGTAGGATTCTCTGGGCAATGTTCTCCTGGGAAAACCAAGTACACCCTTTTATGGCAACAGTATCCCCTAATCAGCAGGGTAATGCCTCTTGCGAGACTGCAAAACCTGTTCAAGAATGGTTTAACGTACATGAGAAAGAGTTCAAGGTCCGAATTCCCCAGATCTCAGTGCAATCGACTGTCTGTGAGACATGCTGGACAAAACAAGTCTGAACCATGGCGGTTCCACCTCACAAATTACTGGACTTAAAGGATCTGCTGCTAATGTTGTGCTGCCAGATACCGCACTACACCTTCAGATTGTTTAATGCGTATGTGAGCAAACAGGACATTATTTCTTTATTTAATTATTTTCTCAAAAATCTGCATGTAAATTCAGGGGGCCATTGGGGCTGGGGCTAATTAAACAACTCGGTGAATAAACATTTGCTTGAAATTATTTGGGCTGTTGGCAACTTAAACTCGCAAAAGCAAATATTTGCAGTATATTCGTTTGTGGTTTTTTTGTTTAGTTGTTTCCTTACACGATTTTGCAGCATACGATCTCATTAGCATTTAGTCGAGTGTTTTCTTTATTGCGTTTTTTTTTTCTGCTGAGCGATACTGTGGGCCGCTGGATTACGGAGTGTGCGAGATTTACCTCGGCGTCTCTTAGCTACACGCGCCTGAATCCGTGGTGAAATATAAACCCGTTAGCGTTGTGCTTTCACACTCCAGAAAAAGAACATGCCACCTCTGCGGACATGTCTGTAACCACACTTCACACCGTGTCACAAGATAACAAGGTTCCCTTCCTCCAGCCGAAACAGATCTCATATTGCACGTCTTCAAAACAGCGAGCTGAGAACCAGATCGCTCCATGCTTAGCATGTGCTCATGAAGGTTGCATGACAGCTGACACAAACCTGAATTATAAAATATTCCCAACACACAATTGCACTGTAAGGTAAAAAAGCTTATATGGCAGACTTCTCAAAAATTCTGACAAAAAAAAAAAAAAAAAATGACACATTCATAGATTTTCATAAAACAAATGTAACATAACCCTGTGTCATAGGTTTCATGTATATTCATAAATGCCTGAAACATTCAAAATTAGCCTGGAATGTGCATTCTCATGTGGTGAAATGAACGATCAAACCGATCTTTTGAAACAATGTACAAATTATTGTATGCTAGCTGGAGAGCTAGTCACTGTGCTAATACAGTAAGTGTGGCTTACTGTTATTATGCCAAAATGACAGTTTCTAATATAATTCTTTGTAGAATGTATAAAAGAAACTTGCAATTGTGCAATTATATTGACTATCACAACGCCAATCTGGATTGTGTGATCGTGTGCTATTGCTAACACGTGCTAACACGTTAAAATGTTTCCAGTTACTCTGCCTTAATGCATTTTAATAGAAATGAGAATTTTTGAAATAAAATCAGGAATAAATAGCGCCACAGGTCAAATTCGGTGTAAATTAGGAAAAAAAAAGCCTTATGGGACAAGTCGTGCCTATGTTTTCATGATTCAACTTTTTCTCATGACCACGAGGACCTACATGCATGTCCGATTTATACCGATCGGCATTTCTGATTAATTGGACCGTTATTGACAAGTAAAATGAGATTTCGAGCTCATTTAACACCTCTGCTGTTGTTCAGAGACCTACTCAGCCAGTTGCCATGGTTCTTCTCTCATCTCCCTGGTTGCCCTCACACCATGTACCCTTCTCAGCTGTTTTGCAGTGTGTTCCTCATTACCAGGGATGCAGTGGAAAGCTAACAGCACAGTCTGGTGCCGCCTGCTCCGACAAGAAGGAAAAAAACCAAAAAATAAAAACACCCATCAACTTCAAATTGACAGATGTGGTGAGCATTTGACGGCATATGGGTAAGGAAATTGGGTAATTCCCCGCAAATCATTACAGGCACGTCACAGCCGATGCCAAACCCCAGCCTGTTTCACACAGCGATCGAGTTTGAATATTTGAAAATTATAATGCTGCACGACTTTGGCAAATAGTTATTTTGTTAATTGTTTTGCAGTTAACAAATACAAGGGGTTCAAATAGCAAGCCTGAGTAGATCTGAATATGAGAAATCAGTACAAACTTGAAGAAACAAGAGCGAAAAGTTTCGTTTTATATATAAATTCCAAATCAAACTGGTCTCCACAGCAGAATACGGAATAGTGTTACCTCAAGTCCTTCAATTACTGCCAGTAGCTTGTACTGTCCCATCACATGATAGCTACCAATAAGTGATGATTAAGTGCTAAAGCAACATATCATTGGGTAGCCAAATCTTCAGAACACACAAGTTCTTGTCATTTCGAGACTGGACTACTGCAACTTTACTGGCAGAGCAAATGATCCAAAACGCAGCTGCTCGAATTGTGTTCAATCTGCCCAAGTTCTCCCACACCACCCCACCGCTGCGCTCCCTTCACTGGCTTTTGGTAGCTGCACGTATCAGATTCAAAACACTGATGCTTACCTACAAGGCCAAAAATGGACCAGCACCATCTTACCTCAGAGACCTCATCACACCACGCACTGCACCATGCTGTCTGAGATCCTCCAGCACTGCTCGACTGGTACCACATTCTCTCAGAATGAGAGGTAAGCACACTTCAAGGCTCTTCTCTGTTCTGGCACCGAGGTGGTGGAATGAACCTTCCCTAGATGTCCGTACAGCGGAGTCCCTGACTATCTTCAAGCGACTATTGAAGACCTACCTCTTCTTAAAACACTTAAATTAGCACTTTTCAAGTTTTCTTTGTAGAAATCAAGAGTTATATTTATATTAAGTTTGTAATCTGGCGTACCAGTGTAGATTTATTCATTGCAAGATACCCAAAGCACTTTTGTACGTCGCTCTGGATAAGGGCGTCTGCTAAACGCCGCAAATGTAAATGTAAGCTCACAAATGGTCATGACTGGCTATCAAACTAACAAAATTCCTTCCCACCCAAAGACAACGACCAATCACGTTCTCCTGTACTTCCTCAATGGTAATGAATAGCTATCGCATCATTAAACCCAGTTTTTTTTATGATTCATTTTTATTATTCCAGACAACAAAGAATTTTCAGCCCAACTGCAACAACATCCCTTTTCTGTGAAAGCCAAAGAAGGAAACAGCTACAGCAAAATAAAGTGTGATTATCTGCAGTACATCATTAAAGCCAGAAGGGGGTGCTGAAAAGTACAAAAATGCATACATACAATAAACAATTGTTTTTGTCTTTCTATTGATTCAATTGTAATTTTAAAATGCATGTCAGCTTCGAACAACTGTGTATATGCTAATAATTTTTTTTTGCTATATGCTACAATTGGTTTATATTGCGTGTTAAAAAGACTGTGTAGCTTGTAATGGAGGCAAAATGAGTAATAATGACGTGCGTGCTTCTGACTTTTTTTTTTTTTGCTAATGCATTTAAAGCATAGGATAATTAGCTTGAGTATTATTCAATAGTTCTGCTGAGCATTAAGTTTTTACTATCTTTACACGTTTAACATTGGTGTAGAAAACTAGCTATTTCACAGAACATACAATAAAAGCTTCTTCCCCTTGGTCCTGATCACTCCCCCTTTTTCTTGAGGTGTAGTTCAAATTCGTGTTTGTAAATCTGGAAGTTTGAAGAAGTGTATTTAACCGTTACCACAAAGGACACACAATTGGTTGCTTCCCTGGATGCAGTAGAATAAACTTTTCAACTCTCTGTTAAATTAGGAAACTCAAACCTGTTCCAGCATGGAAAAAACGAAACAGAGCTGCCATTAATGCGTAACCGCACGACTCCTCATACACCACAGCGCTCCTGAATTATGTATTGCAAATAACTACAAATAAATCCTACTTTACAAGTTTCTTTGCCGCTTCTTCCTATTCTCATTCACTTTACTTGCCTCATAAAAAGCTCTCGCTCTCAATCATTACAACTAGTAAAAAGCCTTTCAGATGGATAAATGCCAGCCTCGCATCAAATCTCCATGAAGATATTCTTTAAATTTGAGTGAAATATCTTGAGTGGTCTGCTATAGAGCTTCGATTTCAAAGCTATCAAACACCTTTGGGATGAACGTGAAAGCTGACTGCACTTCAGACTTCCTCATCTTATCCTACATCAGTACCTGACTTTACTAACATCCTTGTAGATAAATTAAATCTCACACAAATCTCCACAAACACACTCTAAAGTCTAGTGGAACATCTGCCCAGAAGAATGGAGGTTTTTATAACCGCTAATAGGGACTAAAGTTTCTATTGGCGCTTCTTTCTATTCTTATTCACTTTACTTGCCTCATAAAAAACTGAAACTACAACTAGTAAAAGGCCTTGCATCAGGCTGTACACTTTGATCTTGAAGGATCCACTGGGAAAAGTGTTGCAAAAAAGTCCCATTACCATATTCCATTACCAAAAAAAGGAAATGTTAGCTTGTCCTGCAAATGGAGACACAGCGTCTACGTTTTGTCCACTCTTTATTCCCTAGCGTCACTGACCAAAAAGGGAAAATAATAAAATTTTTATGCCGCAAAAGTCCCATCCTGGCATTACTCATTGCACAACAGGGCATAATCCAGATCGTTCTGTACTGAAAGCACAAAACAAACGAACGCTGTAAATCTCAGCCTTGGTACCCTGCATTTCAATGCTGCATTTGTTGTCTCGCATCAGTCGCACTTTAGGGATTCCCTCATCAATGTGCCATTACGTTCGAACTATACTCAAATGCTAGATGACCTAAGGGATTGAGCATGCTAGGTGTTGCTATTTTATTTTCTAAATGAGCTAAACATGGCAAATGAAAGCTGATCACACATGAGAAATTCCTCTCAAAAATGTCAAAATGAACTTTGATTTAAGCTCAGGGATTCTCCAGCTCTTTCCACCGAAGAGGCCTGCGGAACATCATCCTATTGTAATGTTATTTAAATGTGGGAAATTACGTTCTGCATGCTTGAAACTTTTTTACAAATTGTATAGAATGTTTTTGGGTATGGTTCCCTGGTGGTCTAGTGGTTAGGATGCGGCGCTCTCACCGCTGCGGCCCGGGTTCGATCCCCAGTCAGGGAACCAACCCCAGCCATTAGGGTTGCACAAGCCTTAGTGCCGGTCCCAAGCCCGGATAAATGGGGAGGGTTGCGTTAGGAAGGGCATCCAGCGTAAAAACATGTGCCAAATAAAACATGGGGATGGTCCGCTGTGGCGACCCCTAACGGGAGAACCCGAATGAAAGAAAGAAAGTATAGAATGTCTTTGGGTGCTGTAGCATAATACTTTGTCCTTCCTTTGAACTAGGAGACCCAAACCTGTTCCAGAATGACAAAGAAGACATGCTTTACATAAGTTGAAGTGGAAGATCTTGAGTGGCCTGCTATAGAGCTCTAACCTTAACCCTATTGAACACCTTTGAGATGTATGTGAATACTGACTGCACCCGGGGCCTCCTCTATTTATCTACACCAGTACCTGTCTTTACAAACACCCTTGTGGCTGAATGAGCGCAAATCTCCACAAACACACTCCAAAATCTAGTGGATTTTCCAAAAAAGAATAGAGCTTATTTTAAGAGCAAATGGGGACTAAATGTGGAATGGAATGTGAAAATTCACTTACCAGTTTTATGGTCAGGTGTCCAAACCTTTTGTATCAGAATCTCATTCATTTTTTTTTCCAATTCCAGGTTGTAGCGCTTGTTAGAACTGTGGTAGGTTCCGAACCAACACATTTGGCTAGCCAACATCCCTGATCTTATTTTACAGTTACCGAGATTTGGATTGCATTCATTCTAATCAAGTGATAAGTCAAATCAGAGAATATTGAGACATACTCAAGAACTAATAACTCAATACCAAGGCTGTTTTCTGTTTAACCACACCTTCAAAACTACATCAAAATGGTAAACCAACTAATTATGATGTGGGCGAGAGCGCACTGAACTGCTTCGTCTACTACAGGTGCACATGAAATCTTCCTGTTCAATAGTAGGCTGCATTTAGGCTTCATTATGAACCATGTCTGAGTTTCAGAGACTGCCAGGTCCTGCATTTCACACCAAGTCCTTCGGTGATGTCCTTCCTTAATCGATCCACCTCTTAATAGCATAATTATGACGCCACGGTGTTGGAAACCAGCAAGATCATAGAGACTATCACAACAGACCATCATCTCATGCAGAAAAAATGAATGGCATTATTGAAGTTTTATTTAATACGTCTTTAAGCAACATGAACATTTTATTTTATTTTTTTCACCCACATTTTTTATTCATTTACCCACATTTTTTATTCATTTATTTTATTCTGAAAGATTTTAAACCATAAACGATTTAGAAAATCACATTCACAGGTGTCATCTCCTTATAAATCTGCAGTATATCCATTTTTTTCCCCTTCAGAACTACATTACTCATGAATACACAATGCCCAACTACCTCCCTATTCATCAATTTTTTAAGCTCTGCTATTAAGGCACTAAACTGCTGATGTCTGAAATGTACTATATATTAATTTCATTACAGAAGCCCAATTGAGAAAGCAGGAAGAATGAAATGATTAGAAATGTATACAAAGGCCATGATGACGAGCTGCAATATGCAAAACCCAGACAAGAGCTAAGGAACCGTTTCCATTAGTCATCTTAAGAGTCCATTTTAACACATAGCCCATCTAAGCCTATACGTAATGGAAGCATCTACAGGGCACTACCATTTCAAGCAGTGATGGACTATAGTCTCTCATTTTCTACCTCAGGCTCTTCCACCACTGAGAAATCTTCCCATTTTCCCTCGATACAAAAGCTCCAAAATGAAAGACCCCATTACAGTTCTGCCTCCACATTCACAACAATGAGCGCAGAAAGCATCAGTACTATTAGCAGCAGAATAGTGATTTTTAGCAGGTCAGGAAATCTCACTGGAGCTAGAAGTGTGGACGAATCAGCTCTCTAACTCTAATTGACAGCTTGAAAAAGGGCCTAGTATGTTACCAAGTGGCACTCCTACACCAGCCTGTCGATAAAATGGCCTTTCAGAGCAAGGACAGAAAAATAGACCTAAACCACTTGCTGGATTGAGGAAACAACAATCGTTATAACCTTAAGGCTGGGAACACTTTAAATCCCATGTCGAGTGCAGATTTTAAATTCAGATAGAGACCTGGGAACGTTCAAGCATTTTGAACAGGCTAAAAAAAAATGAAATTCAAAAACAGTCTTTATCGTTTCTCCTGATAATTTATTAACAAATTAATTAAGATTTTTGCACTTCCCTATGTTAACAGAGATCCCAATAAGCTCCGCCCTCTTTCAAACTCGTTTGCCCTGTGCTCTTGTACTGACTGAATTTTTTTACTTTTGAAATCTGCTGCTACTTTCTTTCAGTCAGGTTGAAGTAAACGTGTTTCTTTATATGGAAAAATATGTTATATGGTATATTAGACATGTATTTAAATTTTGGTTCTTTCTATGTCACAAACTTTACTTTTTTAATTAAAAAAAACAGAACATGCTTGAAATTTTTATGAAAACAAAAAAACAAAAATCAGTTCGCTACAAAAAGAAAAGTAGTATATTTACTCAGGATTTTTTTCTTTTTCCTGAGTGGCAGACGTTCTTGTACTGTAATTTGTTCATCTGTTGATGTCTATGTTGCTAAACTTGACTCCCACACAGCAAAGAGTCGATACGTGCATGTCAATCAAACGCTTATACACCTACAGGACCAGCATTACTTACTTTCTCTCACATTAAGGATGATCTCATTAATTTTTTTAATGAAAACTTCAAACCATGAGGGGAAAAAATATTTGTAGTCATTTATACCTGATGAATATCAACACAAAAGCAGATAATGTACGGCGTGTATCGGAACACCTGACTTTCCCAGCTATATTTGGTTCTTCAGCAATCATTTAGCACAAACTTGGAGGTATACAATTGTATAGGATGCCTTTGGATCCAGTAACATCTTTTTTTTTTTCCTTCACTTAAACTAGGAGACCTAAATGTGCTCTAGCATGACAAATTCAGCTCCATGAAGATATAGTTTACATGGGTTGGAGTGGAAGATCTAAAGTGGCCTGCTATAAAGATCCGATCACAACCATTTTTAACGTCTTAGGGATCAATTGGAACACTGACTGCCCAACGGCCTTCTCACTTCACCTACATCAGTGCATGACTTGAAATTGACTTGAAAATGTGGCTGATTAACACAAATCTCCAAAGGCATTCATGAACATTTCATGTTGGGCTGTAGTCATCCATGGCACCAAAGATGAGGCTGCTTTCAAGAAAAACAGAATGCTCTCTATTAAACAAATATGGCACAAGCACTGCAAACTTTCAAATCAAGACTACATTTAGCTAAACTAATGCACTCACCCACACAAGTTGAGACAAACATCGACATCATATGATTTGACTGCAAAGACTTAGGAAATCCCTGACAATGATTTAAAAAGCCGTTCCTATTCTTCCAGCCGATTCCGATTTTTGTTGTGGCCCCCAATTTCACGTCTGCTTCAAAATATCATCAATTATAAATGTTGCTCAATTACCTCCATGCTGTCTCCTGCAATCCCTCTCTCATTCTCTCTCTCTCTGTTCACAAATCCTGCTGTTTTCCAGACTCACCGGGTCTCACGTCTCGCAGTCTAGCACCTTGCTCGCTCTTTCTTTTTTCGGTGCACTTCTGTTTCAAGGACGCCGGAGTGACAGAACATTCTGTTTTTGTGAGGGAAAACATTAATCTGGACCCTGATCTGTACGCCAAACTCCAAGCTGATGTGAATAATGAGCAACTCCTACATCTTTTTTTTGCACTACTAGTCTGCTTTCAATTCAATGTCACCTGCTCATTAGACGATGTGCACAAACACACGAGACACGGTATGCCACTAATGGACCAGGTCCAACGGCAAACACACCCACACACATTAAGGGGGGGGGGGGGGGGGGGGGTGATCACCTAATTAATAGCTCTATATGAAACAGAGTTTCCAATCAATAAACACGCGCACAAAGGAAACAGCCACATCCGGCAAAACCCTGAGGGGTCATGGCCGTGCCATTTGAGAGCTTCATTGGGAATGTTCTTTTTCATGGTGCTTTCTGAGTTCCAAATCACACCTTCTTGACTCGGTTGTTCACAGATCGATTCGCCTTAGCTATGCAACTCTCGTCTTCGTTTTATTTCCACCCCCCATACTGTGAATCCTAAATCCTATAGCCTGGACAACAAGAGCAATAATAGCAACTGGCAAGCTTGCAGTGAGCATTAGAAAGGAACGTACAGTAAATGTGCCTTGGAGGAATAAATGGTTTGTTTGCACAGGAGTATAAGTTGGGATCAGGCAAACGCTTGCATGTAAAACAATACAAATAGATAAAGGTGAGGACGAGCTCGTTGAACAGCACATGCATTTTGCAAGAAATGCTCCCCCTCATTAACTCCAGACATTTCAAAATAAAATAAAATCCTTTTTAGAGCTTTAAAAATGCTGTCATTGGACTGACAAATACACTCTATAAACAAAAGTGTTGATACACCTCATTTTTCCAACCAAGTGTGCTTCTTCCCCAACATTTTACCACAAAGTTGAAAGCAGACAATTGTTTTCAAACTTTCCCTTCACGTAAACTAAAAAGCCCAAACTTGTTCCAGCATGCCAAGGCCCTGCGTACAAGGCCAGCTCCATCAAGATATGGGTTGGAGAGGAAGATCTTGTGGAAGTAGCCTGCAATAAAAGAATGACCTCAATCTTATTGAACAATGAATTGGAACATTGACAGCACCCCAAAACTCTTTTCACCATAATTTACATCAGTACCTGACTTTACTAACACCCTTGAGGCTGAATGACCACAAATCTCTACAAGTATACTACAAAATCTATTTAGGTGTCTACAAACTTTTTACCATATAGTGTAAATAACCTGAAATAAAAGGACATTATAGGTTAAAGTAGTCATTTTTTTTAATGCTGTATTACTGCACTTAGAGCTCAACAATAAGAGCTACTGTACAATACAGTATATACTAATAAATGTCTGTTGGGGTAGGACTCATGTTGCCCCATGGTCAAGAGAACAGCAGAAGAGTTAAACAGTTAATAACATGGCTAAAGGCGAATGAAACAGCATATAATATATATGAAATTTCTGAGAGCAAAACAATTATGTATTTGTTTTCCTGCTTGGACCAATAAGTACATGACCCTCATGTAGACGGTGAAATGCATCCACATGGCAGACATTTTACACCATTATCTTGATGTTCAGATGATGTATTGTATGAGACTCGGAAATCATTTTTTAGCATTATATCTTTTAATGAAATTAATAGAACGAACAACTGAATAGCATTAAACTAGATATTGGAATAAACTGCCGATAAATTAGCTAGCTAATTAATTCATTTACCCATCCATGTCATTCAGGAGTTCATTCCAAACTCGAATAAGAAGGCTACATTTATGGCATTTGGCAGACGCCCTTAACCACAGTGACCTACGACTAAGCAGTTGAGGGCCTTGCAAAAGGGCCCCGCAGTGGCAGCTTGGGAGTGCAGACATTTAAACTTGTGATCTTCCAGAGATCCAAAGAAATTCCTTACCAAGTGAACTATCACCTCCCAAAATTTTAAAAGGGTTTTTCTGTACACTAGAGCACAGTGTAATTCTTTCTTTATATATTCAAAATCATGATAAAGAACTAGTACAAAGAGGTTTAGAGAATTGCCCAAGGGCCCCAGAGTGGCAGCCTGGCGATACTGGGGCTTGACCCCCAACTTTTGCATCAGAAACCACGAGTCTTAATCACTAAATTACATCTTCCCTAATTTTAAAAATCTGTTTTTATAAAAAAAAAATAATAATAAAATGAAGGACACAGTCTAACAAGCCTTCATTTTCTCTTCAAATCACCTCATGAAATACATAATATTTGTAGTCTGTAAATCAGTGTTGATTTGCATAAACCAGTGTTAATTTTTACAATCAATAAATAAAAAAAGACTTGCCAGCTATCCACGGTTAAGCAGATATCTATTTAAACATTTATTTGAGGATATAGCTTTAGATGTTTGTAGCATTTTTTTAAACCCAATTGCTGACTGAAATTAATAATGAGGAACAAAACAATTTAGATGCTGAAATATTATGATAAACAGTGACACCTTTAATATTGAGCAAATTGATTCCAGCAAATAAAACCATCATTGTGAAAGAGCTAATGCGATAGAGATTCATTTCCTACTAACTCCAACATTAACCTTTGGTTTAATGATTATTTTTTTCTGCAACAGTGTGAAAAAGACAAGGAACTAGCAATAGAAGCAGCTGAAGGCAGAGCCATTGCAAAGCAGGTTTGAAACACAAGACATGACCAGGTGCTAGAGAAGGAACAGAGACTAAGAGCAGCTCCTCAGTTCCTACCTGGTGCTCTGATGATCAGTCTGGTGAAGATATTTAGTGCCAGTTCGGGATTCACAGTGACGCATGAGGCCTGCAGTGCTGATAATTCGGTTTTGGAGCACAAAGAAAATACAAATGTCTCTGACTCCACTTTGGACCAGGTTGATGTGTATTCAATTCTGTTGTGAAGTAAAGTAGAAGCAGGAAGTTGGATAACAAACTCACATAGACATAATGAGTTGTTAACAGGCAGCAGGTGTGTGGGAAGAGTCATGGACAGTGGAGCTGAGATCTGATACAACACAACAAACACAATTAAGCACATTTGATTTGACTTAATACAAAAAAACTATCAAATAAAAAGAACAAAAACAGTATATTTTTCAATGACCAGTCCTTGACTTATTGGATAAAATTGTATTCATTTTAATGATATATAAACTGAATCATGAATGTGGCCAGGTTACCGTATGCACTAACTGTTGAAGGATGCAGTATATGCAATATAATGTATTTTATTGTATAAAATTGTAGAATAAAAAATGTTATATTCTACTCATTAGTTCGTTGTTTAGAATATATTGGGTTGGATGTTGAAAATGTCAAAATTCCATCTTACCTTTTTAACCTCTGGTAGCAAATGCAATCCTCCAACTGGTTGCCTTTTAATGAACCCTAGGTTTTGAAAAATCTGGAGAAATTTTGACTTTTTCAAGGAATTATTATCTATTTTAATTTGAATTTGAGGCTATCAGAAATAAATGTACAATGGAGGCATGTGAATGGTTTTGCATCTACAACATATAAACAAATTTTCTTACTTATTCAACTGAGAGCTTGAGGATTAAGAGACTTGCTCAGAGGTCCAAGAGACAGCATGGTCATGCTGGGATTTGAACGCAAGACCTTCCACTCGGAAGTCTTACTCCTGGGTGCTAACTTGGCCGGGTTGCTTTTGTAAAAGAGATCCATAATTTCGATGAGACTTACTGTTAAAGTAAACGTAAATCAAAGTATTATACTAATACAGTATATTAATGCGAAACCAGCAATCTGAAAGCTGACAGAATTTGTATGTGTAATATATTTCTTAGTGTATTTATTTCTTTTTTAAATCGATTGTTATTTATACAGTACAGTACATGTGTAATCCTAGATCAACACTGCTTTATTTATAAGACTATTTTTGTCCCTGTGTATATTATTTCATGTCAGCAGCTTCTAATAATACTAATAATAATGATAACAATAAATAATACATTCAATTGTATTTGTTTATTTATTTATATCTTTGAGTGATCAAAGATAGTTTACTTTCATGAACTGGAACTGCGTCAACAAAACTTTCGGAATGCCTCCTCTGGACCATGTGTGTAATCGGTCCAACGGAAAAGCGGGTCACACGGCAAGCCTTAGGGGCCTTAGATATGTGAAGAGATCCCGGGTTCCTGTTACAGGGCTCTGTGTTGGGGGCTTCTTGTCGTCGCGTAACGTTAACGATAGATGCCTCCCTCAAAGGTAGGGGGCGGTCATAAGTGCCCGCTCCACCCATGGTCTATGGAAAGAGCCAACAGCAGAACTGCCTTGGGTTGCTGGCCGTGCTTCTAGCGTTGAAGCATTTCCTTTTAGACCTAAGGGACCATCACGTGCTGGTCCGTATGGACTACACATCGGTGGTCTCTTACAGCAACCACCAGGAGGGGTCTGCGCTCTCGCCTTCTTGACAAGCTGACACAACAGATCCAGAGGGGCGCTTTGCTTCACCCCCACCCTGAGCTGTGGAGGCTGTGGCTGTGGCCCATGAGCAGGCACAGCTCTTAGCCACTGGTCTTTTTTTTGAGGTCATAGAGTCCATTCTCCAATCCAGAGCTCCCTTCATGAGGAGGTCGTATGCCACAAAGTAGCGCCTGTTCAATAAATGGTGCGGAGGTCACCAGTTAGACCCAGTTAACTGCCCAATTGGCCAGTGATGGAATTTCCTCAAGGAGAATTTACCAAAGGGTTGTCTCCCTCCACCCTAAAGGTTTACGTGCACTTCGTTGCGGCTTATCATGCTCCGCTTGCCGAGCAGTTGCTAGAGAAAAATCCAACGAGAAGCGCGGCGTCACCGGAGGGGTGATGGCATACAGGCATAGCCTCAGGCATGCCTGGGCTAAGGCGTCCAGCCCCAGAGTGGCTGGGGGAATAAGGAAGAACTAAAGGGGGCAGTGCAATGTCTTTTGGGTTGCGAACAGGTCTACATGAGCCCTGCCGAATCTCTTCCAGATCTGCTTCACCACATGAGGGTGAAGCCACCATTCCCTGGGTCTCAACCCCTGTCATTACATGGGTTTTTAGGGCATCTGCTGCTTCATGTGGGCAGCCCTAGACCGTTTTGTCTACCTGACTCCATCATTTGGCACCAGCACCAGGTTAAAGGGTTTAAGGTTGTGCAGAACAAGGACACAGTTATGAGATGTCTGGCTTTCAAAATATTAAACGTTGAGTCTAGAAATGTCCTTTTTTTATATATTTTTTTCTGCTTTAAACATTTAAAGCTAATTCTGCAGGTATAGGAGGGTTTTCCAGTACACATTTGGGGAAGAAGGAGAATGAAAATAAGTTGGATCCTGTCTCTTTAATAATTAAATGTGAAATATTAAGTGGATATTTGACTTTAATAAGACATGATCGAGTTACATTTTTGGGCCATGTACATGACTAATGTCTTTCATATTACACACAAACACAGAAAATGTTTTGAGAAACTGAATTTTTTGTTGTGCTATTAGATTCCAAATCCTTGTAAAATATTAGAATCAGTTTCATTGTCTGGAATATCACCTAAAGGGGAGCACTAATTAACGAGCAGAGCACGTAATACAGCGCTAAACATTTATGCATTAAACATAAATCTAGCAGACAGGAATTGCACTGCAAGACCTGTTCAAAATACATGTTAATTGCTATTTCCACTCGGGCCAATTTATTAGGAATACCTATGCCTTGTGTAAGAGCCCCTATGTTTTTTTTTATTAATTCAGAATGGTATGAAAAAAGTGACAAATCCTGTAAGCACACTTACTCAAATAATGATTCTTTACAATCGTGCTGAGCGGAAAAGCATCCCAAGCCACCATAACCTCGGGGCAGATGGTCTACCTGAGCCACTTCAAGATTCACTTCACAATTGGTTTAAAAAAAAAGAAAAAGAAAACGCAGAGCAGCATGTTAAAATGAATGCAAATAAACAAGCACCTTCATCAGTATGCAATGGTATGCAGTGTGTTTTGGTGGGTGTTAACTAACACCTCGTTCCAGGCTTTATCTGTTTGGTATTAGGAAAAAATAAAATGCACACGCAAATGCAAATGCGTTACGTAACGCCACACGCAGACTGTGTACTGATGTTGAAGGCATGCTCTCTATTTCTGGGCTGATTCCGTTTATTCTGGAGGTTGCAAAATCCACTGCCCCAACACCACACCCATAGAAGAAAAACTAAAAAAAAAACGTGAAGGTCCATTTGTTCAATACTTTGGAATTTTGCCTTTAACAATTCCTGGGATCTTTAATACTTGTGCCCTGGTGGGACATTGGGTAGAGTTGCTGCTTCACAGGTCCAGAATTCCCGGCTCAACCCAGAGCATATCCCTTTCTTCATATCCTGTCCCTTTCTTCGATTTGGATCTGCCCGATTCATCTTGACACCCTATCTTAAGATGGAGTTCTCTTCAATTAGAGACCACTCTGCGGGGTCTACATCTACAGCCTAAATATCCATGAAGTTACTGAGTAAATCAAGAATTTTGAGGATGGATTTGGACTGGAATTAATCAACAGTCTGCTACAATGGCTCAGGATTGCAGTTTGCATGAACAGTTCTGCATTTAAGCATAAATCTCTGCGCAGTACACCTCAACAACGATGGAACGGTAATGAATGGACAATCAGTGCTGCAGATGGGGTTCTCTTTTGAATCTGGTTCCTCTCAGGTTTTTTCCTTATGCCATCTGAGGAAGTTTTTTCTTCCCACAGTCACCACTGGCGTTTATAGGCACTAAACTTATAATCACTAAACTCAACTTATATGCACCAAATATACATTCTTTTATATAACAATATAATTTATATCACTGCTTTATCTCTGTAAAGCTGCTTTTAGATGATATCCATTGTCAAATGATATTGAGTTTTGCATCTCCACAAATTATTAAATTATTATAGTTTTTTTCCTCCAAAGTCCAAGCAAAAAATATATTCTATAGATTATATAATATAATCAACAAGAATAGCTGTGCTAATTGCCCCTAGGTGTACATGATGTCCCAATCCTGTGTGTAAGGGAGAGCATCAGGATCCACAATGACTGTGATTAGGATAAATATAGTTAGCTAAAAAATAAATCCAACTGTTCCTGATGCAAAGTTTAATTAAAAACACCCAAAGCTATAATTAATTTACGTTGCTATTCTACTGGTCACAAGTGTTGTCCAATTTTGTGTCATTTACCAAGCTATATTTAGCATTGTTGGTGCCTCAGTGTAAATGACAGTTTCCACTTTTTACAGTAAAGTGTAAAGGTGGGTCGTAAAGGAGGATTTGGGAGACAGGCAGACTCTGTCGGAGATTCGGGGCTCACTTTATTTTTACGACATGTTTTTTTTTTTTAAACGTTTTCTCAAACAACTCAACTGGGGGAGAACAAATAAGAAAAATAAAACAGCCTCAATATTTCTGGGCTGAATCAGGTACGCCAACACTTTCCAAGCTCATGCTCTGGGCATTGTAAATACGTGTGTGTGCGTGCGTGTGTGAATATGTATAAAATTATTCCCAATAGTGTATTTTTTTTATTTCATAGCGTTTCTCTCACTGCTTCCTGTAGTGTCTATTTATAGTTGAGTTTCTATCCAATCAGATTTGGGCCGTTACATTACATCTTGCCAGCATTAAAATCTGCACTGAGTCTTCATAATCAGGCGCCTTTAGCTACAAATCCATAAAAATGAAAGCTGTTGACTTAAACAATCAGCTTGTGAGTTGGCGACACTGGGGATCTCCAGCAGGCGTACAATAACCTCAGCATTTTCAGGATGGATGGTCAGAGCACAAACTGGTCAGAGCTCGCAAACTGCATCTGTAGCTTTTTTTTTTTTTTTTTTTTCTTCATTACACAATAGCTGACAGAGGAGAAGAAATTGATTTGGTCTCACATACACTTGCAAGGTCATTTACAAGACTTCATGAGGAAGGGTCGGCCAAAACATTTCAAAACAATTGAACTGAAACAAAAACTCACATTTTGCCTTCATTTTAAATCCACAGGAAAACCACAATGCATGTCATTTTAATTTAATTTTTTTTTTTTTTCAAAAAATGCATGATAGTTAATATTAATGTTTTAGCTGGAGATGATGTGTGTGGAAGGTGCAGCTGTGGCTACAGTGAAAGGAGACTTGTTGAATTGTGTTCATTGTGTTTCTAGCTTTACTAACAGCATTCATTGTCACTGAATGAGATTCCTGTCTGTGATTCAGCGCTCTGTTATACTGCGTTTTTCTATAATATTAATGGTTTCTATAGCCATCATGATGGTATTAAGAAATGGATTGATTCGGGTAGGACACCACTGAAGACCTAGGCCTGAAATCCACGGCTCACTGCAACACAAGTGAGACTGAATTTGCAGCTCATCTATGGCCATGCCTTTTTTTGCCAGAGTAGTTATTTTACTGCAACCTTACAAGCTAGAGATAACTTCTAGAAAGAGAAATATAGACCCTGGTGAAGAACGTGTTTTATTTACAACCAGAAAAGATAAATATAGCAACTATATTCATAAAAAAATTAAGTTTGAATATGCTTGTACATTAATAAACATTAATAATCATGATCCTCCTGCATCACATCATGCCACTGTTGATTATTTTTCTTTAATTCCACAATTGCTGTATTCTTTTTTTTATTTTTTTTTTACAGATCTGGTGCTGAATGAATGCCAACGTTTTCTTATAGTAGATGCCGTCTGCCTCCTTCGGCCCCGGGGTCCCTTTCGATCGCTCCGCATTCGTATATAAAAGAGGATAAACACTCGCTGCTCCTTGCTTTCGTTCTTGATAAGCGACGCCCCTCAAGCCTACCAGCTGAATTCTTCATGAGTCCCTCTGTCTTCCTGAGGTTGACTGATGCATTATTTAAGTTACCTGTGATGATTTGAAGCAGCTGTTAATAATATATGGCAGAAACCCAGATGTGTGCGTGTGGGTGTTGGGGTGCGGGAGGGAATCCACATATTGAGTGATGAAGGTACTGAAGGCCAGTCATTCTGTCCACATGTTTAAAGAGGATGAATTTGCTCCAGGGCGGTGGGGGGGGTATATGTTTAACAAAGAGATGCCTGTAATTCCTCCATGGATGTTGTCAGGCTTCGTTTTCAGGCTTCATCCTGAGGGCTGGATCATCATCTTCTTATTTATCTACCCTGAGCATAAGGTGGTGTGTTTTGTTTTTTTTCGTTCTTTGTGATGCAGATGCGAAATATATATATAAAGCAAATTAATAATGTTAAATATACTCTATTTTATGTATTTAATATGTCAATATGCAAAATAACCCGCCTTTTTCCAGACGTACATTTATTTTTCATTCTCTTGTTAATAAATCGATGAGATTAAATGCGCCTGCGGTTTCATTCGGAAATGTGGACCATCTGTAGACAGAGCTCACAATTAATACTAAAATAAATTGTATTTTTTATTTTTTAAATCAGAATGAAATCTGGTTCGCAATTAATTTGGCTTTTCTTCTAAAATGTTTTTATTATTATTATTATTATTATTTCCAGAATTAATTAAATAAATAATTTATTTCATTAATAAATCAAGTGAAATTAAATGGCATTACATTAAATGAATTCAAATTAAATTAAATTAAATTAAATATTATATTCTGAATGATCGGGGGGTTCTCCAGAGATTTTGTGGACATGCATTCAGTCATGTGAGTAATTCTTTTGGTTACATTTGCGACCAGAATTTCTGAATATTGTATAGAATGTGTACACGCTATAGTGTGTTCTATGTGCCGGTTCTATACATTTGGAGGCCCAATGCAAAATCTATCTTAGACGCAACGCAGCCTTCCACCCTTCAGAATAAATAAAAAAACACTTAAAATCAATTTAATCTCTAACCTTTTTATTTACACAAAACCCGTTATTAGTACTTTTATATATTTACTTAAATGTGTATATTAATTACATGTTACAGTTCAACACTAAAAAAAGAAAAAAGGTATGAAAGGTAATAAAAAAAAAGCTTCTTTTTCTTCTTCTTCTTCTTCCTTGGCCATGACATGACATTAACTACGCTACACCGTAAAATAATCATTTGCATTGAGATAATGTTTTTTCTCATTACATTAAAATGCTCACTTTAGTAGGTCTAGGATTATAATTTTAATATAAATAACAGACACACTGACTAAAACATCCAGGACTGTTCAGGATTTTTATTTACAGTGACCCACTTACCCACTATTTGAAATAATGAACATTTTTGCTTTCCTGTACAGTAAAATTGGGTAAAATGTCATTTTTGTATCTAACATCTGTGACTTTCTCTTTAGTATTTTTAAAGTGTCACGGTGCTCGAGTTGTTTTAAATTTAGAATAAACCGGCTGCAATTAGTGATCCAGCTTTAAATGGCGCTGACGCGAATCGACAGAATAAGGCTTCGTTTATATTTATAGTCAAAAATACATGACAACGGCTTACAAGCTGTTATTTCCGAAATGCATTCAGAGAGTGGGAACTCACACTGAACAGTGTTATAAACAGGTTTTACTTCAGGTGAGTGACAGGTATTTATATCCAATGGACGTTGCCCGTCTTCATTGATCAACTAGTGAATAGGTTTGTTAGAGTTATAGGGGCCCCCCCCATCCAATCACGAAGCCCTAGGCAAATGCCTGCTCTGCCAATAGTTAGCGCCGGCCCTGCGTGTGTATATTTTTAAAGATTTAGAAAAAAATGTTGATGAAACAAAAAACTGGGTCACCTAGTGGACAGGCATGGGAATGGCACTGCTATGATTAATAATCGGAACCGAAATAAAGTGTCTGTACACCGAGCTCGACGTCTAGAAGAAACACAAGCTTGTACATCTGCTGAATTCTTTTATATTGCAACTAAGGCATGTTTAACAACCTTTCCTGGACCCTTAAGACATTTCTAGAGCTTGGATGGTGAGACGTTCGGGGTCTATAAAATGTATGATTTAATTCGTCACCTCTTTTTTTGCTGTATTTGGATGCAGAGGAGCATTAGCATGGCGTCCTGCCCTCTGGCACAGATCTGCAGATCAAAGACAGATGGTAGGCAGATGGAACAGATTCTTCCCCAGCAACGAGAGGGGAAAAAAAAAAATTCATTAAATAAATAAATAACTGGGCTCTTTCCAGGGGTCATGGCTCTTTTGTGGTGTTAAAACAGCCGATTTGCCAACCTGTAGACTGTGGCCCAGCATCCCTTTTTTTTTTTTTCCTGTGAAACCCTTATGTAACACCACTCTCTGAAACTCAATGATTAAATCCGTGTTGGAATAAGTGTTGTTTTATTACATCTAATTATTATTATTATTATTATTATTATTATTAATATTATTATTCATTCACCCAAATTCAGCCTCATTCATTTTAAACCCTGCTGTAATTCCATGGGTTATAAAAATCCATGCTTCATGGATCGTGGTTTATTTCTTTCTTTTTTTTTTTCATACTATAGTATCACACTGTGTACTATTCACTCAGCTCTGTGTTTCTCACTTTTTTTTTTCCATGGCAATTTCATCATCATCCCTCTCTCGCTGTGACCTGGGCTGAGAGCCAGCTGCCTACCCAGGCCACACGGATAGAGATAGAGAAGTGGAGAAATAATTATGATACACAGAAACAGAGGAGAGGGTATGAGATCTGGATGTCGAGACAGGAAAATTGTACACGTCATGTACACACACACACACACACACACACACACACACACACACACACACACACACACACACACAAGCTGCAGGCTCTAACATTCACTACGATGGCCTGTTGTGGAAAAAAAGTAAAAAAAATAAAAAATAAAAAAAATAATAAGAAAAAAAGGCATTTGTGTCACAGGAGAAGCAGGAAACCACTTCTTCAGAGTTCCGTACTGATGGATTAATGGCTTTGTTCCTGGTCATGTGGAGTTATATAAAAAAAAAAATAAATAAATAAATAAAAAAAGGACAAAAAAAAGGAATGGATATGGCTTAGTAATGGATATCATACTGTCTTTTCTCCCCCGAAATGCTTTTCTCTGTGTGGGTAGTTATTTCTTTCAGAATATCTAACACTGGGTATTCTGGACGCTTTATTATTTTGCAATGTTCCTCGGGTCAAAATGTCCCAACTACAAGACCATCCTAATTGATTTTTACATTATATGAACTATATAGACAGAATTTTCTGGAAACTTGAGCCTAAGACACTTTTGCTATAGTTAGTCCCTATTTGCTGTTTTGTATAACCTTCACTCTCCTGGAAAGATGCCCCACTAGGTTCTGAAGTGTTCCTGATGAGATTTGGCTACAAGGGTGTTCGTAAAGTCAGGAACTGATGCAGGTGAGGTGAGGAGGCCCGGGGTGCAGTCAGCAGTCACGTTCATCCCAAAGGTGTTCAATAGGGTTTTCAGATATATATAGCAGGTCACACAAGATGTGACATTTAAGGCATTTTTTAACAGACACACTTACACAGCGACTTACAATTAACTCATTTGTACAACTGAGCAGTTGAGGGTTAAGGGCCTTGCTCAAAGGCAGAGCAGTGGCAGCATGGGGGTGCTGGGATTTGAACTCGCCACATTCAAACATCTAAACCACCGAATTTATTCTCCATTCCACTCCAAACCATGTAAAGCGTCTGTTCATGCCGCTGGGTTTGTGCGCAGGTGCATTGCCATGCTGGAACAGGTTTGGGTTTCCAAGTTCAAGTGAAGGAAAAGTGTGTGCCTCCAACATAATATTTGGAAGAACAACATATGGCTGAAAAAGTCAAAATATCATGAGCAATATACCTTTATGTCTATAATTGTCTTGTATACATATATGAGCTTTTTTTCGTCTTTCTCAAGAATGCTGCATCTATTCTCCGTACTATATCTATTCAAAATAAATAATAAATAAAAGACAAAAAAAAAAAAACTTTCTTTCGGCTTCTCCCATTAGGGGTCGCCACAGCGGACCATCCGCATGTTTGATTTGGCACATGTTTTTACGCTGGATGCCCTTCCTAACGCAACCCTCATTTATCCGAGCTTGGGACCGGCACTAAGGCTTGTGCAACCCTAATGGCTGGGGCTGGTTCCCTGACCGGTGATCGAACCCGGGCCGCAGCGGTGAGAGCGCCGCATCCTAACCACTAGACCACCAGGGAACCTATTAAAAATAACAGACTGTTGTTTATAAACGGAACTCCGTCTCTGTCATTGCTATACATTGCTTTTAAATATTCATTATCCTGATAGCAATCTTCTATAACCACCAACAAATTGATTTTGAACACCTTCTGTTACTTTGAACTGTTTAAAAACCAAGTAGAAACGCAATTAATTCTGCTGAAGCCACAAGACTAACTCAGCTGTACACATGCGTTTTTGGGGTTTCTCTATTTTATCGTGGAAGGCAAAAACTTTTAGACTACTAGTGACTAATAATCCGATCTATTTACTTTCACAGTTTTTTGTTGCTGCAGCCGCCGCTCTGTGCGTTTCCTTACAATTCTCATGCTCACTCATAGAAATTACGTCAGCAGGAGCTTGAGTGGCAGTCTGGAGCTTTAAGCACCTCACTTTACCTATGCCGAGATAAGACGGCCCACGAGAAGTCGATTATTCCGCTGGCTTATACAAAAATAGGGGGAAAATGCTTTAAAATTTGCAAATACATCCAGAGCAAAAGTGGTATTGTTGTGGGATTTTTTTGCTGAACTTGTACATGAGGCATGGGTTTGGTGCAATCAGCACATTTACAAATCAACTATACATGCGACGAGCTCTAAGGAGGGTGGGGCAATCAGCAGGATGGGGGCCCCCTATTCAAGCCAGAGGCCCTAGGCAATTGCCTGCCCAACCTTTGACTAGTGCCGGCCCTGCGTGTGTATATTTTAAAAGATTCCGGTAAAAAAAAAAAAATTTTGATAAAACAAAAAAATTGGTCACCTAGTGGACAGGCATGGGAATGGCATAGGTACCCAACATTTGTCCGTACACCAAGCTCAAAGTTTAGACAGACACAAGCGTGTACATCCACTGAAATCTTTTATATTTCAACTATGGCATAGTTTACAACATTTCCTGGACAATTAAGCCTTCTATGGAGAGTTGTACAATCAGCTGACCTCCCTGACCTGCAGTCCATTTACAGCAACTGGTGCAGAACCAAGACAAAGAAAATAATGAAGGACCACAACCATTTAAATATTGGACTTTTTTCAGTGGTGTGGTCAGGAGGACATTTCTGCTCATTGAAGGTCAACACAGATAGAATAACAAAGAGTTTCTATCCAACTGTATTGGGCCCTCAACCAGCAAATCACCAATGAATCAAAAATTCTGGATTCACAACACAACACATTTATTGTCTGTGTTTTTGGACCGTGTGTTTCCTTAAAGTTTAATAATAAAAAATTGAATAACAACACCCACTACCTCATCCTCCTTTTATTGCACAGCACCTACTTCATCATCCTCGCTTTTTTTTATACAGTACTTACTTCCTTGTCCTCCATTTATTACACCGTACCTACTTACTCATGTCTTTATTGCACAGTGTCTACTTCCTTATCCTGTTTTTTTTCCCATAGTACCTACTTCCTCATCCTGCCTTTATTGCACAGCACCTACTTATTAATCCTGACTTTATTGCACAGCATTTACTTCCTCATCCTGTGTTTTTTTTTTTTTGTTGTTGTTTTTTGCAAAACAACCACTTTCCCTCATCCCATGTTTTTGCACAACATACAATACATTTCATCTTGCACAGTTGCATTTTGCTTGGAAATAATAATAAGCACAGTTTTTGCCTCCTAACAATTGTTACTTGGATAATGGATAATACTGCCACGTGTCTCTTTTTATTTTTTATTTTTTTGTATGATTCCATTATGTACATTGTAAATGTTTTATATTTAAATCCAGTGCAATTTTATTGTGTTTAATTATACTGTAAATTATCATATTCAGTTTATTTTACTTTATATATATATATATATATATATATATATATATATATATATATATATATATATATATATATTTATTATATATATTATAATCTATCAGCACTTAATCTGCAATTAGAAAAACATACAGAGCTGCTGAAGACTAATCCTCAGTCCACCAGAAATGTGGTTGACATTAGAAAAAAAACATCTCACCCCCTCAGCTAGTTAGAAATGGGGTTAATTCTCAGGCTTAACTGTTGAGTGAATTGATCAATAGACTGCACTGCTTCAGGAGATCAGCAAGATATAAGAATGGCAAAATAGACTGAGGCACACTGGGTTGATGAGCTTTAATTAGGGTTAATCATAAGCTTCTGGAGGTAATTGTCAGGGATTCACCCTGCCACGCCCCCCTCTGTAGCTGTCAGGGATTCACCTTGCCACGCCCCCCTCGATAGCAGTCACGCTGCTTCCCAAGATTACCGACAGCTGTGGCTCATGAAAGATCAGACTACATAAACTCACGTTCTTGAGTCACAGGCTGTCGGTCGTTATATTGTCAAGCTGGACAATCGCGTGGCTGCTCGACCGCCGGCTATATATCCGAATTCCACTTCCGACTTGGATTACTCATTGCCGAAGGCTTTGTGGATTATGCTTGGGACATTCGAACTCATAGCGGACAACGCGTATCGAGCGGATGTCTTTGTTCGTTGTTTTCTACGGCTTATGAGTGTTTTTGTGTTGTACGGTGTTTTGAAATAAAAGGACAATGATCGGACTATATCGGCTTCCGCGTCTGCAGCCTGACAGAACGACCGACCTAAACCGAACGCGGATTCGACACACCGCGTTTCCGACCGCGACGGATCGGCAGCTGAACCCGGCTTCGGATTTCCTCCGGAAGCTCAGTGCCGCTCGTCGCGGATCAGATCAACAGAAGCCGGATCATGAGAGCGCGGCTGCGCCACGCCCCTCAGAGTGCGCGAGGGGATTACCGGCTCGTTACTCGGGGAAAAAAGACGAATTGGGCGGATTTCTGCAAGGCATCGGCGAGTATGTGGCTGTTAACATTTCCCGGTTTCCTTCCGAACGAGCCAAGATTGCCCTCTGTATTTCCCTCCTGTCTGGTGAAGTTCTTGCCAAAGCCAGCTCACTATGGAGCGCCAAAGGGGGCAAATTCGGCTCACTCGCCGAATTCAGCGGGCTGCTTCTGGGGAAGTTGGGGATAGAGGTGGTGGATCTCCACTACAGTCCCCTTGAGGAGGAAGGTGCTCCATTCCAAGGTTCTCAAGAGCACGCGGCTCCGTGCCGGATCTCCCATGAGCCTGCAGCTCAGCTCCAATGTTTTAATGGAAGGGCTGCTTCATCTCAGGGTCTCTACCAGCGTGCTGCTGTGTTCCGGGGTTCTCGTGGACGCACCACACCATCTCCGAGCGTCGGCGAGCACACAATGCCGTCACAGAGCTTCTACAGGCGTGCCGCTCTGTTCCGAGGTTCCCGTGGGCGTGCCACGCCGCCACAGAGTCTTCGCGAGAGCGCCTCGCCGCCACAGAGTCTTCGCGAGAGCGCCTCGCCGCCACAGAGTCTTCGCGAGAGCGCCTCGCCGCCACAGAGTCTTCGCGAGAGCGCCTCGCCGCCACAGAGTCTTCGCGAGAGCGCCTCGCCGCCACAGAGTCTTCGCGAGAGCGCCTCGCCGCCCCCGGGCTCCGCAGAAGGCGACGTTTCGCCCCCGGGCTCCGCAGAAGGCGACGTTTCGCCCCCGGGCTCCGCAGAAGGCGACGTTTCGCCCCCGGGCTCCACGCAGAAGGCGACGTTTCGCCCCCGGGCTCCACGCAGAAGGCGACGTTTCGCCCCCGGGCTCCACGCAGAAGGCGACGTTTCGCCCCCGGGCTCCACGCAGAAGGCGACGTTTCGCCCCCGGGCTCCACGCAGAAGGCGACGTTTCGCCCCCGGGCTCCACGCAGAAGGCGACGTTTCGCCCCCGGGCTCCACGCAGAAGGCGACGTTTCGCCCCCGGGCTCCACGCAGGGCGAAGGATCGCATCCAGGCTCCACGCAGGGCGAAGGATCGCATCCAGGCTCCACGCAGGGCGAAGGATCGCATCCAGGCTCCACGCAGGGCGAAGGATCGCATCCAGGCTCCACGCAGGGCGAAGGATCGCATCCAGGCTCCACGCAGGGCGAAGGATCGCATCCAAGCTCCACAGAGGACGACGTCTCGCCCCCAAGTCCTTCTCAGGGTGACGGATCGCCCCTAGGATCCCCGCATGGCGACGTCGGTCCTCCAGGTCCCTCCGACGGCGACGTCGGTCCTCCAGGTCCCTCCGACGGCGACGGCGGTCCTCCAGGTCCCTCCGACGGCGACGTCGGTCCGCCAGGTCCCTCAAAGGGTGGTACGACCTTCCTGGTCTCCGCCTGGGACGTCCTCCACTCCCCGGTCATTGTCATGGTTGGCGTCCAGTTCCAGTTCCCCCCCATGGAGGTCGCTCCGGCTCCAATCCCCGCCGAGGGCTTTACTCAGCCTCCCGTCAGCACCGAGGGGTGGCTCCGTTCCGGATCCTCCTGCAAGGTGTTGTTCCATTCCGGCTCTCCGCAGAGGATGCTCACCAGGCCTCCGTTGCTCCCAGGCGTCTAAGGAGGCCGTCCTCGGAGTGCCCTGGCCCGCCTGGCATAGGTGGGTTTTGGGGCGTCGGGTGTCGCCCCTGGAGGGGGGGGTACTGTCAGGGATTCACCCTGCCACGCCCCCCTCTGTAGCTGTCAGGGATTCACCCTGCCACGCCCCCCTCGATAGCAGTCACGCTGCTTCCCAAGATTACCGACAGCTGTGGCTCATGAAAGATCAGACTACATAAACTCACGTTCTTGAGTCACAGGCTGTCGGTCGTTATATTGTCAAGCTGGACAATCGCGTGGCTGCTCGACCGCCGGCTATATATCCGAATTCCACTTCCGACTTGGATTACTCATTGCCGAAGGCTTTGTGGATTATGCTTGGGACATTCGAACTCATAGCGGACAACGCGTATCGAGCGGATGTCTTTGTTCGTTGTTTTCTACGGCTTATGAGTGTTTTTGTGTTGTACGGTGTTTTGAAATAAAAGGACAATGATCGGACTATATCGGCTTCCGCGTCTGCAGCCTGACAGTAATAAAGTCATTTGATTATAGTCATCATGGAAGCTAAAATTGATGTTTGTTTAATGTCACAAGCGTCAAAACTGATTGGCCAGTAAGTTATTTGAATATGTATGTGAATATAAACAATAGAATACAATGATATATATTATATAACATAAAATACTATTTATATATGTATATATATGGTATGTGCATAAGATGGTATGTACTTTGTTAACATCCTATTCCAGTGCTCATTTAGACAAAGGTGTTAGTAAAGTCAGGATCTGTGTAGGGGAGGAGACCTTGGGTGCAGTCAGTGTTCACATTCATCTGAAAGGTGTCCAATAGGGTGGGGATCAGATCTCTATAGCAGGAAATCTTTCACTCCAACCCATGTAAAGCCATGTAAAGCTAAAGTTTGGAGTGTGACAGTTTGAGGTTGTGGACAGGTGTATTTTATACTGATAACGAGTTCGAACAGGTGCCATTAATACAGGTAACAAGTGGAGGACAGAGGAGCCTCTTAAAGAAGAAGTTACAGGTCTGTGAGAGACAGAAATCTTGCTTTTTTTTGACCAAATACTTACTTTCCACCATAAGTTGCAAATAAATTCTTTAAAAATCAGACAATGTGATTTTCGGGATTTTCTTCTCTCATAGTTGAAGTGTACTTAGGCCTCTCTCATCTTTTTAAGTGGGAGAACTTGCACAATTCGGTGGCTGACTAAATACTGTTTTGTGTGTGTGTGTGTATATATATATATATATATATATATATATATATATATATATATAGTTGTAATAGCATTTTTATTGTTACTATGGCAATTAAAACACTTAACAACGAGCACCCAGCAGAAGCTGCACAGCACGCCTCAATGAACTCAATGCTTTTTTATTAACTCTGGCAAACCGCATTACAATTGTGCGCAAGTGCGACTGTTTATTTATTTATTTACTTTTTATTTATTGCTTCATCTTGAATAGATCAGCGATGAACATTTTGCCTAAAACAAATAGCCACATCTTATTTAAGGAGACAAGCGATAACGCATTAGAAAGGCCCATGTTGCGATGTTTCGCCGGTGCCTCATACTGGCTTTCATTAAAACGTCTAGTCTTTTAATCCCATCTGCCTCATTCTGATGTATTGATTTTAATACATTATTGTAAGTCTTGAGCCCTGCTGTGCCAATAATGGATGAGTGCCATTATTTGGATTACTGCAATTACATCCGACCACAATCCAATCTTATAGCGCCTTAGATAGAGATTTCCGAAAGGCGAGCTAATGTTCTTTTCAGGAATTTTTTCTGTTTTTCCTTTTCAGATTTTTTATTTTTTTTCCCCCCCAGACCTTTTTCTTTTTTTCTTTTTTATTTATGTCTTCAAAAGTGCTAATAGTAGACTTCTGAATACAAACACACCTATTCAAGGTCAAGACAAAATCAAAAAGAACTAAAATGGTGGGAAAAAATATACATTATTCGTGCACAGAGTCACAAAGATAAGCATAATATCTGACAGGAAACAAATGTATATATTATTATTATACAGTAGGTGCACTAGAGTCTGGCTCATGAATCTTTTTATCCTTCTCTGAAAATTCTCTGCTATTGTGTATGTGCATATATATCCATCATCTTGTTTTTTTTTAAAGCTAATACTACACTTTTTAAAAACAGGAACATAAGGATTCATTATGATTTAGCAGAAATTATATACAAAATAAAGATTCAGGTTTCTACATGGACATTGGGGTTGACGTGTGTGTGTGTGTGTGTGTGTGTGTGTGTGTGTGTGTGTGAGAGCACGGGAGGGTTTCTTGAGGTATAGGGTTGCCAGGAATAATTATTATTTCCTTTTTGGACACCTGGCCAGATATAACCGCAGACCTTGGGGTATTAAGTTGTGTGTGCGATTCAGAGCACGATATATATATGGAGCCTGCCTGCAGATTTGGATTTGTTTGCCTGTATATTAAATTTTTTTATACCAGTAAAATTCATGCAACAATATCCTGCCAATAAAGATGGTGGTCAAGATGCTTCAGGAAAAATCCTGTCTAGATGGAAAAACACAAATCTTCATGCAGGAAATTGGTTTAACTGAATGGCGAGTGTAAATAAAATTCTTTTAATTTTTTTTTTTTTTTACCTTTTCCGGATGTCAATCCAGCCTTATATTTTGTAGTCCCATAATGTACTAAGAAGCGGCACGCATTCTCGCATCCACATCCACAGCCCTTTCCACCACCCAAACCACCAATTTCCCGCCATTTTAACACCCCGATATGTCACCAGGCTCAGGATTTAAAAGTTCCAGTGTCTGAGAAGTCTGAAAATGTGCCATGATTACATGTTCTTTGAAATCCCTAAATTGTGTGCACTACTCGGTTATGGCGCCTAATGTGTGAGGCTCGATTTCGCCGTTTTTTTGTGTGTGAGAAAGGACTTTTGGTTCGAGTTCGGCTTAAAAAAAGAAAAAAGAAAACTGTGTTTAAGTGGCTGAATCACAGCACTGACCTCAATCTGTCAAGAAAGCTGCATGATGACGTGGAAAAGGCAGCCACCAGAAGCGTCGCAGTTCTATCGGTTGTCGGTTCAAAGTGGAACGGTGCCCTGATACAACAGTACGCCTTGATACGGAAATACATGAATCATTATCATCCCATCCATTATCATCCATCCCAGAAAGACACGCATCAGGACGCATGATCATAAATCATGTTAGAGAATTGTTGATGCACGGTGATACTAATAAAAAATAATTACTTTATTAAAGATACTTATTTTTTTACACTTGTAAACTTGAATGCTTATCATGCTCGCTCTCTCTCTCTCTCTCTCTCTCTCTCTCTCTCTCTCTCTCTCTCTCTCTCTCTCTCTCTCTCTCTCTCTCTCTCTCTATATATATATATATATATATATATATATATATATATATATATATATATATATATATAAAATCAACCAATCAAACAAAAAGCACCATTTATGCACCAAAACACAGAAATCTCCTGCGTTTACTTCTTACCTTCAAACATATGCTTTAAAGAAGAGGGAAACTTTTAGAAGTCTTCACAAGTGCAGCAGCAGAACTGTGGTACATCTAAGCTGGAGATCAGGGTGTTTAATGCTGGGTAACACATTTGAGTAATAAAATCTTGAGGTCTTATATGGTGCACTTAAATACATAGAAGGATGTTCCTTTCATGGCATATATCCCTCATTATCTACAGCTAAAAAAAATTCACATTGATTTTATAGCAATCATTTGTTTACATGGTGGAGTCACATGTTTGTGTAACCTTTATAAAATGAGACTCTGGTGTCAGTAAGATTTCCAACATGGGGAAGGTTTTCAGGATGGATGAGTTTCTATTCATAAACACCAGGATAAAAAAATACATATTCATTTCATAGCAACATTAAACGTAGTTGAAGAATAAAAATCCACTGCATAAACAATAAAGTGTCAGTGTTCACGAATGCGCACTGACTCTGATCGCCCCGCTGTTTTTTTACCTCTATAACATCATGCGCTTTATTGCTTGCTCATCAATTTTGCTGTCGATTGAGACATTTGAAAACACATACATAAAAAATGCATGGGCAATTTTTCAATGCGGTTTACGAACACTTTTTATATATGAAATTAAACCTAAAAATATCAATACATATTACTGATGTAGTATGTATGCTGTATCCAGACAATATGCTTCTTTAAAATTTGAATGTGTTGACGATCCTGTCATTTCAGACCTGTGGAAACTGATGTACGTCAACTGATCAGTTATTACTAGTTATTAGTGTCTTCTTCTTCATCTTTCGGATGCTCCCACTAGACGTCGCCACAGCGGATCATCCGTCTACATACCCCCCTGTCCTCTACATCTGCCTCTTTCACACCAAATACCTGCATGTCTTCCCTCACCACATCCATAAACCTCCTCCTTCGCCTTCCTCTTTTCCGCCTTCCTGGCGGCTCCATCCTCAGCATTCTCCTACCAATATAATTCATATTACTAGTTATTACAGTACATAGTAATAAAACAGTAATGAAATAGTTATTTCATAGTTATTAGTATTACAATATAAAGGGTCAGTATACTTTTACTGAAGTAGGATTTTCGGGTAATTTTTACAAGTCAGTTGGTATTGTTCATGCTCAGGTTTGCTTTTTACAAAGTCAGTTTAATACAAACCCATTAAAAGGCCGTTTTGTAACCGATTTACACAGTGATTGTATATTACATTACATTACATTACAGTACACTATATGGCTAAAAGGAGGAGGCCTGGGGTGCAGTAAGAGTTTACATTAATACCAAAGGGTTTTAATAGGGTTAAGGTGCTCTATAGATCTTCCACTCCAAACCATGTGGTGTCCCATTACATTTGTCCATTATCTCATTGGCGTGAATTCTTTGCCAGTTCTATAACCTAAAACTACATTAAACTGATACTACATCTTCTCTATCCATCACTCGAACCGCTCAGTGTTCACCTCATTAATCAGCGAGAAATATTCATTATTAAAACATGAAGCTATTTTTTTTTTTCATCATTCCAACTCACCATGATTTACTGAGTCATGTTTTCTGGTGTCGATATGTTCGATTCGCGCCGCCCTTGAGGTGACATTTCCTGGAAAGAGAAACGGCTAGAAAGAGACATCCAGAAATGTCAGTTAGCTCCCCTACACACACACACACACACACACACACACACACACACACACACACACACACACACACACTAAGTTACAAAGCAGTAATAGTGTTCCTAAATTCCTGTGCATCCCAATTTGTTTTATTCCTTTTATACCTTTTATACTTTTTCCAGCATGTTTTTTTGTCCTTTTTTCATACATTGTATTGATTTGCAAAACACGGTATGTCATGTTAACCAAAATCCTTGGTTCTGCCATGAATCTCATCCTTACAGCTTTGTGTTTGTCTCTTATGAAGCACTGATACTGAAGACTCTTTACATACAGCATAGTGACAGGTAAAAGCACCCGTTTATGTGAGTAAGCTGTTACTATAATAACCAATAATAGTGTTTGCGTATCTTTTTTTTCTCCCTTTTTTATTTTGAAGACGTCTCTTCATAACGGTCGCACAGCATTTGATGAGTTTGTAGTCAGAAATGCACAAGAGCTTTTTTAACTAATTTATTCTGTTTTATTTTTTTTAATTGATCATTTATTTCTTATAGTGAATGTGTGTGTCGATTTTTCCCTTAATTTGATATTTATTTATTAGGTCCCATGTTGCTTTTGACAGCAATTATTTTTCCTTCTATAGTCTGCATTTTCTATCGCAGACTTTTTAGGACATAAAAGCAAATGTGCAAAAACAAACTGGTGTAAATAGGAGTAACTACATGCTGCTAAATTAGCATGATCACCTGCAAATCAAAGTATGTGTACAAACCGACTCTGAATACCAAGAACTTTCCCTTAGATGGTTAACACAAGGTAAATCCATTAAACATTCGCAAATTCTTCACTTTGGACAGATTCAAATGATCAGCTTGTATTTTACATTCTCAGAATTTGAACTGTAAAAAAAAACTTGCTACACCACAGTAGGTTTTTATACTGTATGTGTGTGTTTGCAAGTGCTACAGTGCCAAGGGTCATGGCTCCTCTAAAGGCGGTGAGCTGGAGGTGTGAGGCGCGCTCGGGCTCTGTCAAATCGAACGTGCCCTTTACAGAGACAGGGTTATCAGAGCGAGGACAGCATGGAGACACAGAGTCCGTATGCTGATGCCCAGGGGGAAACAGTGCCATGTGTAGACTGTCCACAATCTTCTGTCCATCAAAGGACGCCTCATATTGCACTAACCGGGGTGAGTGTGGGGTTCATTTCTCCTGCAGGGCTAAATCAGTGGCAGTCCGATCCTGAATGCAATACTGCCTTAATGACACCTGGCCATATGGGTACATACAGAGATGAACTGACCAAGATGAAGCCCCTTGTCTTGGTTTTAATAAAGGCATTATCACTGGCCAGAGCTGAGAATTTGAAGCTGTCCAAAGTGAAGCATTTGCATTTAATGTTTTATCATTTAAGGAATAGTTCCTGGTATTCAGAGTTGGTTTGAGCACATACTTTGATTTGCAGGTGATCGTGCAAATCACACACGTCTTTATACATAGTTACAACAGATTTTCCTTGAGCTCATATGTCCAATGCTTTTCAATAGCCTCAGCCCTGCATTTACACATCTGCTGTTAGGTCCTGGGTTATAAAGTCTGGAACAAAAAATGAAGGTTACAGAAGAAAGCATTTTTTTTTTTCTTGCAAAGGCAACATGTAACCTCAAAGCAATTCAAGGAAGCATTTATCAAAAAAAAAAATCTGAATTAAAGGAAAGTCTACACATGTAGATGACTATTATGAAGACTATAAAAAAAAAATGGAAAAACAAGAGATTTGTAAAAAAAAAAAAAAAACTAATACGAAGTCATCGCTGATTTTGCTTTTCATCCCACTTTTCAGGCGTCTTTTGACCGTAATGGCGTTGCAAATTCAACCCTGCGTGAAGACTGGTGTGAGCACACCGCCTCAGGGACATTGCTGAAACGAGGCATTGAGGACCACGGTGTTTGTGTGCGAGGTTGTGTGTGGCACACTTGTGTTATCCGAGTCAATTTTCATTTCAAACAGACACCCCAAGAGAGGGAGACAAACCTGCCCTGGACACATGTGGAATTTCAATGGAGAGAGAGAGAGAGAGAGAGAGAGAGAGAGAGAGAGAGAGAGAGAGAGAGAGAGAGAGAGAGATGCATGACACTGATAAAAAGAAATAAAGAAAATTTCTGACATGGGCTATGGCTAAAAGTTCCAGGAAAATAGAACCAAATGTAACAGTTTTTACTTTTGTGTGTTCCTGTGGACATTTCCATTCGTTCCTTAACCGGGTTTACAGTGGAAAAGCATACGGGTCAATGTGTGAGATGTCTGTGCTCTCGCTGCACACTTAAATGTGATTTATAGCACGCTTGGACCGGCCGCTTACCTGTTCTATCTTTCCTGCTGTTTTCAGTTTCTTTCTCTCGCAATGTTTTTTTCTCGCCTTAGAGGTCCGTTGCATGTCAGGCCTGTCAGAAACTCAGCCACTCGGGTTCATTCAGAGCCTGAGGATCACAGCAGGGCCATGTGGACTAAATGGAGCAGAAGGATTAGTGGACAAGGTGTGAGTAAGATGTACGCAGGTCTCTCTTACATCTCCGGGAGAAGGAAATAATGGCTTTTTAATGGACTGAATACATTTCAATCCAAACACATGTACATTTACCGGCTTGTAGCTCCGTCCACATCAGGGTTTTGAGATGCTACAGCAGGGGTGTCCAATCTTTATCAAAATTGGCCAATGTGGGTGCAGGTTTTCATTCCAACCAAGCCAGTTCACACCAAATTCTACCTGTTCAAATCTAATCTTTATTTTCAATTACTATCAGGTCAAGTCAAGTTTATTTCTATAGCGCTTTTCACAACAGACATTGTCTAACAGCAGCTTTTTTTTCAGACTTTTTAGAGTTAAGGTGAATGGTGTGTATTTATCCCTGATGAGCAGCCATGGCGACTGTCGCACTTAGATGTTATGAGGAAGAAACCTTGAGAGGAACCAGATTTAAAAGGGGAACCCATCCTCATTTGGGTGTGGCCATTGATTGGTTAGAATTAAAACCTGCACCCACACGGGCCCTTTGTGGAAAAGATTAGGCACCCCTGTACTACAGTATGCGTATTCTGTGATGCTTTTCTACGTACACTAAGATGCACTGTTCAACCGCAAAACCAAGTCATGTTAGGGAATCTTCAACAACAATTGATTTGTGAGGTATAATTTCCAAAAATTCAAAGGAATTGTACACCTCAACACTGCATTAACCATCAACACAGCAACATAAAAAAAGACAAGGTAGTAAAGCAATCTTTCAAAAAGAGATCTTCATTTAACAAATACAATGACAGTATCATGTCACAAAGTAGAAGAACCGTTTGTATTCAATGGACAAATATAATGAAAGTAATTCAAAACAAATATTCAGAGCTGACTGTGATGTGATGCGCCTCTCAGTCTCAGTCTCTCAGCGGCAATATTTTTATTTCACTTCAACAAAAGCTGGTTCTCAAAGTTTTGGAAATTGATTCAAGGTCTTTTTTGACTGAACATGAGGCCAGCGGTGCTAAAAAAGTCACTCCCAGACAGCAGATGTAAGTAGGGGAGTGTTGTGCCTTAATGACATCTTCCACAGAAGTGCAAAATGTAATTGTTAACTCTCATTGTCAGTTAAAATATAGTGCAGTACAAAGTACATATTTTAAAACAGCAAAACTAGAAAGTAGCCCAAAAAAATCACCTAAATACAATAACAATGTACATCAACTCAAATACTTTACACCACTGAATACCAACAGCATGAGACAACGAGAAACATGGTACATCAAACATGGGACAAATTGTTCTGTGAAAGTGAAGTGCGAATTTACAAACAGTGTGATTCAGGTGTGAGCAATCAGAGACATGTGACCAAGACATTTGAGGGAGCAGAGGCTGCTGGGATGTAGTCTCTCTCCATAATCCTGACAGAAAAGTGCATAGCCTTTCTGTCAGCCAGATACCATCTGGATTTTTATTTTATTTTTTATTTTTTTAACCACACGGCATGCGGAAAAGCTAGAAATCAATCAATTAAACTTTTATGGTACCAACAAGCACACCGACAAGTTCCCTTAGTTACATCTTGTTCACTCATATTTAATGAGCTCTTGACCTGTACCTCCATGAGGTTATGTTTTGCACCATTGTCACACGATTGGCCGATTAGATCTTGAATATACAGTCTTTACATAATGATATTTTAACATTTTCTATTACTAAAAACTCCACATGGCCATATAAGTACATACAGAGATGGACCGACAAAGATGAAGCCATGGTTTTATAAAAGCATGATAACATTTATTCATGGATAGAGACTCAACGCACTTGTGTCATCGCTCTGGATATGGGCGTCTGCTAAATGCTGTAAATGTAAAATCAGCAGTGGTTCGCTAGATTACAAATGATACCATAAGGCTAAAACTCTGTTGACAGTATATATATATATATATATATATATATATATATATATATATATATATATATATATATATATATATATATATATATATATAAACTAAGACAAAACAAACCAGGAAAAGTACTAGAGTTGTAAGAAAGGATTCCTATTCAGTTGATTTCCACACTTCACCACTAGAGGCAGACATACAGTTTACCAAGCAATGACAAGTTACCTATGACAGTGCACCGTCCCCCATCAAGAGTATAAAAGGCCAGAAAACTGAGCAGCAGCATGCATTCTGCATCACGCAACCTACCGAACACTAGCTAACAGAAGACAGCAAGAATTACCTCATATACGATACATTCTATACCCAGTAAAGTTGAGTGTTCTGAATCCTGTACCGTGTTTTTACTGACACGCTGGGGCGAGTACAATCCCCTGATCAGGGCACACCAAATAGTGAAAATCCTTATATGGTCCTTCGGGCTAGAGAGGAAAACTCCTTAACAAGAGTAGTTTCAGTTTTTCAGGAACAGGTAAGTCTTCATCCATTGCTTAAAAACAGCCTTAGAAGACTCATCTGTTCAGACATCTAGGGTAAGTTCATTCCAACGCCTCGGTACCAGAACAGAGAAGAGAATTTATGTATACTTACCTTGTACCCTGAGAAAATGTGGGACCAGTCGATCTTGGGCAGTGTTGGCTTTCTAAGCAAACATCACTGTTTCGAATCTGCTGCATGCAGCTACCGAAAGCCAGTGAAGGGAACGCAGAAGTAGTGTGGTGTGGGAGAACTTAGGAAAGTTGAACTCAATTCATGCTGCTGCGTTTTGTATCATTTTCAGTAGACTAATAGCATTAAGAGGTAGACCTGCCAGCAGAGAGCTGCTGTAGTACAGTCTTGAAATGACAAGAGACTAAACAAGCACCTGAGCAACCTGTGTGGATAGAAATGGTCGAATCGTTCAGATTTTGTAGTGATTTTGTAAACTGACAAGAGCAAACCACTTAAGCAACATGTGAGAAAAAGGACAGTTGATTGTCCATGGTTACCCCAAGATTGCAAGCAGTGGCTGAAGGGGAGAAAATCACTGGCCAGAAGATTTAAAGCTGTTCAAAATGAATGCCAATTGCGTTAGCAAATGTATATACTCTGTGTTAACCTTTTAAGGGAAAGTTTATGGTATTCAGTGTTGGTTTGAGGACCGTAATTTCCGGACTATAAAGCGCACCCAAATATAAGCCGCACCCACTGAATTTACAAAGATTTTTATTTTGAACATAAATAAGCCGCACCTGTCTATAAGCCGCAGTGAACATTGAAACTAATGGACTTTACACAGGCTTTAACGAAAGACAGTGCCTGTAACACGGCTTGTATCTAAACAGTAGCCTACCAAGAAAGTCATTGGTCAGTTCCTCCTTCCTTTCACAACAATCTCTGTCGGGAGTTTTTTTTTTGGCGTCGTCATGCGTTTAAAAATCACCATCGGTGAAGCTTTTCTCCCGATGCCGTGCAGCTCAGAACACAGGTGAAGTGCGTTTTTTCATGCCCGGTTGTTTTCAGCGTGACGAATGATTCGCATTTCCTGTAGACAGTCCGAGTGAGCGGCAGGTCAAACCTCAGAGGAACATCATCCATATTTATGATGTAGTGCGGCCCGATTCAGTGGGAGCGCATCTGATTTAATATAAAGAGTTTCATTGGTTTACCTGAACCCGTTCTGCAATTTCATTGGTCTAATGTTATGGGGCTCAGATTTTTGGCTTGAAGCTTGTGAAACAGAGGAAAACCAGGAAAAAAAAAAAAAATGCCACTTTGTTGTTTAAGCCGCGGGATTCAAAGAGTGGGAAAAAAGTAGCGGTTTATAGTCCGGAAAATACGGTAGTTTGATTTGTATTTGTGTAATCATGTAATCACCTGGGTGTAGTTTATATATATTTACACCATTTCGTTTGAGCACATATGAACCCAATTAGAGTTAAACTACATATCCATGATTATGTCATTTTATTTAAGGATACTCTCCTTGATGCCTGGCTTTTTCTGGGTGGAAAAAAATGTACTCTATAAATGTACAAATTCAACACTTCCAAATCAAATTCGAGCTCAAGTTTATGTGTGTAAGAACAGTAAATAATGAGATGGTGTTGTGCATATTTTTTTATAATTTGTTGGCACTGGAAATTTATTGTATAGAAAAAAAAAATCCAAACTCAGTTTATTCAATTCTAATTTATTAGTGTCAGGTCTCTACCAGACCCGAACCCCAATTCCCATCAGACACCATGGCCTTCAAACATGGTTGGCCCAGACTCCAATCTCCAACAGACCCTTGCATGATCACAATCACCCTCATGATTAGTCACTCCAGTTTTCCAATTACATGCACATCACAGAAACAGTTTAAAAGCGCTCCTGAAACTGGAACAAGATCAAAAAACGGAGAAATCAAAACACAAAATAAAGACCAAACAGCCGAGAACAAAGTCAACTGAGCATACACTGTACTTTGCAATGAGCTGAATTGGAATTGGGTGTTTGGAGTTGGAGTCCAGTGCGACCACAACTAAAGACTGTGATGTATAATGGGAACTTTAGTTTGAGTCCAGTACTGACCTGACAATCCGAAAAGAATATATTTGAGCTTATTGGCTAGGACTGGGTCCAAACTAGCACATACTATTTTAAATGATAAATAAGAAAGAACAGATAGCCAGAAAATCTTTTTAGAACATTTGACCTAATCAGCCTACAACAAATTTTAATAAGAGGTAGAAAGAAAACCCACACTATTACACTGTATTTGATTTTTGAAAAAAAAATAAAAAAGGCCAATGATTCACTTTGAATTAGTTCACTTAATGGTATGACCTGCTGGTTAAACGAGGCCCTCCACCTTCTTTTAGGCTCCACCACGAGAGCCTGAAAGAAATGACATTTTCACCGCGTAAGACAGGCGCTCTTCACAGGGAGCCTCATTTGGAGCAAGTGACAAGACGGAATAGAATGGCTTTACAACTACAGCTGCGTGAGAGGATTGGATATAGGCCGTATGTGAGCTAGTGTTAGAATCACTGAGGATCACTTCATATAAAACTTTCTTTAACTGGGATAATGTACTGAATTCGTCAGCATGAGCATACAGCTCAGCCATGTGACAGGAAAATACAGAATTCAATTTACAGATTTTTTTTACCAAACACAATTTTTGTTTTGTTTGTAAGCAAAACAAAAAATTACTCAGACCCTAATTCCCCAAAATCACTGAGATATGGGAAGAAAGAATTTCACTGTGCTGTAATGTAAAAAGCACCTTTACATTTCCTTAAAAACAATACCAAGCTCTTAGAAAATTTAGTTTATTATTACACTCTAGACAAGGTGAGGGAGGTGTGATAAAGATGGTTTGGACATGTGCAGAGGACCGACATGGGGTAAATAGGAAGAAGAATGCTGAGGATGCAGCCGCCAGAAAGGAGGAAAAGAGGAACGCCAAGGAGGAGGTGTATGAATGTGCTGAGGGAAGACATGCAGGTAGTTGGTTTGAAAGAGGCAGATGTACAGGACAGGGGGGGATGGAGACGGATGATCCGCTGTGGCGACCCCAAATGGGAGAAGTTGGAAGAAGAACAACAATATTGTTGCTATACATATGGTATGCTGTTACTATAGAAATGATGATGTATTAAAATGAGCACGTTAGTAAGAACACTACTCTGCTGGAAAACAAAAAAATTAAACCCCACCTGATTCTGAGTAGAGGCAAAAGAGGCTAATGGCAGGACAATATTGTGCTAAGCAAATAAACTGATGTGTTATAGGGCAAAAAGTATAAGCTGCAAGCAAAACTTTGCAGAGAACTCAATTCCAACCAAGTGCAAACCAGGATAAACTCGACATCAGACCAGAAACAGGTAGATTCTTAGTGGCTCCCGATCCAAACGCTACCACACAATGGGATTTTAATTGTTTTCAGGAGAAATAATTGACTCGGTATCCTCAGCCAAGGGGAGAGCATGCCAGGGATACTGTAAGTGGAGCTCCGGCATCATCACTCCACCGATATCCTGCCGTTCCACCAGGGTTCCACCCCGACAGCAGGGCACCAGCAAGTAAAACAAACAAGGATGTGCCAAACAAGCAAGAAACACATCCAGAGCTGCGTTTCTCCACTTCTCCTGAACTCCCACGTCCGGCTTGTAACAACGTCGCGCAGAAATGTTCAAACGCACCCTTCGCATTACAACTTCAATTACGCTCTTTTATTTCCCCAGCTGGACTCGCGCCACATAGGATGAAGGCTGGAGGCTGCTCTGATGCCAGCCGTTTGAATTAACCAGCACTGGAGATCTCGGTCTCTGTCGTCTCCAGCTGCGCAGGAGTTATCACGAGCAGACGTGCCAAAAAAAAACAACAGAGAAAAGGCAAATCTATTGTCTGCACTCCAGAGCAATGTCTAAAGAATCACATATAGTGACATGAAATGAAGGAATCCAATTTAAAAATGAAAAAATCTCATGAGGATATGAAGGAACCACATGTAAAAAGGTATTCATTATCTGAAAATCAATCAATCAATCAATCAATCACACATAGAGAGGAGCCGCGTGTACAAAATGTACAAATCGTATTGGTTGAAAAATAAAGGAATAACACGTGAAAATTTTGGAGTCGCGTGAGAAAATGAACAAATCACATTTGGAAAAGAGAAATCCCCTGTAGCTAAATAATGATATAAATCACACATGAAAATGAAGGAAATTAAGTGTGAAAATAAAAGTCACGTGAAAATGAATGAATCAGATTTGTGATTGAAGGAATCGAATCATTTGAAAAAAAGAAAAAAGAAAACGAAAGAAAGAAAAAGGAAATAAATAAATAAAAAAAAAAAATCACATGGACAAGACCTAAAATTAAGGGAATCGCATGGGAAAATAAGTCCTACAGGAGTCCTACAGAAAAAAAAGAAATGATATAGAAAGTATGTAAAAATGAATGAATCAGGTAGAAACAATTCGTAATGTAACTCATGTATTCAAAATGTATTCAAATATCCAGATAAAAGCACTGCTTTGTAATAAATTCTAGTGATGTTACTCTGACAAAGGTTTTTTAATTGATCATAGTGTGATTTGTTAAATATTTGTGTGTGTGTGTGTGTGTGTGTGTGTGTGTGTGTGTGTGTGTGTGTGAGAGAGAAATGACTGTGCGAGTGTGTCTGTTCGTTCTACTAATCTGACCCTTCCCTGGCAGCACCCCTGGGACATTCGTGAGTGAGCAGGCAAGTCTTCAGTACTTTGATGTGGGCGAAGTGAGAGTAAAATTAATTACAACCGCACACACACACACACACACACACACACACGATTACTGACCCGAACGGGCCATGTGTTAGCCTGATCCAAACCTGCCGGAGTTCTGCAGAGGCGAGTGTGATTCGGTCTTCAGCCTGAACCCGTTCACCAGTGTTTCCATGGCTACTGGGCAATCGAGCCGACTGATAAAAAAAAACAAAAAACAAAACACAAATACGTTTCTACACACTGTAACTGCGTGCCAAAAAGTAACTTTACAGCTTTTGCTCACCTGTTCAAACATAATAAAATAAAGGATTGTTTGTTGTTATGTGGTTTGATTTCAAATCATAAATGCAATACATAATATTAAAATAACAACCTGAAGGGGTGGGGGAAACCATATGGACAAAAATATGTAGACACCTGACCATGAGATTGGTATGTGCTTGCTTTTTGAACATCTCATTGTACATTTAGTCTCAATTTGCTCTTATAAAAAAACTTCAAATGTTCTACTAGATTTATGGAGATTTGTACTCATTTCTGCTTACATGTTAATGCTAAATTGTTCAGAAAAATGATTACCGTATTAGTAATTTATAGTATCGGACTATAAGCCGCTACTTTTTTCCCACGTTTTGAACCCCGCGGCTTAAACAACGAAGCGGCTAATTTATGAATTTTTCCTGGGTTTTTCCCGGTTTCACAAACTTCAAGCCAATAAACTGAACCCCATAACATTAGACCAATGAAATTTTCGAACGGAAGCGAAAAAAACGCACCTCACCTGTGTTCTGTGCTGCACGGCATCGGGAGAAAAAACTTCCATCTGGTCATTTTTAAACGCACGACGATGCCAAAAGATAAACTCCCGAGAGAAATAGTTGTGAAAGGAAGGAGGAAGACACTGAACAATGACTTACTTGGTCGGCTACTGTTTAGATACAAGCCGTTGTAGCGTGTTGAGTCTGGGTGAAGGGAGAGCTTACTAACTCCAGTTGCAACAGAAATCATATAAGCACAGACAGGTTTCCAAAAATCTTGCTTTATTATTTTTATTGGCAACAGCGTTAAAGGTTAGTCAAAGAAACTTAGAAATGAGCATCAGAAAATAATAAGCACATATTCCTCAGTCTTACACACACGCAGTAATACCGGGGAATGCAGTGGCATGCTATTCCCAAAATACCGCTATGCTCCTAAAGGAAGCGCAACATATTTCACCGTGTGTAATGTGTCTTTCATTAAAGCCTGTGTAAAGTGCATTAGTGTAGACCGGCTTATAGACAGGTGCGGCTTATTTATGGTAAAAATAACAATATTTGTAAAATTCGGCTTATATATGGGTGCGCTTTATAGTCCGGAAATTACCGTATATAATAATTACAATTATATAAATATTTATTATTATTATTATTATTATTTGTTATGGTATATTATTTATTATGAAATAATGCAATTTTTCATTTAAAAATTGCAAAAAAAAAAATAAAAAATTCACTTCCTGTAGTCGTGTCCTCTCTCACATGCAAAGCGGCTTTTTATTTTATTTTCATTTTTTTTTCCGACCCTCTCTGCTTTTTTTCCCGCACTGGAAACCTGCAATTCATGTGCAAGTATGAAATATGAAGTCGGAAACATGAAGTCTGCTCGTTCTGCACAGCGCTAGCACTAGACTCTGAATGCACTCGCATTGCATGAGCTAAGAGCCACAGTGTTATTGCTCGCATTGAGTGGAGAGAATAAAGCCTTGGAGTATTTCCCAGCCCATTGTCAGAGAGCACGACCTGTTCTGCTCTTATACACCCCTGCTGTGCAGAGAGTTTGGTATGCCCCGTCTCTCTGCAACTTCCCGAGGTACATGGAGGTCCCAGTGCCCCATTAGAATGTAATTCCTGACCTTAAACTCATCCTAATTTTCAAGCACTCCATTTGATGTGCTGCACTCTTTTCTTTTATTTTCTTTCACCAACTTTCACTCAGTAAGCTACTTTCAGATTATTAGCATTATAATATAAGTGCATAGCACTGAAAGTACGCACTTGGGATGTGCTGTCCAGCTCACAAGTGTGAGTTGTTACTATAGAAACAATAACGGCGTGGGTTATACGGTGGGTATAAAACATTTTACACACCCATGTTAAAACCGCAGGTGTTCGTAGGATAAAAAACTAAACAAAAGATAAATCAAGTCGGATCACTTTCCAGGCTTTAATATGAAGAAAATAAATTGATAGTAACCTTGTGAAGTCCTCACAAAGCATGCGATGAACCCTATTGTGGAAAGTTTCGATCAGGAAAAATGTTACAAAAGGACATCCAAACCATTATATATTTGAAAAACTGTGAAGGTCATCATTAAAAAGTGGAGAAAATAAGGCACTATGAATCACCAAGAATGACTAAAACAGACAAAATGATAACACAACTTAGTAGAGAGGCAGCAAGACACTTACAGAGGCTCTCAATAAGCTCAGGGTCACTCTACAGGTGACAGCAATCTCTTATCTCGTCTATAAAATGCTTGTTATGTGGTGACTCAAGCCAAAATCAATCCAAACCACATTCCAAAAATGCATATTTCAATAAGATAGAGCTTTAGCATATTTCATCAATATATATTTGGTGTATAAACATAAAAAACAAAACAAAACAGTGAAGCACGGTGGTGGCTGCACCAACAGTGAAACATGGTGTTGGCTGCATTGCCATCAGCACCTGGGACTGGGGCTCTAATCAAAGTAATGGGAATCAAAAGACTTGCCTCTGTTTGACAGCGAAAGATGAACTACCACCTTTTAGCACGATCCAATTCAACAACGAAATGGCTTCAGAAGAGGAGGAATAAATCCTGATGTACACCTGATTAGGAGATCTCTTTACGGTTTTATGGATCTGAAAGATTTTTGATAAAGATAAGGGGAATAAAACTGCCAGATGTCTCTTACTCAAAATGACTGAGTGCTGTTTTACAAGCAAAATTTACCAAAACAATGTATGAGGTGTGCATACTTATACAGTTGTTATTATAAATGCTTTTTTTTTTTTTTTTTTGTTGATTTTTCACTAAAATAAAGTAAAATGTCTATATTTTAATAGCACATTCACAATCAATCAAAATAATTCAAATGATATATTATTTATGAGTATTATGATATTTCCATATACTTACCTCCTGATTGAGAATGGAATTTTCCAATTGGAACATTGCTTATAGGATCTAAAGACTGTTAGGATCTATATATACTAGGATAAGGCAGTCTGAATAGGACAAGAACAAACAAATCAAATGGCTATAAACCATTATACATAAAAGTCTATCTGATCTCTAATATTTAAAGGTGTAAGAAGGCGTTTATTTGTGTTTGCCTTCGCTAGCTCCAAGCCTAGTCCAAAACTCAAAAATTTCTTGAAAATTTTAAAGCCAGCCAGTATTACATTAAGTTAAATTTGTCCTTCTGCACCAGCACAGGAATGGACATATATCTTCGAATGAGTTGGCTCGCCTTCAAGGTGCAAACAATGATGTAGGAAGGGCTTTGAAGGGAACGAGACGACGATTTACACAAGCGATGATGCGCCATGCGCGACTAAAATAAAGGCTAATTAAAACGGAATCATAAAGCAAAGCCCCTGATGAACCATAAACTAGCGCTAATTACTGTAGCTGCGCAGAAGCCGCCGTCTTTGTGCCTCTTTACGGCTTTTTTAGGACACCTCAGGGGAGGAGAGTAAACAAATAACGGAAAAAATATCGTGCTATATGGCTGTAAAAGTGAGATAAATATGCCAATTCACGGTTTCACGATCCACCGCACACCGTTCAGGATGGATGAAATGAGTGTATGGGGTGGAGCTTAGAGATGTTGTAGGTATTCTTACAATTTCTGGTATGTCAGAATCATATGTTCCTGTTATGATTTTCTAGCCTTGCTAATCACATTATCAACTATGCAGATAAGTTCTCAAGCTCACTAACTTTACTACTGCAACAGCAATTAAATATTGTTATATCTCGTAACAATAATATATATGATCTATAATAGATTTCTATTGGTTTCAGTCCAATTTTACTAAAAAAATAAGACTGACGTGAGATAGATAGATAGATAGATAGATAGATAGATAGATAGATAGATAGATAGATAGATAGATAGATAGATAGATAGATAGATAGATAGATAGATAGATAGATAGATAGATAGATAGATAGATAGATAGATTAGATAAGATATTAGCAAAAATGATGTAGCCATTGCTAAAGGCACAGAAGGGTCATCAATGAAAATCTTAATAATATGAGATTAGCCTGACCTTTCGCTAGCCATCCCTCCAGCATTTCCTCCACCAAACCGTCAAATATGTTTGACCACGAACCCATTTTTGGCATTGTGGTTTAAAAAGGGAAAACTTTTTCTAACAACCTCCTGACCTTTTATTCAAAACGCTCGGACGCGCTGGTTAAAGTAATAAATTAAGCACCACTTGCTGTGGTTTTAAGGAAAGGTCAGGAGGTGGTTAGAAAAAGTAGCAATGCTGTAGTAAATTAGTTCATCCATATTATACAAAGATCGTGTCCAGCAATGCCTTTATCAAAATAAGATCATAGCACTCGCAAGTTTAAGTTTAGCTTAATTTCTATCCAATCAGGTTTACACCCATCACGTATTGCAAGAGTCAAAGGGAACTGCTGTAAGGCCATCACTGGGAACACTACAGGCATCTTATTGATTCAATTCAGAGCTCTCAAATCACATCTCCTGCAAACTTCACGAGCTTAAATATTTTTGTGTGGATTTAATAGCTGGGTTTTTTTTTATTCCACAATAGCTGACAGAGGAGAAGAAACTGATTAGGTCTTTTACAAGAAAAGCTGTGCATCCTAAAGAAATGTCGACCAAAATATTAGATTCGATTAAACTTTATTGTCATTGTGTAAGGAAATGTACAGAGCCAATGAAATGCTGTTAACATCTAACCAGAAGTGCATAAGTGCATAAGCCTATTTGGAACAAAATAGTTCAAAACATTGTTAAGATTTTTCATGAACCATTTACCCTTTTGTTTTGCGTTTTATTTTATGTAGAATTTGTACAATAACACACAAAACAAAACAGAAACCCGGAGTCATTTTATGAGGCTATCGATGTTTCTGTTAGAGATGAAGTATGTGGTGCGGAGGTGCAGCTGTGGCTACAGTGCAAGGAGACTTGCTGAATTGTGTTCATTAGGTTTCTTGCTTTAGTAATAGCATTCATTCTCACTGTATGAGATTCCTGTCTGTGATGCAGCGCTCTGTTATACTGAGTTTCTCTATAATATTGATGGTTTCTGTAGCCCGGGTGACATAACGATGTAACTAAGAGGTAGATTGATTCAGGTAGGACACTACTGAAGGCCTAGAGGGCTTGTCACTGATTTAGAGACTGCAACAGACTATAATTACACAAAGTCTTTTCGAGGTGCTGAATTAGATCTTTACTGCTATAATTTGCTCAAAGCTATACTACTATTACTACTACTACATCATCTGCATTTAAGTCCAGGAAACACTCCTTTGGGTATTCCACTATAGTTCCAGACACAACTCTAATATAAAATACATCTATATTTATTTATTTCTTTGTTGTTGGTTTTTTTCCCCCCTGAAAGCCACGGTGCCAAAGGGTACGGATAGTTTTTGCTTCCTCTTCCTGTGAACACCAGCAGCTGCTCAGACACAGAGTAAACAAAAGGGCTCTGTATATAGGTCATCTCCTCTCTGTTCTCGCTCAAGATGGATGCACTGGGAAAACACAGCAACACAAACACTCACCTGGCTAAATCACCTACACACACACACACACACACACACGATCAGGGTATAGACCCAGGGAACGAAAAAAAAACAAGACTCTGGAGTTATGCGTTTAACTCTGGGGCACCTGGATCACTCGCAATTACTGCAGGAGATGATTTGTATCTGACTGCTCAGGCAATGTAATTACACTGTTGGTCGGCTGACGCGAACGAGTTTCTGCTTTGATGCAGGTTTTCTCAATCTTTCAATATTCTTTCATAACCCATGTGGTATCACCACAACTACAACTCCTTCGATTGAACCGGTATTGTCGAGAGATCACGATACCACCACTTCATTCATTCTCACATATTGGACATTAATAAACCTATGTTCCTCCACTGGTTCCTCTATTGGATTCTCTCCCTATAGCTCCTTACAGCAGAGCCTCTGAACACAGGTGCCCTCTGATAATAAACCCAGATTCACAGCTGTGCTCTCTCGACTTGGGATATGAGCTAGAATACGAGCATGGTGTGGAACCCCTGATCAGCTGAAAAGGAAAGAGAATGATGACCTGAGCTGGAGGAGTTTTACATAAATAAGAGAAAGACATGCTGTCAAAATCTGTGTGGGTTCGCTGGATCTCTGGAGCATGGAAGCAGGCTGAATCGCACACCTCTGGTTATTATCTGCGAAGTGGCTGACACCGGCTCAGTCACCTCTCTCGCTGGTGCAGAGGTTGAAAGAAAAAGAAAGAGATGGAGGAGGAAAGCTGTCCAAGTTGGAGTTTGGGAAATGGGGGGTATCTATTGTTTATGTTCCTCTCTCGGCTCCTCTCTTGGAATCTCTTCCAATGGCTGCTTACTCCACCCAAGGTGACAGGATCTATCCATTTACTGTTTGTTCTGCCAGGAGAAATTAATAGTGCAAGGCATCTCATTGTACCAGAAGACAAAGAACAAGAACATGAGCCATGCGTCAGACGTGAGCTTTTGACGATGTTTATTAATTATCGTGAATTATAGAGCTCTAGCCTTAAAAAAGGTCTGGTCTGGTCTTATATGTAAGTAGCAACCAAAACCAATCAAGCAGCACACCGTTCAAGAGTTGAAATGAACTTTAGACCAAAACAAAAAATAAAACTAAACTACAATTTAATTTACATATAATTTGACCAAATAAAGAAATTTTCTTTTTTAACGTTTTGCGTTTTCCTTTGCTTACACACATACATACACACACAAGGTGTGTGGACAGTCGGAGAAAATCAGTTGGATGTCTCCATGGCCTCACACAGAAGACATTTGGGTTTGAGATCGGAAAATATATATTCAATTATAAATCAGCTTCTGTTTTTTTGCAATTCTAATCCTGTTCAGTGTCTTTAAACTTTTATGAAACTTTGAGAATACTTCCAATCTTAACTGTCGAATTAAACGCTCCTGAGGTAACAATATCCAGTGCTCCAGTCCCTTATTTCTCTTCGGATCTGCACGATCCATCCTGATGTCCTTCCACTGGATTGATCCACAGCAGGGACGGTTCCACATCACCAGCCTAAAGATCCATATAGTTCCTGAGCAACTCAAGAACTTTGAAGATGGATTTGCACTAGAATAATTAATATCAACAGTCTGCTACAAAGGTTCAGGACCACAGTTTGCATAAACAGTTTTGCTTTGAAGCGTCGATCACTAATTTGTACTAACTTACAATGTTGGAACTGTAATGAATGGACATTCGATGCTGAGGATGAGGAAGGATTCCCTTTTGAGTCTGGTTCCGCTAAAGGTTTCTTCCTCATGTAAGAAACAAACTTATAGGCACTAAACATATACACTCTTTTATACAGCTTTATAACTCCTTTATCTCTGTAAAGCTGCTTTAAGACAATGTCTATTGTTAAAAGCCTTACACAAATAAAAATGAATAGAAATTTGCTTTTGAGCAAAATTATTGGAACGGAGCAGTCATGTGACCTGCAGTCGTAACCCGTCCGAGTCTTCTGCGAGTGTGTATCTGTTACAATAACAAACCGGAGCACTCGTTTATTAAAATAGACTTGTAAAAAAAGGACTTTTATTGCAGTCATATTAAACCAGGAGTGTTTGAACTTTTAGTCACGTACAGGAAGTCCATGTGTTTTTAAGGGATTTGTAAGAAAAAAACAACAACGGTGCGAGCAGCATATAACTGTCAACCTTTTTACGTTTAAACTAGTGCCATGTTGTTGATACTGTGTGAGGATTCCGAAGTTAGCAGTATATGTATAATCTCCTATATCTAGGTTGAATCAATAGGTTTGATTTGTTGGTTGGATTTTTGGTTGATTGACTGATTTCTTGTAAGTGAGTATAACCTGCTTTTGAACTTAAAGTATAAAACTTATACAGTGTCACGTGTGCTTGCTTTCGTTCATGCAATAACCCCACTTCACCCCACCCCACCCTTGGTATTGGTTACCCCAATAACATGTACAATTATGGAATGTTGCAGTTGCTAAATGAGGTAACGTTCCTCCAGAACCCTGGTGCTACATTTAACAACATAAAGCTAAATAACAAAAAACACCAGCGCTAAGGACTAGCAAGTGTCCTCGGCACATAAAGTGCAATTCTGTTAATATTCAGCATATTTAAATATCTATATCGCTTCTGTATTTGCGTTCACGTCCTTTTCTTGCATGTTCAAATCTTTGCTAACCTACTGACCTGCTCCTGTTTAATTACCCATTTAGATTACGTTGTGCTTTCTTACCCACTTGCGTCCACCTGTCCTAGCGTGACATTACACTGAGCAAGTATTTAATACTAATCTTAACTTTTAAAAAATATTTTATAGTTTTTTTCTTTGAGTGTTCTAAAAATGCATAGCATGACGCATTGCGATTGCGATTGTGTCAGACTGTCAGACGTAATGCTGTTCCTTTCTCCAGCCTATGGATAATTGGATTGAGTCCTGTCCAAATATTGAGGATTTTTTCTGGGCCAGTTGCGTAATCAATCTCTAAATACACATAACTTTCCCTGCATAAACACTGATGCAATTTTTAGGGTTGAAATATATATATAATATATACAATATATATATATATGTGTGAATTACTGGCACCCCTGGTTAAGAGGTGTTCTTAAGCTTCTAATAAAGAAAAATCTAACCTGAATTAAAAAAACAATACAAATAAATCCATGAATAAAAAAAGAGTTGTATTTTTTATCTAAATCACCTGTTCCACAATTATTGGTCCCCCTAAAAGTTCCAAGTTGATCATAGTATCTAGAAACTTATAATTAATAATAAATGACTTCCTGTTTCCATGTGGTATAAATCTGATGTGACACAGATCCCCATTTCTCTTACCAACTCTTCAACATGGGAAAGACAAGAAAACGCCCCATTCAAGTAAGGCAGATGTGTGTTGACCTGAAGTCAGGCAATGACTACAAGAAAATAGACTCGCCTTAAGTTGACCATATCTACAGTCAGAGGAATCATTAATAAGAATCATTTAAAACAACTGGAACAGTGACAAACAAGGCTGGACGAGGACCCATGTTGATCTTGCCACCACGCACAGTGAGGAGGATGATAAGAAAAGTAAAAGAACTCCAAAGCTCACTGTTAGAGAACTGCATCAAAGAGTGGCATCTCCATAACAACCATCGGAGACTATCTACATGCCAACAAGCTGTTCGGGGAGGAATGCAAGGAAAAAGCCTTTTCTCATTTACAATCAAAAACATAAATCTCTGACGTTTGCTAAGCGGCACTGGGACTCCAACTGGGACCATGTGCTTTGGTCAGATGAGACCAAGATAGAGCTTTTTGGCAACAAACACTTTATATGGGTCTGGTGTAAAACAAAAGATGAGTACGCGGAAAAACACCTCATGCCCATTGTGAATTATAGTGGTGGATCTGTGATGCTGTGGGCCTGTTTCTCTTCCACAAGCCCTGGGAACCTTGCTAGGAAGCATGGCATCATGAACTCTTCAAAATACCAGAACATTTTAAATCAAAACCTGATGGCCTCTGTGAGAAAACTGAAGATGGGTCGTCATTGGGTCTTTTAGCAGGATAATGACCAAAAACATGGCAAAATCTACAATCTAAAAATGGTTCAGCAGACACAAAATCAAGCTCCTCTCATGTCCATCTCAGTCCCCAGACCCCAACCCAATTGAAAACATGTCTCCACTTAAGAGGAGAGCGCATAAGAGAGGACCCAGGACTCTGGATGATCTAGAAACATTGCGCAAAGAGGAATGGTCAAAGATCCATCACTCTGTATTCTCCAAGGGGGTTGTAAGAAGTATTAACATCAGGGGTGCCAATAATTGTGGCACACAATGATTTCATGTAAAAAACAGTATTTCTTAATGTGGGATTTTTTTTGCCACTGAATAATTGTACTCCAATTAAAGGTTGTATTATTGTTGTATATTGTTGAAAAAAGAATTTATTAGAAGCCTAAGAGCACATCTTAACCAGGGGTGCCAATAATTGTGGAGGGCACTATATATAATAATAATTATTATTATTATTATTATTATTATTATTATTATTATTATTATTATCATTATAATTGCAATTGCTTATATGAATGATTACCAATTCCGAATACCAAAATGAACAAATGAATGAATATGTAAATTAATTAATAAATAAAGTAAATGCATGTTGTGCTGCTATGCAGTCGTGTAGGTGTCCAATCACTGGATTGGACCAGCATCCAATGTCTATTTCCTGTCCTTTTCATGCTGCTATGTCTTCTCTGTCTCTTAGCCCAGACAAAAGGATTAACCAAGGGAGCTTGTTCTGAACTGCGGTAGGGCATTCTCACAAAAGACACACACACACACACACACACACACACACACACTCCAAAAATCCTACTTGTTTTGCACCTGTGTGTGCCTGATAGTGTACATCCTCCTCCAGGTCTTGTAATGCAAGCCAGTCTCAAGAGACACACAGGGTGCGCGCACACACACACACACACACACACACACACACACACACACACACACACACACACACACACACAGAATCCGAATTTTTTTACAGCACACAAACAGAATAAATCCGAGGCAGCACACACTGCTTCAGATGCCACGCATTGTCAGGAAGCACAGCGCAAAACACGTCACTGTGTGTGCGGCGTGTCTGAAAGAAATTTGCCCTGACTGTAGCTCATCATGCAAATCCAGGGTTTACAAGCCGGCATAAAAGGGTAGAAATGCTCCACCGTGGAGGGAAACCCGAGTGCTCTGAGATTTGATGTTAATAAGCGAAAGTTCTGCTTAAATGAGTGCCATGAGAGATAAGTCAGTTGGTTAGGAAATCAAAACGCAGTATCAGTATGCAATTCGAATAAAATATATAACTCATAGAACAAAAAAACTAAAACAAACAAACAAACAATCGCCCGGGCATTTCAGTGAAGCAGATAGTAAGTGCTCCATCTTTATGCTTCTTAAACTCTGTGGAATTTCAGGAAAGAAGGAAGGAAGAAAGAAGTTTAAAAAAAAAAAGCTTTTGCTCCCCTTTTTTTTTTTCACACAAACACGAAAAGAAACTTCAGAAGCTCCATATGAAGATTACGATCATAAGAATTAAAGTACAAGCTGGTATCAAAACGGTTCGAGACTAGTTTCGATGACATCACAAGGCTGAACGCACAGTCACAGGGAGCACCGACCTGCATAAGTCCATGTCCTGTGCACATTGGGAACTGTGCCACTGGTGTTATTCTAACCACGTAAACTTTTCTGACCACGTGCGCACCCTGTCACCGAGTTCTCCTTACACGTGATAAAGAGCTTTCAGAGAAGAAATGTGTATTTGTTTACCTGTAAGAATGATCTACGATTAAATTCAATTTACAATTTGAATCCATAAAACCAAAACTTCAAAACCAGTGGAATCATTTTAGCCAAAATCCAAAGGTTTCTTTCTTCTGCCTAAATACAACCCACAATCATATTGACACAAAGTTGTTTTATTACACACAATGTGTATCCTGCATTTCTTCATAAAACACACTGTGTCTGACTCTCGCTCGTAATAACCCCAGTGTGTATCCAAGGCACTTCTATACGGAACACGTCGCTTCCCCAAAACCAGGGTAGTGTTTTTTTCAGCATGCACACTGCGTATCCAATACGGTCCACCTGAGTCCTCCTTTTAACACACCAATGTTTTCGTCTAACACACACATGCACACACACATTGTATCTGATTTTTCTCTCAGCACACACAGTGTTTCTCTGACATTTTCTCTCCCACTGCACACTCTTATTCAGGGTTTTTCCTTGTTCACTAGTTCAAAAAGATGTCGTTTTATACTACTGACTTCAGCCTGACTGGCTTACACACACACACACACACACACACACACACACACACACACACACACACTCAAACCGGTGGTGCGAGGAGACAGAATAAAGCCACGGAAACAATACTGAACTTTGAGGACTTGTGACTCAACAGTCACAAAACGTTAAAGAATCTGTATTGCTAGTGTTAGCTGCTAGCTACTTCCTGGTTAGCGGCTAATGCTAACACTGTTTTATTTATTTTTTTTTCTGCGTGCGTGCGTGCGCAAAACACATTTTCTTTTTTGGTACGTAAGCAGCCACAGTAACACTGCATGAACTCTAGTTTCTTTTTATCCCCAGAGTTTCTCTTGAGTTCAAACCTTGAGAAATAAGATATTGGATTGTCCTTTCTTTTGATTTTTTTTCTTTCTCTGTAGGGTCTTGAAGAAATTGTGCAATTGGAAGAAGAAAAAAAAGACATTGTATTACTGCGTTAACATTTTATAAAAAATTTAAAATTAATTCGAATCCAAAATATATTTCATAAAAGTACACACCACATAAGTACAGTAATCCCCAGTTTATCGCAGTGGTTACATTCCAAAACCGCAATCAACGGATCCGCCCCCCCCCCCCAAAAAAAGCTTTTTTTTGTTTGTTTGTTTGTTTACATTTCATTATTGCATCATAAAACTCCATAAAAACAATTCCCTATAAGTTTTTTTTTCTATCCTGCTTTTCGAGAGAGACCGGGGAAAATCAGCCAAACTAATTAGTTATGCATTTTTATTAAACAGCAATGGCAGGGGGATAAAAAGAAACTAGAGTTCATGCAGTGTTACTGTGGCTGCTTACGTACCAAAAAAGAAAATGTGTTTTGCGCACGCACGCACGCAGAAAAATAAATAAATAAAACAGTGTTAGCATTAGCCGCTAACCAGGAAGTAGCTAGCAGCTAACACTAGCAATACAGATTCTTTAACGTTTTATGTCCAGCTTCAAACATTTCTCTTAGAAGAAGAAAATCCTGACAATTCCACATCTCCAGGAAGTTAATGACTAAACAATGGAAGGAATGAAGACATTTGTTAAAGTATGCTGAAATAAGTAACACACACACACACACACACACACACACACACACACACACTTATATACACATCTGTATTACCCAATAACAAATTTGATCTAACAAATGTCAATTATTTGATAAACTTTTTTCATTAATTTATTGTATTTAATCATTTGAATAAATAAAGCAATTGATCAAGTAAGAAATTTGTGTTGATTTAATTGATTACTCAATTTATTCAATAGAATAAAAAGTGTATTTTATTAATCTGATTTATTCTATTATTAGAGTAGATTATTCTATTACTTTTGTAAAATAGTATAAAATATTTTATATAGTATTTAACTGAGCAGATAGTTTATTTTAAATTGTTTTAAATATGTAAAATGTTAAAATGTTGATCACAAGTGTTAATACTATTATGCATATTTATTTTTAACAAAAATAATCAAACAAAAATGCACGCTGCATAAACGCACGTTAATAAAGTTAGTGCCATTAATATGATTTTGCGTTAAAACCCCTTATATAATAAATATATATAATATAAACATATATAAATATACACATATACGTATATACACACACACACACACACACACACACACACACACACAGTATATGTGTACAGAAAGGACCCTGCATTCAGATCACATATAACAGCTGCGTTCTGCTTCACACAAGGCAATAATGTATGTAAAGCAGCACACGTTAGTGAAGGAAATTAGCAATGATTTTTTTTTTTCCCACAGCGTGGCATTAGCACCATTAGCATACATTGATGCGACTCACTGGGGCGAGCAGTCCCTGTTCTAAATAGATAAGGACATTAAAGTGCCGCTGAGCCAAATTTCTTCGCCCCTCCATCTCGGACGATTTTTTTTTTATCTCTTCTCGGCTGAATTATCTGGGGAAATGGGTTCTAAACCTATCTTAACAATTACCACCGATCCTGTCTCGTTAATCATATTGTTTCTTAGAGTTCAGCCCCAGAGAGGAGAGGAGAGAAGAGGAGAGGAGAGGAGAGGAAAGGAGAGGATGCCCCTGAGACAGTATCCTACATTAGACTGGATATATTTGTGATATACAAATGGGAGCACGTGAAACCATCCAGTGCTCACTGGGGCAAAAAACGTGGACCTGATCCAAACAAATCATTCATGAATTTATGGACCTACTATGTAACAAATCTTACAATAGAAGCAACTGAAAACATACAGTATATTATAAACCACAAGTACATTATATAAACAAAACTATTGAGACAACGTTTTGGAGACACACAATTGTACTGTATATAATTTCTTTGGATTTAGTAGCATGAAATTTTCCCTTTCCTTGAGTGGAAGATCTTGAGTGGCCTGCTATAGATCTGACCTCAATGAATGTGAATGCTGACTGAAACCCCAGGCCTCCTCACCTCGCCTACATCAATCACTACATCACTTTACTAACACCCGGGTGCTTGAATGAATCTCACACAAATCTACACAAGCACAGTCCAAAATCTAATGGAACATCTTCTCAGAAGAGTAGAGGTTATTATAAGAGCAAATGAAGATTAAATGTGAAATGGGATGTTCAAAAAATTTGAACATCTTAAAGCGGAGAATCCTTCCAAAAATATAATTTCACAAAAGGAATGTGAAGCACCCGATGCATAATTCAATGTGTGTACAGCCTAGCTTTTTGGATAAATGAGCCATTCTGGTGTTAAATAACGGCAGTTGTTCAACGAGGTCTTAATTCGTTTTTAATTTCAGCATCTGTGGCTTCGGGCAGGCAGCCAGCCGAGCTTAATCTCCGCCTGACGAGGCTTTTCCGTTCACCCAGTAACAGGAAGCATGGGTCTGGCCATAAGCTTTTTCACCAAAACTCAGGACATCTCGTCTTAATTAAGTAATATGCGTTAAAACTTTGAGAGGACAGAGACACAAATATAGCGTCATGTGAAGAAAATCCTGTGCGCTGAACACTTGCTAAACAGAAGAAGAGGCACATGTCAAAATTGTCATTAAACATCAACAGGACTAAACAAACACACCAGCTTCAATAAGTGCATGTTTTGGAAACGTTAGACGAAGTGTAATTGATGGTGATGATTCTTTTTTTTTTTTTTCATGCTTTCTTGGCATTGTTTCCTTTCCTTCCCGAGACCTCATTAAACAAAGAATTTCAATCTGTAGCGGAAAAAACAAACACAAGGCTATAAACAATTTTGTGCCATAGATGCTCAGTGAAATCTCAAAAACATGCATGAATCATTAGCTACAGCTTTCCACTGCTTTTCATTTTTTAAGTGCATTTTTCTCCCAAAGAAATTTAAAAACATAAAAGTAGATATGCACCTATTTTTTATAGGCTAATTCCCTAAAGATTGTGGACATGTGGCCACTTAAAAAACCTGTTCAAAATCCTGGGTATTAAAATTGACTTGATTCAGTAGGTATAGGTAAGAATGGTTGTCTCCATTTAACCACAAGAGGTCAGGCACTGATGTTAGGCGAGGGGTCCTGATGTAAAATTTGCGTTCTAGTTAAACCCAAAGGAGTTCTATGACTTTTCAAGGGCTTTCTGCAGTCCTTCCAGTCCAAACTTGGAAAACTATTTGTTCATAGAGCTGTTTTTTGATTACGAGGTGAAATCAAAAAGTTTCGAGACTAGCTCTGTTTATAAGAACGTACTTTATTTATATATGTTTACATGCCATCACCTTCGAAATAGTCCCCTTAGTCAAGAAGGCGGCCTTTAAGCTGGATCTTCATCTTCGGGAACAAAGTGAAGTCCGCAAGAGCCAAATCCCGGCAAATAAGGAAGTGAGAAACTCACATGCGAGGAAAGCTTGGCGACTGAGAGCATTGTCTTCGTGGAGCATCCAGTTTTTTGCACACCACATATCCGTGGTGACGCATGTGGTCAGAATAGCACCAGTTGCACATCTCCGGATGAACACAGGATGATGTCTTTCGGCACACTGATTTATGAAGTTCGGTGCTCCCTGTGACTGTGCGTGCAGCTTTGTTCTGCCATCTGTTGGCGTGTTACAAAACGAGTTTTGAAACCTTTTGATGCTAGGGTACGTTGTACTCTGTATGCTGGAACATGTTTGGAAGTTTAAGTTCCAGTGGAAGGAAATTTTAATGTTATATAGAAGTATTCTCTACATTCAGGTACAACTTTAGAAAAGAACCACAAGGGAGGGAGGTGGGAGCTTAGTGGTCATCAAGCTGCCACTGCTGGGCCCTTGAGCAAGGCCCTTAACTTCGAATTGTAAAATGCTCTGCATAACAACATCTGCCAAATGCCTTAAATGTAAGTTGATGGCCTTACGCCTCACAAACAAGTATAATATTAATCTACAATGACATGCTCATTGATTAACCATTTTTACTGTTTTTTGTCAACTCAAATGAGAACTTGCACCATCCCCATCTCTTATATAAAAGTCATGCTGTTAGTTTCTGTCAAAGGCGTTGATGAAGCAAAATTGAGAAACGTTGAAAGGCTTCGTATCGAACTGACTCATAAATACAGAGAATGATTTCTGCGCTAAAGTCGGTAAACAATAGAAAATGCTTCCTCTTGCTTGTCAAAGTCGTCTAATTGGACTTCCTGTTTGGACCGGTGCATTCCGGTGTTCTGCAGAAACTGTTCTGTATAATTGGAAAAAACAAAAGCAAAAATTTAACACATAGATCTGTGTGCCAGTGCTTAATTGCTTACTCGACAGTTAAGCAATACAAGACATTAATTGGCAATAGGTAATACAACTGGCAAGCAAATGAACAATCATGGGCAGGGTGTCGTTTTGCCAAACTGGCTTGTTAAGACAGATGAAAGACCTTGGGCATAGGAATTTTCTCTTGTGACAGCTTAATATTGCAGCAGGTGGATATGTCAGGTTCTAACAATACACTTTATTGTACAGGATTACTTTACTTCAGAGCCGTTCTCAAAGTGAGGGCCTGTGAAGCTGATACCAAGAGGGTTACATGATTTTGGCTCAAGGGGTTTTTTGTGAAGTACAAATATCTACATGGCACAACATAAAAAATGGCTTCCAGAAACAACAGCATTCCAAGAGACAAACGAAGTATCTCAAATATGTGAATGTTTATTATAAGTACACATTTTTGCAAATTTTAACGGTAAACTTGGTCACAAGGCTCCATAAACTGTTTGCTACTATGACAAAACATTTTTGCAAAATCAAGCCACTTAAATGGCTAGACTGTTTTCACAAGGCATGTTAAGAAAATATAGACTCCATAACTTAATAGCCACCAAACAGGCATAACATTATGACCACAAGCCTATTATTGTGTTGGTCCCCCTTTCCTGCTAAAACAGTCCTGACCCATCTCGCGTTAACAGCATTAACATCTTCCGCAATTTGAGCCACAGGAGCTTGTCTGTTGGACCAGACCACACGGGGCAGCCTTTACTCTCCACGAATAAGTGAGCCTTGACCCTGTCACCAGGGCACCACTGTCCCTTCATTGGACCACTTTTGATAGATACTGACCGCTGCAGACTGGAAACACCCCAGAAGAGCTGCAGTTTTGGAGATGCCCTGACCCAGTCGTCTAGCCATCACAATTTGTCAAATCCTTACGCTCGCCTTAATAAAGAGATAATCAGAGTTATTCACTTCACCGGTCATAATGTTATGCCTAATCGATGTATTTCAAATGCAAATAGGTGTGCAAATTTACTTCACAAGGGCTTACTGAACCCAAAAGGTCAACGTGGAAGGATAACGTCATTCAGAACGTCTTTATCCACTGACCAGCTCAACCTCACACAGAAGATTAAACCCAGTAACTTGACATCTTTACAGTCTGATCAGAATCAAGATTCCAGCAGAAAAAAGGGTCAAGAGTCGGCCATCACTGCAGAGGAGATGGGAGTTGGAGTCTGGAATATTTTTTGCTGTTGTTATTGTTATTGTCCTGTCTGTCTGGAACACCTGCTGCAGTTATCAGCATTGCTAATTATGTCCCAGAACTGAGACGCGTCGCTAACCTTCAGGCCGAATCAAGATCGCGGTCTCAATCTGTGCCGGATTCCTTTCATTGTTGCTCTCAGCACCAGATCACTCCAGGTCACCACTGACAAGTAAATTGCTATTCAAGACTCTCACTTGTGCATTCTGGCTACTGTGCCAGCAATTTAAAAGTAGGCTTATCAAGACGGAGGGGGGAAAAAAAGAAAGAAGACAAATTTGGACACAATGTAGACGCACTCAAATTTCAAGGCCACCTTCAGCGCCTTTCATAAAAAAACACACCCGGGGTCTGGACGCACACATTCTCCAAGATAAATGTTTTCGGAAGATGGAACAGGTTGTAAGAGTGCCGTTATTTTTCTGTTGTTTGGTTCGCATAATGCATCCATAATTCACAAAAAAATTTATATGTGTACCTAATAATAATAAAAATAATATAAAGATGTTGAAATGTTATTTTATTTTTTGAAGGGGTCTCCAGTGTCAGTGCTTCATAACAATCATCGCTAATTGCCATTTTTCCAGTACTAGTGGTGGGTCTTCATGAACGAGTCATTCATTTCGAACGAGTCTTTAACGTGACTCAGAAGAACAAGTAGTCTCAAAAAGTGATTCGTTCATTTTCTACTGGATACTGTAAACCGAATTGAGTAGTGACTTGACTCTAGTCCGAGTCGTTCCTTCTTTAATCACGTGACTCCCATATTCGCCATGCAGTACATTACACAGGAAACAGAATCCCATGAGTCGTTTGTTCTTTTGTCACCTGACTTTCATATATACTATGCAGTTCTATATACACACGTAACAATTCTTGGAACTATAGTCAATGTTTGTGTAAGCAGATATGTTGGGGGATCTGCTTATTGAAAATGTAACATTTTATTTTATTTCTGATGAACTAAATGATTAAAAAACAGATTTGTTCATTTTAATGAATGGTATTTAAAGAACCAAGTCACTAAAATTATTTGAACTTTCCATCCATTTACAGTACCAGACGAAGGAATTTATGCTTTGCTATTTCTCTGTAACATGACAAGCAACATATTGTTTTTTTTTTTTTTATGTCTTATTAGCTTTGAGAGAGCACAAGAGAGAGAGAGAGAGAGAGAGAGAGAGAGAGAGAGAGAGAGAGAGAGAGAGAGAGAGAGAGAGAGAGAGCGAGAGAGTGAGAGAGAGAGGCTGTTGCTAGGATGATTTCTACTAGTTGGTAAATATATATATACACATTAAATTTTTTATTAATTTTTTTTTTATTAGTCACTGTGCAGTTTGTATAGCAGTAAAGATTTACTGTCCTCTAAAAATAATTAAACATACAGCTATTATTGTCAAAATGGCTGGCAGCAAAAGTGAGTACACCCTAAGTGATAACAGCTGTACGTCATGTAACCATGCAAAGCCACATGTCCTATTCATCACGTTTGTGTTTTTGTCTGCTTAACCGGACCATACAAATTTGTGTATCTTGTATTAGAGCAGTTAAAATTTCAATGCTAGAATCTAAGTTGTTGCTCTCTACAAAGATGGCCAAGGCTACAAGAAGATCGGTAAAAACCTGAAACTGGGTTACAGTACAGTGGTCAGGGTCATACAGAGGTTTTCCAAGACGGGTTCCACTTGAAACAGACCTCGCAAGGGTCAATCAAAGAAGTTGAGTCCTCGTGCTGTGCGTCAGGTGCAGAAGCTGCTTAAAAAAACAGATGCACAAGTGCTGCCAGCATTGCTTTAGAGGTTGCTGAAGACGAAGGTCAGCTTGTTAGCGTTCAGACCATACGCCGCACACTGCAATAAGTCGGTTTGCATGCCGGTCGTCCCGAAAGCAAGCCTCTTCTAAAGTTGCCTCACAAAAAAGCCCACACAGTTTGCTGAAGACAACCTGTCCAAAAGCATGAATTACTGGAACCATGCTGGTGTATAGCAAGTGTGGTGACGCCCTGATGAGAAGTACCAAGAAAATTTTCTCTTGCCTACAGTCAAGCATGGTGGTGGTAGCATCATGGTCTGGGGCTGCATAAATGCTGTTGATACTGGGGAGCTGTGGTTCATTGAGGAAAACATGGATTCCAACATGTACTGTGAGATTCTGAAGCAGAACATGATGCTCTTTTTTTTAGAATCTGTGCCGAACATGATAACGACCCCAAACACACCACCAAGATGACAAATGCCTTGCTGAGGAAGCTAAAGGTGATGAAGTGACCAAGTATGTCTCTCCAGGCCTAAACACTATTGTTTTAATCAGAAGAGCTCTAGGCCCTCAATCAGGTTCTCTGAATAAGGCAGCTGCCAAATGCCATGAATGCGAATGAGGTTTTTCGGATATCTGATATAACTGCAAATGGATAAAAAGTGTTAAAGGAGTGTTCCCAAATCCAACGAGGTAATGGGAGCTTGTCGTCATCGTCCTCATGGCCCTCGTGTTGCTTATTAGATGCTTATAAGTGTGTCTTTCAGGTATTTCCAAATCCCTGGTGCTTAACTCATTCACGTATTTGTGTCCCTGTCCTTATTTTCACCCTGACCTACTTCTTTCCTCTGTGTCAAAACACACAAATGTGGTGTTCAACGCTACTGTGAGCGCTGTGTGCTTATTTTCACAGAAGATTCTGGCCCAGGAAAAAAAGGAAGCAGAAGTGTTCATGTTCCAGAAAGTTCTTGGCCGGTTTAATCACTACGCACCACAGACCAAAGTTGTCAATGTTTCATTAAAAGCAGGTTTTTGGATGGTAAAGCTGTTAAGCCTATTGATTAAAGACTTGAACAAGACTAGCATAAAACAAACAAAAAACAAATAAATAAATAAATAAATAAATAAATAAAATGCCTAATTAACGACATACCAGAAAGGATAGTCGAATACACAATTCACTAAACAGTCTATCACAACCATGACTCTACCTTTTACCTTCAATGTATAAAAAAATGGCAACAAAAGTAAATACACATAAGTGATAACAGCTGTATGTCGTGTAACCGTGCAAAGCCACACGTCCTATTCATCATGTTCATGGTTTTGTCTGCTTTACAAATTTGTGTATCTTGTATTAGAGCAGTTACAAATTGGTGCTTTGAGTACAATTTTCTTATTGTTTTAAAAGGTCACTTTTGTGTCTCTCATTGAGCTACTGTATATATATATATTAGAGAGGGTAAGAATCAGTGATTCTTGTCTCTCATCGGCAAAAAAGTCTACAATGTGATGCATTGATTTAAAAAATGCGTGCATCGGATACAGGTTAGCATTTGTATCATGATGCATTGTTTTCAACATATTTCGATTTGTAGAAATTTATTTATCTATAATTATTAGCAGAGGTACTATACTAGGTTCAGGTTTGCTGTCTGTCTGAGGCAAAGAAATAATAGTGTACTATTTGTACCATAGTGAATTGCATAGGGACATATATATTTTTTGTGTTGAATCAAATAGAAATCTGATCACACTGCATCACAATACAGAAGCTGCTTCATATGTAACTTTATTGTATCCTGTCTTTGACTATGCATATTATATATATGTGTGTGTGTGTGTGTGTGTGTGTGTGTGTGTGTGTGTGTGTGTGTACTGCATATACACACACACACACACACACAGATATCTATATATATAAAGCTCAAATACCACTGACTGACTCACACACTCATCACGAAATCTCAAAAACCACCGCACGGATTGCAATGAAATTTGGAACATACCTTCCTCTTGGGTCTTAGGTGCTCACTAAGAAAGGGTTTTGAAAAATTCGGCCTGGATCGCGGCTAACTCGCGAAAAACGCGATTTCTCACGCATTGTAAATTCTTAGAAATAACATTACGGATCCTAATGAAACTTACTACATTGTTTCTTATTAGATGTTAGATGCACAATAAAAATTTATTTCAAAGTAGTTTGCCCTGTATCGGTACTACAAAGGGGTAGTACGTTATTTGTTGACGTTGCGTTCTGATCTCTGATCATCCAGTCCTGCTCAGTGCTTACTGCTTATTGCCATATTGCTTAGCGTTCTGCCTTCCATAGCAAGTATTCCATACGGGTACTTTCAGCTAGTATCATATATATATATATATATGTGTGTGTGTGTGTGTGTATATGTGTGTGTGTGTGTGTGTGTGTGTGTGTGTGTGTGTGTGTGTGTGTGTGTGTGTGCAGTATACACACACACACACACACACACACACACACACACACACACACACACACAAATGATCAAGACTTTTTTAAACTGGAGATTACCGGCATGCTGAGGGGACAGCTGGTTTTAAAACTTTTACTTAGGTCTGAATGGATTGAAAGAGAACAGAAAGCATGGAAACAAAACTGAAGAAAAATGGCAGATATATCCAAAATTGTGGATCAACTCCACTCCAGAACGCCTGAGCTGGCACGTGCCAATGCAAAGTCAATGCATTTACCTTCACAAATAACGAACACACACAAAAAAAAAGGCTTAATGAAACAATCTTTGGGTTGGGATTTTGCATGAATGGTATAAAATAAACCCATGATTGACAGGTTTTGGAATTATTGCCAATTATACATTACTCAGACAAGAACATGTGAGAATCGACTGCCTGCACACTCCTAGCAACCATGTAACTGATTATAAATCCCAAAAGCCATCACAAGCGTGCTTCATTGCACAGATAGTGTTGATGTAGATTATTTCCATGTTTGCTTAACCTCAAATGTGCATTTTTGCACAAAAAAAAAACAAATAAGCAAAACGAACTCTACTTTCCAATTACACTGTTCCGGCTTTTGTGGGTTAACATGAACATCACTCTGTTCTGTAGATCGCTCCAGCTCCTTTAGATTTACCCTTGGCTTTTTTTTTTAGTATGAACTGAAAGAATAATTGTCCCAGGGAACCACTTGGTTTCGAAGTTTGAAACAAACAATCTGCCGCGTATTTTTCGGAGGTGACATTTACAATATTAGGAAATGAACAGCAGTCATAACTTGACTAAATGCCAGGGAACACCGGAGGGAAAATAAAATAATGGATGGGAATGAGGAGAAGGCAAAATGTTCTACTTCAACAGCCTACAATTGACCTTAGCTTGTAATAATACTCCAAACAAATTGCACATATAGACATACACTATATGGACAATAATCTTGACCATTCCACATTTGGTCCCTGTTTGCTGTTATAATGATCTCCACTCTTCCGGAAAGATTTTCCACTAGATTTTGGAGAGTGCTTGTGGAGATTTGTGCTCATTCAACTACAAGGATGTTAGTCATGTCAGGAAATGATTTAGGATAGGATTAGGGTTAGGGATGAAGTCAGAGCTTTATAGCAGGCCACTTAAGATCTTGTACTCCAACCTATGTAAGTCACATCTTTGTGCACGGAGGCCCTGTCACGCTGGAACAGGTTTGAGTCCAGTAGTTTAAGTGAAGAATAAAAATTCATGCTTCCACATCCAAAGACATTCTATACAATTGTGAGCCTCCAATTTTGTGGTAACTGTTTGGGGAAGAACTACATATGGCTGAAAAAATGTCAGGTGTCCCAATACTTTTGTCCATGAAGTGTATCTAGCTAGTCTTTTCCAAGACGTTTACTTGCTTTTATTTACCAAAGGTTGCGCAGATATCCAGATACGTATCAAACGAGTTTCCAGCCCCATTCTGGTTTAAAATTATATGAGATTCATTTAATAAGTTCCAACAGCAAGCAATAAAAGTCCCGCTTGTTAACTGACAAGCTCACTTGAACTTCACGTACAACGGTTACGCACAGGCTCCTGAATGAGTACTGTAACAACTTAATGATTCATTGTTCAGTGCCTCGGGTCTCATTAATATTCATTCGGCACACATGCTGGGTTACTTCCTCTTTTAAATGTCTTTTTTTTTCTTCAGAAAAGGTACAAGCTATTTCATGGAATTTGAATGAAAGCAAGCGTGAAGTCATATTTACCTCGAAACTAACTGAAAGATAGAAGACGGCTAGGAGGAAATTGGCAGAATTCTGAGAACGGCAGCAACAACTGACAATCAAAGGCTAAATAAAGGAGGTTTTTTAAATATCCTTCAATGGATAATAATTCGCTAGACTTTTTACATTTTATCCCAGTCTTTCTTGCAAAAAAGTTTCTTCAAACTGGATAAAGTGTACAACTTTTATATCCACTGTGTGTGTGTGTGTGTGTGTGTGTGTGTATATATATATATATATATATATATATATATATATATATATATATATATATATATATATATATATATATATATATATATATACACACACACACACATATACTAAAGCGCCACTGCATTGTTTTTAGACTTCTTTCTGATAAAAAATTTATAAGAAAAATTCTAAGAAGATAAGATCGTGGTCATGGTTGTCAAGGGTTGTGCAAGAGTGTGTGTGTGTGTGTGTGTGTGTGTGTGAAAGCTGTAACCCAGACTGTGCATAAACCTAGCTAGCTGATTTACGGCCCTCCTGTGCTAAATGAAGCTTGGCGCTAATGGCTTTTGTCCATATTGTTTTAATAGACCTGCTCACGGAGCACTGGTCAGCAAGAAGGGGTGGAGAAACGTTAAGAAAAAGGGCAGAGAGAGAAACGCAGTGTGTAATATGAATTGCTGCCAGGCCAATCACAGCCAAAGAGGACAAACACAAAGGGAGGACATGGCTAGAGACTTAATGTCCTCCTCGCTGTTCAACAATAAAAAAAAATGACATGAAGGACTTTATGTGGCGGATTTTAAGTTCACTGCCACCTGCGCTACAGCCCTTTCTTTCAAGGAAAAGTCACCTGAAATTTTCACTGGTTTTTACACACACATTTTATTTCACACACATACACCGCATCCAACCGCAAGTGCTGAAAACACAAACGAGTTGGTGCTAACTGGTGCTATTCTGCCACAGAGACGTTTAACATAACATACGTTTGACATACGGGAATGCTGCAATGAGTCGTCCTAGGTATTCTGGGTGACTAGTGCGCTTTAGAAGCGGAAGAACATCACTGGAAGATGATGTGAGATCAGGAAGACCTTCAACAATCTCAACCCCTGAAAATATTGAAACCGTTCGACAACTCGTGCATGATGATCGTTGGAGAACAATCCACATGATCTCACTTCCGCACCCACCCTACTCCCCAGATTTGGCACCTGTGGACTTCCTGAAAATAAAGATCCAGCTCAAATGTTGCCATTTTGACACCATTGAGACCACCAGTAGTGGCAGAAACACTAGAAGCACTGTATTGTGCAAGGGCCTATTTTGAAGGTGGTAGTGTTTTAACTTCAGATTTTTTTCTTTTTTTTTTACATAATTCTTTTGTCATCAAATATTATGCTTGCACATTTTTTTTTACAATTTCAGGCATTTGATGTTTATAAAAGAAGAATACAGAGAATTAGCATTGGCATTTTAGTTCCTCTAAGTATAGATGAAGCTATAGCTATTTTCTTATTTTAAGTAGTATTAGGCAGTAATAGTCTAAACTACCATAAAACGTTGTGTTGCACTTCAGTTAAAAAAAAATTCAAATAAAACATTATTAGAAACTTACATTCAGAGCTGGTGGAAGAACGATTGGTACAACTTTCAGACCCTGGTCCATGCCCCTTAACCCTCAAGCACTCAGATATTGGGCTTGAATTGAATTCCATTTAAAGTGAGAACAAATAAATAGATGGAAATTGAAAGGTATTTCTATGACTTTCAAAAGCGATGACCCGGGTCAGCGGGACAGAAAATTGCTAAGCAGTGAACAGAACAGGGCACGAGGGTGAAAGAAGCAGGTTTTTTATGAGGACAAGCTGCTCTAATTGGCAGTAGGTGATTGAGGACAAGCCGTTCTGGAGACCTGTGGTGGAAACTAACGGAGGAGACTGATGTAGGAAAAAAACAGTTAAGGAAGAAGCGAGAGCGGTGGCAATCCTGGGATATGAATGTGTAACGTTCAGTCATTGTGCAAGGTTTCTGCGAGGGGACTTACCCGACTTAATCCACCTTTTAATACCACCACTATTACGTTGCAATTATAGAAACCATCAATACAATACAAAAACGCAATATAACAACGTGTGGCATTACAGAGAGAGAGACATTTCACATATGAAGGGTAAATACCATTTTACTAAAGCAAGAAACCCAGTTAAGACTCCAAACCTCCACACTACAACTGTGCCACCTACATCCTCTGGATGTCTAATAACATAACAAAAAACATAAAACATTTAAATAAAATACAACCTACTCACCAGAGATGCATACTTAGTTAGCACCGCTCCTCAGAGGCTGTAATCCAGTGGTACTGCTCGTATTCACTGGTCTGGAAGTGGTGAACAAACCTTTTCCCGGGCTGAGACAAGCTAGCTAGCTTCGAGGTTGGCCGACCTCCACACGATGTCTAGCTTTTCTTGAAAATAAATTTTTAAGTATGTCCGAGACCAAATCAATTTCTCTTCCTCTGTAGGCATAAAAAAGTCTAAATCAGATGTATTAATGTGTGCAGAGCTACACACGTGTTTTGCCAGTCGAACTTGGCTGTAACAGTTTCCCTCTGACCAACCAACCAGAGGACAGAAAAATGCTGACGCTATTCTGGGCCAGCTAGCTGCCCTGTGAGGCGAATATGAAATGTGAATGGTTAAAGAAACAGACAATTCTAATAGAGACTGAGGTAAAACTGCCAGCAGTACAGACTTTGAAGGTCCTGGGCATATTAGATTGACATGGCAGCACATAGAGGCTGAAATCTGATTGGACAAAAAAAATCTAACATCCACATACAAGTACTGGAAGCAGTGCAGCAAAGAGAAATGCTACGAAATAAAGAGAATAAACTGATGGGAATAAATTAATACAAATTTATGGAACAAATATTAAAATGTAGGTTGTAAATGTAGATCAGTGCTTCTGATAAAGCCTTCTGAGAAGGCTTTGCTGGCCCTCATGGCCCACCAGTGGGTTTCACAAAGTCAAATTTAAGACTTTAAAAATTTTAAAGACCATTAGGAATAAAATTTATGACCAATAACATGACATCAAAAATACACACAAATGTGTTGTTAGCAATTGGGCTTAAGCAAACCCTAAATAAATTTTTTTCAAGCAAGTATCGCTGAACTTGTACTTCCCTATAGCTGAAAATAAATTTGCTTTTTGCTTTATAAATTTGTTTTATGTCTGTGGTACAATCCGAGAGATTCACACCAATGACAGAAAGCTGTTAGACTGTTACATGTCGTATTTGTAGTCATAATACAGCACATTATATTTGGACTAGAAAGAACTGTCCAAAAAAAAAAAAAAAGAACTAAAACACCAAGGAAACTCACAAACAAAAAAACTAATTCTAAAGTGCTGCGGGAGCATTAGAGTTAGCGTTACATGGACATCGGACACCTGTTTACAATTATTTAAAACCTAGAACTGAGAATTGAAAACTTTTTATGGCCCCCGCGGAAACTCTGTTGTGTGTAAACCTTGACCCCTCATTTTTGCTCATTTGGCTTATTAACCAGTATCTAATTTGGAGTGTCTTGCAAATATAAATCATGTAAATGCAAGAACAAAAAATGCTGAAAAGGCCTAAAACATTCTGAGAACGCTGATTACATTTGCAAATGAATGCGTGTGCAGGGCATGTATTAATATAAATTTGCAGAAACTTACAACTCACTGGGCAAATTTATCTCTACACAATATTATTCTTATCATATTAGCAGATTTGTTTAGTGCTTCATCTCACTGCCTTTAGCTAACATTCTAAATTAGTTAGCTTAGAAAATCAGGCTTCTCCCACGTTTGCACAAAAAAGAAAAAATTCCTTCCCTGAATGACCTCATTAAAGCGTTTTTTTCTTTGGCGAATCACACACAAGACACGTACAGAACCGTTTATCCCACTGATGCAGAAATTAGCTTTTATTATATTGGCTTGTAGCAAATCAGAACCTTGGCGCTCTCCCCAGATGTTTTCCATTACCTGAAGAAGATGCGCTACATGACTGGATAAACATGCAATTATAAGTAGGCGTGCGTTAGCCGCTAGCTGTGTGCAGTTTAACATTAGACAGACCGGCTAATGCTGAAGCAAAACTGAGTATTATTGCAGCAAAAAAAAAAAAAAACACACACACACACACACACACACACACACACCAGGTACATTAAGAAGTGCGCTTTTGCGGGGGAAAAAAATAAAGGTAATTAAAAAGTGTCATTTAGTTGCAGACTAGCTAATTAGGGAAATGTGAAAGAGCCTTCAAGTGTTGCACGATAATTAAGTCCCTTACACAGAAAAACTCCCTTCAGACCTTTTCCACGAAAAACGTGTAATTTAGAATCTGTTTGAAAATCAATATGCAGAAAAGCAAGCCTCGAGTTGCTAAACAACATGACCGCGAGCAAGTGCGTGTGTGTGCGCGCGTGGGAGTGTGTTTGTTTGCTGATTCCTCAAGCTGCCACCTCATATTTAAATCCATAGGTGTGCTGGCCTTATTGCACCCAGTCCTTCATCATGATTAGCTTATTTATTGCCATTTAACTCCTCCACCTTTACAGGCACACGCTCGAGCTCTTAAGTGTCCCCTCGCTTTTTATAGCCTCGCTACGAAGGAAGCACTCCCGGCCTGTTTCTGACAAAATAAACAAATAAATAAATAAATCACAAACATTTCACACAACACTATATCAGATTTGGATGTGTGGAAAAAACACTATGTGAAATGTGTGTGTGTGTGGACAAATGAATTTAGGTCCACATATATGATTTATTCATTTTGCTGTATATCTTTGCACAATTCATTTGTACTCACACACACATTTCAGGTGCATTTTTTTTCCCTGAAATGTGTCGATTCAGGTGTAAACAAATTGTGTAAAAGTCACATTTGTTTACATGTAAAAAATAAACCGTGTAAAAAGGTTGCATGCAAAAGCATTCATGAAACGGGTGTAATGCTAAAGTGATAGTAAATTATACGTTTTTAAATGAACCGTGTGTAAAAAATTGATTTGAGGATAAATTACTATTGTAAAAATGTAATGTGGAAAATAGATTTCGTCAAAATTGCCTAATAAATATTGTGCGTGCAAAGAAATTCAATGTAAGAATGAATGTAAAACATGAAGTAAAAAAACTGTAAAAATTATAAGTAATTGAATCATGTGTAAAAAATTTAATGTAAAAATAAATAAATGCATGAGGAAAAAATATAGAATCATTGTTTATTGCAATGTGATGAGTCTAAAACCTTATGGAAAAAAAATATATCCATCCATCGATCTATTTTTGTCCGTCCTTTGCGTTATTATAGTTTACTTTTCCACTACTCTGAGTCACATTTCTGGAGGAATCCGCCATGTGATAATGCAGGCCTCCCTCTGCCACCTTTTATTAGCAGAGCACGAGACACTCCCCCAAGCCGCCACAGCACCTTCCACACTGCTGTATTTGTCCTGACATTTTGCCACGATGCTCCACTTTCATCACGAGCTGCCGACAGAGGCGCGAAAGTTGTGATTTTCTCCATTGTACACTCAATGCAATGCGTAAAGTGGATACTAACATACGTATCACAGTGGGATACTGTCATATGATATAGAGGATCATTGACAAAACTGTTTACTTGTTTTTGAAACATACCAAATTTGGGTGTTTGGGAATTTAAATACTTGAACCAAAAAAAAAAAAAAAGATTGTATAGCTCAGGAGTTACAATTATCTAAAAAATTGGGGAATGTTACACTATAAAATTTGACCCTGGAAGCGCCTTTTTTTAAATGTTGAATAAACATCTCCTTACAGAAACCTTCAGTACCTGTGCAAGTTGTTACTATAGAAACAAAATGTTAAAAAAAAATATTGCTGTTGGAAAAAAATGTAACTGCTGTCAAAACACGAGCCTGTCCATCATTCTCTAGCTTCAGTAGAACCCAGATTGTGGGGGTGAAAGCTCAGTGGTTAATGCATTACACTTTGGAGCAGAAGGTCACATGTTTAAATCTCAGCCCTTGAGCAAAACCCTTATATGAATGGTTATAAATGGAAGGTTGAGGCAACATGCAGTAAATTCGCAGTAAAGCTGACACTCTTGGGCACTTACGCAAGGCCCTTAAACCTCTGGGCACTAGATCATGGCTGACCCCGCATTCTGACCCCAGCGTCCTAACATCAACTGAGATATGCAGAGAAGGAATTTGACTGTGCTGTAATGTACATGTGATAAGTATAAAACTCTGCACAAAGTCCTATATGTGTAATGTAAAAAGTCTCCCTACATTTATACAGTAGTTATTAATATTAATTGTTGCTAATGATCTAACATTTAAAGACCAAACTGAGACACCAGGAGACAATAGATGAGTGCATGATTTCGAATCAGTAATAAAGAGAATGACCTTGACAAACACAACTGTTTACCTTCTGCTGTTTATCCTTTGCCTCTGAGTAAACATGTACATATCCACTCTCTTCCCACCTGCCATGCCCTCGTGCTGTCTGAGAGAAATCTACTTTCCATTTTCCATGGGGCTTTCCAATCTACGGTGTGGAATTTTGGGTGGTTAATAAGTGTGGCAGACAAAATGGGATCGATCGCTGTCAAATTTGCAATTCAAGGCAACTTCATTGGCATTGAACACAAAATTGCGGAGTAAGCCCTTAAAGTTAAACGAAGCACACCGAACAAATCTAGTCCTGAGATCCCAAGTGAAGTGTGTGAACTTTATGAAATTTTAGCAACAATCCAATTGCAACCTTCCACATTTATGCACTATTATGTGTTGTATGAATGGAGAAGTAAAATAATCATTCATATTTATTTGGGAGGTCGTTGCATAGTGGTTAAGGCATTAGACTCTGGATTAGAAGTTCAAATTCCAGCACCACCAAGCTACCACTCCTGAGCCCTTGAGCAAGGCCCATTACCCTCAACTGCCCAGTTGTAAGTCGCTCTGGATAAGGGTGTGTGCTAAATGCCATAAATGCAAATGCCATAAATGTTTATGTTGAGAATAGTGTATCTGACGTGGTATCAAAAAGTTTAGTTCTGTAACAAGCCAGCACAAGCCTGCACGCACAGTCACAGGGAGCACCGACGTTCATAAATCAGTGTGCCAAAAGACATCATCTTGTGTACATCGGGAGCTGTGCAACTGGTGCTATTCTGGCCAGGAGCTTTACCACATCTGCTATTCTGATCACGTGTGTTTCTCACCAGAAACAACATGAACTCTCTTTTTGGCTCCTGCAGAGTTCATCCTCTTTTTGAAGATCCAATTCAAAGGTTGCCATTTTGACACCACTGTGGAGATCCAGCGCAGAAGGTGCTTGACACTCTTCAAAATGCTTACATTTTTAGGCCAACTTGTATATGTTATTATTATAGAATGTTTAAGTGGGACATGGCTAATACAAATTTAATACCTTCATTTTGGTAGTATAAATTAGGAAACTTGCTCAAAACAAACTTCAATTGAGATCAAATTGAAGTCATACAATTTAGGGATGTGTATGTCAAGAGGAAGAAAGAAAGCCCTCTAATACCCACTCCTACACCAGCAAAAACACCGAACCAGATCTTCAGCAACCACTGGTTAGAGAAATGTTGTTGATGGGAAGCTTTTCCTAGGAATACTGGATGCACGGTTGGATTACATTCCATTTGCAGAGAGCAACATCTACACAACATCAACGTTCCAGTTTGCTTGTGAAAGAAAACTCCAGAGAAGCCTGAGAAAACCCATGTGGACACAGGAAGCCCATCCACAACCCATCACAAACAGTAACCCTAGCTGAATGATGGAACCAGGAAGCAGGAAGAAGAGTTCTAAGGCATTAAACATTGCACCAACAATCAGCACTGCCTATGAGCAGGTGGTAGAGTATTTTCTTCTTCTTTGAAAGAAAAATTCACACTATACACAATAGTAGTGTTTACACTAAAGACATTCATCAAGCAGATCCTTAACCCGCTCGGATTAGGTGGCTCTCATTAAAACCAGCGAAAAGTGTACGGCTCTGAAATGCTGCTAATTGAAGGCACTTGATGTTAGTAATTAAAGTTACTGCACAGGACTAATCCTCTTTTAAAAAGGTGCCCACTTCAGAAATGGATGCAAAGTCATTAAGACAAAAAAAAAAAAAAAAAGAAAACAGACTCAGACAGTAATTCATGCTGGCTCAGAGCTCCAACATCCGTGGTTTCACCCTGGGCTCACGTTACGAGCCCTAAGGAGTTCTTTGGCTGACCGTATGAGTTTCCTTCAGGTTTTCATGTTTCCTAAGACCTCCAGAAAACCTCATAGGTGACTATTGACTATTTATAGTTGTCTGCGTTCTATCAACCTCCAGCATTTTCCAGACCCAGCGTATGCCCAACTGGGATGAAGTAATTACTAAAAATGATGATGACCCAGTCAAGGATGTGACCTGAAATCTCATTTTCACATCTCAGTCTTGCATGGAATAAGTCGATTGTGCTGCTGAAAGTGTAAACCATTTGCATTAATTAAACTGACTCTCATGCCAATTGTTTAGCCATAATTACGACATTTTTTATAAGCCAGTGTCAAAACCGAGCGAGCGCATGCTGGGAAAATATTCTTAGCAAATCACGAGCAGTGAGTTAAACATCAATAAATACGATAAGCACATAGAGAAACCTCGCTGCAGGGGGTACGGATGAAACCCCCGGCATTACCAATTTGATGCTGATGCAATAAGGCAAGACTTTCTGTATAGTGCAATAGTGATAGCATAGTGGCGGGCCATACATTGCACACCTAGACCTTTAATGGTGTCCTACCTGAATCAATATAGCTTCTGATGTGCTGAAAGTAGGGAGCAGGTTGAGAAGAGCCTGGAGAGGTGGAGGTACGTGCTGGAGAGAAGGGGAATGAAAGTCAGTAGGAGTAAGACAGAGTACATGTGTGTGAATGAGAGGGAGAGCAGTGGAGTGGTGCAGTTGCAGGGAGAAGAGGTGGTGAAGGTGGATAAGTTCATGTACCTGGGGTCAACAGTGCAATGTAAAGGAGAGTGTGTTAAAGAAGTGAAGAAAAGAGTGCAGGCAGGGTGGAGTGGGTAGAGAAGAGTGATAGCAGGAGTGATTTGTGATAGAAGGGTAACTGCAAAAGTGAAAGGGAAAGTTTATAGGACTGTGGTGAGACCTGAGATGTTGTATGGTTTAGAGACAGTGGCATTGAGTAAAAGACAGGAGGTGGAGCTGGAGGTAGCAAAGCTGAAGATGTTGAGGTTTTCGTTGGGAGTGGCAAGGATGGATGGGATTAGAAAGGAGTTTATTAAAAGGGACAGCGCATGTAGGACATTTTGGAGACCAGGTGAGGGTGGCGAGATTGAGATGGTTTGGACAGGTTCAGAGGAGGGACATGGGGTATATCGGTAGAAGAATGCTGAGAATGGAGCCACCATTAAGGAGGAAAAGAGGAAGGCCAAGGGGGATGTCAGAAGCAAGGTGCATTATACTTTTAACATGTTCAAGTTTAAATTTATTTTAATAGCACTTTTCACAATGGACATTGTCTCAAAGCAGCTTTACAGAACTTAACATTTACTTTGAATTCTACAGGAAATAAAATGCAAAAGTACAAATGGTTCATAAAAAAGCTTAACTGTTTTGGCCGACTTTTCCTCACGATGTCCAGCTAGTCAGGAAAAATCCTTCTTGAAAATGTCCTTGTAAGTGAATCTGTGTTCAAATAAATGTAATAAATCCACAGTTTTGGAGCTCTAACTAGTATGCGCTCTGACCATCCAATCAAAGGAGGTGAACATGTTGACGCTATTGTGCGCATGCTAGATAGCCCCAGTGTCGCCAACTCAAAATCTTATCGGGTTAAAGCAACAGCCTTCAAACAACAGCTACTTTACACTACAGGTTGACGCTCTTGACTTGCCTTCTTGAGGTGACCACACTGCTGATTCTCAAGGCCTTGTTACATATTCCTTTGACCCTGGCAACATGTGATGTGATGGCTGAAATCTGATTGGATAGAAAACTCTAACAAAAACATACACTACCATTTCATATGCTACAAAATTTTGAAAATAGACTTTTGGGAATAACTGTCAGTGATTCTGACACACTGTTGATAAAGGATCGAGCGATCTGGAGCTATAAAGCTTAAGAATTACTGTACAAGTTCTAAGGGAATCCAGGAAAAACAATGTCCTTGTTCACGGCACTGAGAAGTAAACATCCTTGTAAAGGGCAACAGTAAACGGCGCTCACATGCCGTGAACCTAAACATTACTAAAAAACAATGAGAGCGTAACGACCTCCGAGTGCATTCAGCTGAGCAAAGAGCTGCAAAACCAGGCCGTTTATCCTGCTTTCCAGCTCTGCGATGCGAAATAGAGTGCTTCTAGAGTACGACAAAAAAAAAGATACAGACCAACAAATAGGCTTTTTATTTGTCACCTACTCGGACCATAAAGCAGGAATTTGTTGCATCTAAGAACACAACATTCTGTAAGCACCTGTGATACAGCACCGACATGTAAAAAAGTTAATTCGATTACATCTAGAAATAATGTAATAATTTTTTTTTTGTTTAAAAGTTTTGCCGTCATAATTTGACGGATGTTTTTTTTAGCATTGAGAAGCTAAAACACTAAAACCACAGCATGAATTACAGTTTTTTTTTCTCTTTTCCTCTTTTTCCCCCCTCTGTCATGATTCCGATTTCATGCTGAGGCTTCGATCACAAACAAGTCTCAGAAGTAGTGCACCGAGGAAAGACGCAAAAAACAAAGAAGCTAAGCTTTTTGTTAAAATAGCTGATCAGACAAAATATGTACTCTGATTTTTACAGGGGTGAACGAAGTACACAAACCATGTAGTTGAGTAAAAGTAGAGATACAGTAAGTGAAATATCACAAAAGTAAAAGTACAAAAGTATTTGCTTTCAAATGTACTTAAGTATACTATTATCATTTATGTCACAAGACTCTTTGCTTAATCAACTTAGTTTATGAGAAAAGTTACTCTTAACACACCGAGCTAGTAATAAAGGGTGACTGACGGGAGTCGGACGGTTTTGAATGAAATAAATAAACAGTACTCCATAGATTTTTAACTCGAAAAGTATTTATATAAAAAAAAAAAAAAAAAAAAAAAAAAAAGAGGTCAAGACCTACCGTTTGATGATATGATGATGACTTTCCTCTTGAATGCAGGTTTTAATCCTTAGCTTGAAACTGGCCATTACTTGAGCATTTCTTGTCAGTTGGCATCATTGAATTCATTCAAATTATGAAGTTTGTTAGTGTACACACGACTCTTTAGCTACCCCTATTGAAATAAATCACTTGATGACAAGTCAGGAGATTTGGGGGCCACGGCACATCGCCGAAACATGAAATGAGGCTCCCAGGGATTGTTTTTTTTTTTTTTTGAGAAATTGTATTGGTGCGTTGGGAGTAAGCAAACAAATAATGTTGTAATGTCCACTGCTTCGTTGTGACTGAATTGGCATTCCAGTGGGATACACTCACAGACACCTGGTGCTCCCACCTCCCATCACCCCTTACTGTGTATTACCTTTTCTATAACCGTCCGATTCCCGTCGGTCAGCCTGTCGAATGATATTCATTATTCAAACACTGATTGATATCTATTAACCCAATGAGCCCAAAGCTTCTTTTCAACTGCTGTAAATAAGGCCAAAGGTGTTGTGGAAAATTTAAATCAGGAGTTTCTCCCATCATTTATTCCTTCCAAAATGTTTTGCTAGCTTGTAGAACTGACGATGAACGGTACATGTTGGTGCTAAGTAGATACCACCAAGCGCCAATCAAAACAAGTTTAAAACATAGCATGCGCTCTAACCTGATTGGTGGCTTGCTGCGTGTTTGACCAGTTTTCCAGAACAATCACATTTACAGCAACCAGAGCGCCCAGTCAAGCAACCAGCAATGGCAGATTGGTTGTGCTGGGATTTGAACTTGCACCCTTTCAATCCGTCCACTGTCTTAACCACTGAGCTTTCACTTCCCCCATGTGACTTGGTTTATTTTTTTCTTTTCTTTTTTCCACAGAATGATTCTAACCACTGAAAATCCAGCTAATCCTCATGATATTTACCAAGGCCTTCTGTCCATATATCACTAAGTAGAAGATCTTTGGCTTCTCATATTTTTTAAATCTCCCCAAACATTTTTTTAAGAATAGAGCAGTTTGCAGAGCTGTGAGGACTCAGCTATTCCGGCTGTGACAATTTATATCCCTTATGTAAATAAACGCTAAAATCTTTTCAGTTTTGCTCTCTACATCTGCTTCATCCTGGTGTCCCCTGGGGTTCCTCAAGTGAAGGTACATATTTATATTTATCATCAGCTTCTTTTAACTTCCCAGGTTATTTTTGTTTTTCCCTGCACACAATGGTCCTTTTCATTTTTTTTTCTCTTCTGTACAATGAAACTACATATACACTATTTGGACATAAGTTTTGGGATGCGTGACATTTCCTGCCATATATGGTTCTTCTCCAATCCACAAAGCTGGAGGCACACAATTGTATAGCACGTCTTTGGATGCAGAATAATAAAAGTGAGCTCCATGAGGATGGTTTGGAAAGATAGATCTCCTGCTACAGAGCTCTGACCTCAACTCTACTGAACACCTTTGGAATGAATGTGAACACTAACTGCACCCCAGGCCTCCTCACCTCACCTACATTACTACCCCACTTTAATAACACTCTTGTGGCTGATGAACTCAAATGTCCACAAGCCCACTAGATCTTGGAGTGTAACATCTTTCCAGAAGAGTGGATGGAATTATAAAAGCAAATTGGGACTAAATATGGAACACGATCCTCCAGAAGCACATACCATACTTATGAACAAGTGTCGGCCAATTCTACATCAAATATAAATAGCTTCATATTTTTTTTAATTTAAGAGATATATTTAAATGATAAAACAGTTAATCACTGCAGGTGCTGAAAAAAATCGTTGGACTATAGATTTTTGTAAAATGAATCGATCCATCATAAGGTTAGGGCTACAAAGATTTAGTTGTTCAGGTACAGAAAAGGTTTTAACCTCAGCCCCTTCAGACTGCAACGGTAAATGTATAACATTTTAGATAAAACTTTAACAGAAGTTTATTACGGTTGCGTTTGAGGTAGACCCAGAGAGTTTTGGGAACACTGAGGTGGAAACACCCATAATAGGGTACTGTTCAAGTACAGTATACAGTGGTCCCCTGGATCTTGCAGGGGTTATGTTCTAAGATGAGTTGCAAAAATTCGTGAATTTTGGACGCACCCCCGCAGCCCCTATGGTACCTTAGTGCATTCATCTGGACATTATGTCACTTAAATACAGTAATGTATTTTTTTACATTTAATGAAATTAGTACGTGAAAACATAGTTTAAAATGTTATTCCTAGCGTTGCTGAACATTCGTTCACACTGCGGATTCCCGAGCCTGAGAACCCGCGAATTTTCCGAGCCGCGAGTTTCGAACCGCAAATTATCGCGGTTGACTGTAATACAAGCATTAGCACATGAGGGCAATTTACTGCAGCCAATACTTCCAACATCCATCTTCACTAAATCTATTACCGATCACCTTTCAATCCATCTCTGCATACACTGAGCAGATGCAGAACACGCATGACATTGTTTAAAAAGCTGCGCCATGTTTGTGACACAGCGCACTCGAAACCTTGGCTCTCTTCTCTGGCTTGCACATTTAAAAAGTGATCTATTCTATTTGTGCAGTGTCCCAATTGAAATACTTGTTAATCTAAATCTTTACGGGGTCTTTACAGCAGTCTTAAGAACAGATCCCGAGTGGTAAAATCTTGTACTCTGTAGCAGGTCACTGCTAGCATTTGGCACAGAGCTGTCCACAGATGCTAGCGTGCGTAGTCACAGGTTTGCGGCATCACGCAAGCTCTTCAAAATGCAATCAAGCAGCTCGCTTTTCACCCGGGGATCTGCCGGTGTGTGTCTAAACTCAAAGTCAAAAAGGACGCACTCGGCTAGCATCTGCCTTGTATTCAATTAACTCGCTGTGAGGGTGAAAGAGAGAGAGAGAGAGTGGAGGTTCTCCCTGAAGCCCAGCACTGATACACATAAAAATAGGGAAAAAGCCATGCACACCATGGGCTTTCTGGAACTGCTCGAATAAATACAAGCGCTAAGATGAATAAACAAAATGGGAAGAAGGAAGAACAATTTAGGAGCTTAAAAGCATGTGGTCACTGGAAATACCATATGAGGTGGTATCAAAACATTTTCAGACTAGCTCTGTTTAAGAAACTACTGCGTTTTATGGTGATCTTTCGGCTGGATCTTTATCTTCGGAAAGAGGTTGAAGTCCACAGGAGCCAAATCAGGCGAACATGGTGGGATCACCAAGTGAGATCACGTGGATTGATCATCATGCACTAGTTAAAATTTTCAGGGTTTGAGCTCGTTAAAGGTCTTCCTGATCTCTCGTCTTCTTCCAGTGACGTTCTTCCGCTCTTGAAGCGCCTGTGTGTGCCGCTCAAAATACCTCCACCTGGTAATTGAAGCATCGCCATATGGCAAATGTACGTCAAGTCAAACGTCTCTGTGGCGAATTTGCCCAGTTTTATGCAGAATTTCAAGTTTGCTCTTTGTTGTAACTTGCTGTCCGTGATGAAATCACAGACATGGGAACTCACGTGGTCAGAGGTCAGAATAGCGGCAGTTAGCACCATTAGTCTCGAAACTTTCTGATACCACCGGCTACAATAAACATGGCTCAAAAAAAAATAATACAAAACCAGCTCCTCACACAGGTCAGAAGCTCACAGCAGAGCGACAAAATGTCCACCCACAAGCGACCACTATTCATCCCTAACATCTACAATAAGCTACGGTTTCCACCACAGGTGGCACTATTGCAATTTCACAAGAGCTAGTATACATTAAACTAATGAGTGACTAAAGATCCCGGCCTATAGAGGACATCTGGTCCGAGAGCCGAGGAAGCGAGTAAACAGATCTTTTTTGAGGAGTCCATGCTTTTCTCTTTATTTACTGAACTCGATCTCTCAAGGTAATCCATGAGGACCAGGATGTTAGAGGAGCGTCCCCTAAAATGTGGACGGTAAGAGGCTAGGCTAAGTGGCGCTAAGAGGCTAGTTCTGTATGAGAACCCGCAGATTCAGGATGTCAAAGCAGAAATCTTACGTATTTTGTAAATGTGAAAGAAAAAAAAAAACACGTTTTGGATTTCTTGCAAGTAATTAGCATAAAATGAAAAGTTTACATGTAAAAATAAAAAGAAGCAATTTCTCCATCAGCTCTATGGTTTTAATGCGTTCAGCTTCTTTGCACAAGAGTGTTTTTTTTGTTTGTCGCTTGAAATGTACGAGCAAAACAGTTTTGTTTTGAGATTCGTTTCGAGTTTTAAGATTCGGAATTGGATTTTTTATTCGAACCAAATTTCTTGCGTCAATGCGCTTAGAAACCATTTGTGAATAAATTCTAAAAAACGTTCGCGCGAATCGAATGCTTTTGCTAAACAGAATTCTGCCCAATGCGGTTCTAATTCAAAAGGAGCAAATTAACACTTTTTTTTGTTCCCCTTTGCTGTAAGTCATTTTGCGTTCTTTTGAAAAAGCAGAATAATAAGGCTTAATGCAGAAATCCTGTGTTCGTGTGGGCATGCTGCTCCTTACAAAGAAAAAGCTCGATGCTATCGATTTCCCCGCGTGTGATTCTACAGTAAAAGGCACGAGCTGGACTTACAGCAGCTGCTGCATAATGGAATCGGGGCCAAAGTTTCCACGCACACTACATCATGTTACAAGGAAGTTGACAGCAAATATACATTATGTATTTTATATATATAGTTTTTTGAGCATCTCATTCCACATTTAGTCTCTGTTTGCTGTTATAATACCTGCCACTCTTCTGGGAAAATGTTCCACTAGATTTTGGAATGTGGAGATTTGCGCTCATTCAGCTACAAGGGTGGAAGTAAAATCAGGTACTGATGTAGGTGAGGTGAGGAGGTCTGGGGTGCAGTTAACGTTCATATTTATCGCAAAAGTGTTCAATAAGTGGAGATCTTCCACTCCAAACCATGTAAAGTACATCCTCATGGAGCTAGCTTTGTGTCTCCTAGTCATTGGAAGACATCCTGTACAACTATGACTGTTCAACTCTGTGGTAAGAGTTTGAGGAAAAACCACATATGGCTGGAAAAGTCATGTTTCCCAATACTTCTCCTCATATTGGTTATCCTATATAGATCCCCTCACTTTATTAATATCCTGATGCAAAAAATATTGTTGAATGCAATCCAATATACAATACTAAAAACAAAGTCATGGGCAAAAAAACAGAAAATGAACTAACCTAGACCACCAGAATGCCACCAGATCCAAAGACATCCTATACAATTGTGTGTCTCTGACTTTGTGCTTCCAAGTTCAGAAAAGAACTTCACATGGCTGAAAAAGTCAGGTGTTCCAAAACTTTTGTTCATACAGTGTATCATTAAAAACTGCTGGCGAACATCATTTAGGTCCATTTAGGCAAACCATTATAAAAGCACTGACATTATCAGTACTTAACAGATCCGCGGGAGCGTGCTACTTTTTAGCTCTGCTACATAATCGCTCTTAGATGTTTTTTTTTTCCTCCAGAAAGAATGAAAAAAATCCATGCGCAGCTGCTATGTACTGGGACTTTTTCATTAGAGCTTTATTCTGTAAGTGGTCTTCTTAGCAAGTCTTTAAAAAATAGAGGAAATTGCGAAGAGAAACCTGTGACAGAGAGAAAAGGTACTGGAAAAGACTGAAAAATAAAAGGTATATCTGAAGGAATTAACACTTTGTCACACACATTTTCTGGATGAGCACATTCTAAACTTACTAGTTATGCAGATCAATCTGTATAATCAGGAAGTTCGATCGTTTGATTGCAGTGATTACAGTGTTTAATCAGAAATAAATTTACTACACAACACACATTTTACGCAATTCCAAACAATAGCACTCGCAACATTTATATGTACGACACTTGGAGGACGCCCTTATCCACAGCAAACTAGAATGATCTCATTTTAACAACTAAGCAGTTGAAGGTTGAGGGCCTTGGGTGGTGCTGAGATTTGAATTCACAAACTTTGTTCAGCAGCTTAAACACTGAGTTACCAACAAACAGCGAATTGAGGGCGTATAGACATCGGCTGTCTTTCCTACTAGATTCATTTGACCGAGCTAGTTCCTTTGAATCAACTGAATGATTGATCTGTCAAGTTATATTCCTTTTTTTTTTTTTTCAAAAAGAAAGACATTTTTATAGTGAAAAAACAAAACAAAACTGTAAGACTGGCCGGTGTGAATCTGTCATTTAAATACAGAAACTCTTTCACATTATTCGTTTACAGCTGATGTCGAAAAACAACCCAGAAACAACGATGGGGTTAATTGACGATAATGTAAAGAAATAAACCCCCAAAAAATGCACACGTACCTGATTTAGTGAACCGATGTAGCCTTTGGCGTGGGATAAAATCTGTGCCTCATGAATCAGAAACGATTATCATTTGACTCAAGCCAAACGCATGATCTACATCTTTTCCTTGTCAAACTCGCTCAAATCCTTACGCTTGCCCATTTTTCCTGCTTCTTACACATCAATATTGAGGACAAAATGTTCACTTGCTGCCTAATACACCCCACCCACTAACAGGTGCCATGAATAAAAGATAATCAGTGTTATTTACATCACCACTCAATATTATAACTGTCTCAATGTTATGCCTGGTCAGTGTATATATGTATACAGGTAGTCGTCGACTTACGACCACGATTGGTTCCATAGGTAAATATCTATACGTCAGAATAAAAATTTGGAATATGCGCCATATACGGCATCTTACATTTCACCGCCATTTTATTATACCTACTCAATGGACAATACTATAAAAATAAAACTTGGATATATTTTAGTCATTGTGCGGCTTGTGTAGCAGTATAGATTTACTGTCCTCTAAAAAAACAACATACAACCTGGCAACAAATGTGAGTACACACTAAGTGAACATCAAAACTGAGTCAATAATTTGTGTGAGCACCAGTGTTATGGAACTGCCATAATCCTTCGCAGCATAGAATTAACCAGAGCTGCACAGGTTGTTCCTGGGATCCTCAACCACTCCTCCATAATGACATCACAGAGCTTGTGTTAGACACATAGCACTTCTCCACCTTCTGCTTGAAGATGCCCCACAGCTGCTCAATAGGGTTCAGGTCTAAAAACACACTTGGCCACTATCAACTTTACCTTCAGCTTCCTCAGCAAGAAATGTTGTCATGTGTTTGGGGTTGTTACATGTTGGAAAACTGCTATTCGGCCCAGCTTCTGAAGGGAGGGCTTCATGTTCTGCTTCAGAATCTCACAGTAGATGTGGGAATGCATGTTTCCCCTCAATGAACCGCAGCTCCCCAGTACCAGCAGCATTGATGCAGCCCCGGAACTACCATGCTTGACTTTCGGCAAAGCACAACCCGTCTTGAAAAACCTCGGTATGACCCTGATCACTGTACTGTAACTCAGTATCATGGTGTTAACGATCTTCGTGGAAAGCAAGAATTAAAATCCTCAGAGAGTTTCATTTCTATAGTATTGTCCCTTAAAAAGACACTAAAATAGTTGCTGAAATGTGAAGGTGTGCTCACTTTTTGTGAAACTGTATGAGTAAGGTACAATATACTGTACAACTGGAGGTAACTATTGCATGTACATGGTTACCAAGATAATACAGATGGTACACAGCTATCAGATCAACTTGGATACACTCTGGATCTACAAATAAACACAGTTATATTTATATAGACACGAATACAGAATGTACAGAACTGCATAATGCTTACTGGTGGTGAAATCATTAATGAGACATCAGGGTCCTAGCGGTGTAATGTGCAACTCAGTAGGGTAATGGTGTTTGGAATAAAGTTGGTGATGAGCCTGCTGGTTGTGGTGCACATGTTCCTATAATTCTTTCTGGATGGAGGGAGGGGTAAACAGTTTGTGACTGGATTGTGAGGAGTCTCTGATGATGATGTGTGCAGGAAAGCATAACCGTCTTGTGGCAGCCAAGATCATGCTGTACACTCAATCCATGGTCAAACTTTAATCTTATCATTTTAGAGCAAAGTTCAAAGTAAACAAAACTCCCGAATGAGAAAATGATCCTCCAATGGGTTTTTTTTTATTTTTTTTTTAGCCACACAATTAGCGAACAGGCTGCACGCCATGTCTTTTAGATGCAAATTGCGCCCTCTGTGTACGCGCGCCATCCGGGCCAGTTCGATCGTCACTATCGCCCGAATCAAGCCCTCAAGTCGGCACTTCCCTCGGAAATTAAAAGCTTGAGCGTTCGCTTTGTTGCCTGCGAGGTTTATTGTGCAGGTAGCTCCATGTGTGAAATTATGAACACGACATTGGGTCCAGCCGTCATACTGAATACACCGTTTCTAATTACCAGCCCGGGCACCTCCAGCTGCACACTTGCCCCTGCTTAAGAAGTTGTTTGTGTGCCTGCGTGCTATCCCTTGAGGTCGGACCGCATGATTGGTCATCCCCTGAAGTACCAAACAAGGGCCAGCCATTGCCATAGCAACCCTTTTGTCATGCATATGAAGTCGGCTGGGAGACGGGATGCAAAACACACGCCAGCGCGTGCACACACAAGTAGGTCTGAAGCCATTTCATGAGCCGATTGCAGCTAGGGTGAACTCCTTGTCAGTGTGCATCATAAGGATAGAGATTATAGAGAGTGATTAATATGCGTCTTCCATCTGGCTAAAGTCACCTCTCGTGCATTTCGAAGAGGCCTTGCAGCTATTATTAGCAGTGTAGTGGGAATCATTCATAACACGCAAGTCCATAATTCCTGTCTGGATTGTTCACACACACCAGGGGTCACTTTTTGACCCTCCAGTCTGGTTCACTGCTTAACAATGGATGCCCTATTGATCCAGACCAGCTCTTTGACTGATCACAGCAGTACATTCATAAGATTTACTTTACACAACGATTATACTTCAAATATAAACAGCTTCTAAAGAATTTGTTCAGAGCGCCGTGTGTGTGTGTGTGTGTGTGAAAAAAGAAGACATGAAGACAATCTTTTACCTGCATAATACTTTTGAACTTAAGGAATGAACTTGGTGGAAGAGAGCAAATGATGAAAGGAAGGAAGGAAGGAAGGGAGGAAGGAAGGAAGGAAGGAAGGACCGAATACAAAAATATACAAATCAATTAAGGACAAATTAAGGAAAGTCGAAAATGAAAGGAAGACAAAAACGAAAAGGAAAGATGGAAGAAAAAAATAGTAGGAGGGAACTAAATGAGAGAAGGAAGGCATAAAAAATTAGGAAATAATGAATAAAAAAAGGAATAGAAGAATGAAATGTTTGTAATAGAAAGAAGGGAGGAAACAAAAGCCTTTGATGTTATTGTCATTGCAAGTGATGATAAGGAGCTTGATAGGAACATTGAGGAAGTTTCATGATATTAAATGCTTCTTACTATTATTTCTATCTATCTATCTATCTATCTATCTATCTATCTATCTATCTATCTATCTATCTATCTATCTATCTATCTATCTATCTATCTATCTATCTATCTATCTATCTATCTATCTATCAAATACAATGGTTTGATCAGTGCAAAAAGGGTGTGTGTAGGTCTACCAAAAAGCTGTGTGTGTGTGTGTTGCCGAACTTTAATCAAATGACCCGAGTTGAATAACAAGTGGCAAAAGAACCGCTTTAACTTCATGTCGCTTAAAATCCGACCAAAAAATAATCTTATATTGAACAAATAAAGCAACTTTAAGTGAGAGTGTGTGTGCAAACAGCTCAAGGGGACTTTCTGATTACAGCAACACAAACACAAAGTGCTCTCCAGTGCCTCCTAAAATGCTCCGTCCAGCTTCTAGGCAACCTACCCTCCAACTCTCTCTCTCTCTTTCTCTCTCTCTCTCTCTCTCAATCCTTTTTAAAACCTGTCCATCCTGTGTTTGTTTTCGGCAATTATTTTTTTTTTCTTTCTTTTTTATACAGTCGAGTGCTGCACTAATTAGTCCAAATGTCAGCATGGCCGCTGCCCGCTGGGCGACTGCCTCTCATACTCATTCAAGCTGTCTCTCTTTTCTTTTTCTCACTGTAGAACTGCCAGGAATGAGAGAAACCCGATTCATGGTCACTGCCAGTTCTGGGCTGTAAAAACGGGGTAATCTGTCACGCTGCTCTCGCAACAGAGCGTCACATTACTGCACCTGCAGTCAGGGAATGAGTCAGGTGGACACTGGGCAGCAAACATGAGTGTGCAATAAACTCCAGGTGGTGATCAGTTTCAGGGGCGTGAAGTGAAAGGACCACGGCTCCAACGGTGAGCAAACTGCGGCATACAAACATGGCCGCTACAGACTTCACCACCCACAACCCCCACAACTCTCCGTGCTCTACTGATTGAAAGCACCTGTGCTCAATTATCCACTCACACGCCCATACACACTTAAAAAAAACATCTTTTATAAAGCTCTGACTTCAACTCTATTAAACACATTGAATATATTGGATCAGTGTCATATCTGACTGCACCCCAAATGTCCTCACATCGCCTACATCAGCCTTGCATAGGTCAATAGGTTAGTAAATAAATACAAAATTAAGTAAAGTATGACAAATGTAAAGTATAATAACTTGCTGGTAAAAGTTTTGGGGAAAAAACATATATGGCTGGACGGTGGTCTAATACTTTTGTCCATGAAGTGCATTTCTTGTATCAAAGAAAAAAACAGAAAGGAAGAAAGAAAATGAATTAATAAATGAATGAATGAATGAATAAACATGAGAAATAAACTTAGTTTTGGTAAAAGTCAACTCATTTTCTGCATTTTCTCCAAGTTCAACTTCATTTTTATCATTATTCAGCAGTTTTATCAATAAACATTTCAAAAACCCTACCAGAAATCAAGTCACATGACGTGACTGAACTAAAGTTTTTAGTTTGGGGATTTTTAGCAGCAGCAGCAGACAAAACAAACAAAAAAACTTTTAGACTGACATACCTTTGATGTGTCTAGTGATTCAGTCATCTCGAATTTGAGAATAACTGGTTAAATTAGTTTTTCTTGGGACAGTAATCATGTCCTGGAGGGACACAGTGTCAAGCAGGAGAGACACTAAACTGTGCTAATACACTCAAATCAACTTGGGGAGGCTTTGTTAATTAGCCGATGCTTTTAATTGGGTGCAGTAGATCAGCATGACCAAAGTCTATGCCTCAAAGCACTAAAGAGAAAGAATGAGAAAGAGAGAGAGAGTATGACTCAGCTGGATTTCAAACTCTGTGTTTAGGATGACTTAGATGTTTAAATGTATGGTCAAAATGGAAACTCCTGTAATTATTACAGAATAAAAAGTCTTGTAAAGTATATATATTTTACTTGTCACAAGCATAGTTATATGTAAAACACTTGAATCTTGAATCTCTGGAGTTAGCGCTCTTGATTCTTTAGCGCTGCGCTAAACAAATCTTATTTCCGGTACGGTGTCACACTAAGCTAGTTTCTTTTTCTATATTCCTGGCATTGTTGTGAATGTTTTCAATTTAAAAATTATTAAAAACATTGCACTTAAACTACGAAGCAGAGACTAAACAAACTTTATACGTCCCCGAGGAACCCATATTTTCAAATATTTTCCGCATGGAAAAAAGGATTGCATTCGGTAACCGAAATAATAAATCTTTAGTATTTGAAATGTGATATATATATATATATATATATATATATATATATATATATATATATATATATATATATATATATGGAATGGATGATCTCAATGATTAAAAGGCTAAACAGACAGACAGACTTTGACTAATTGAGTTGGAAGGGGGTCTAACCAACAGGATGTTGATTTAGATTTCTGAATGACTGAAACTATCTCATCGTCTGTAGAAAGTTTAAAGGTAGAGAGAATTAAGGGCGTGTGTAAAAATAAAAGTAAAGGAGGCTTGAGGAGGGTCTGGGACCATCAGAGATTGATAAATATTCTCTATTTTTGAAGTGAAATTAGTGGGAACAGTGTTGCCGAATTCAGATGAGTGTAACTGTATAGGTGGCTTTACACACAGGAGACTTTAAAATGTTTTTTCTATAAAGGCAAAAAGAGTTGTTGCATTACCGTTTATGGACAAGAAGTCTAGTTTCAACACAGATGTTCCAGAGGGCGACCTAGTGCTTTTAGCCTACGCAAATCAGATGTATACCAGGGGGCAGGATGAACAAATAAAACAGACCTGCATTGAGTAATAACTGAGGCACATCATTGTAGTGAGATACCAGTCCATCTGGTGTTCTTAAATAAGCTTTGCTGAGGAGAATAATAAGTCCATCTGTAAATATCATTATATCAATTTTCCTAATGAGATGGTACAACATTGATTTGACTTTGATAGCATTAAACAGGCTTTGAAGGAAACCAGAAAATGGTTAGAAAGTGTTAGGTGAGAAGCTGTAAGACTGTTGGGAGTAATACCAGAATAGCAAACCAAATCCAGTGTGTGGCCTTACAGATGAGCTGGAAAGTTAATATATTGCTGTATGTCAAAACTATCAAGACCAACCCTTTGTGTATGTACTAATTTCATTATCGACATGTATCTTAAAATCTCCAACCAGAATCACATTAGGAGACATTGAACTGATATTATTTAAAAAGATTGACAAGTCACAAGTTAGTATTGACCTTAGGAGGACGGTAAACATAAAATAGATCATCGATCTGGAGAACATGGACTCGAATGAGGTGAATTCAGGTGCAGATATATGTGGCCAAATCTCAGTTAAACATAGGAAATCACAGTAAATCATGGAGCACAGGACCTTTAGTTGAGAGTGATCGCAAATTCCATAGTACAAAAGAAAGGATAGCACTCGTAACAGTACCTTTGGAGACCAAAGTGAGCGTATTGCTCTTAAATTGTCGAAGTTGTAGCTCCGTCGAGAGCCCCGGTGGACATATTTACGACGAGGTATGTAAATGATATCCTTATGGGAGAGCAGGACTGATGGCAGTTTGGAGTAATAAGATCGAAGTTTAAGAAGGTCCGATGCCGTATAGCGAAGCATTGAGGCTACTGGATAACCGATAAATTACAGGATGATCCAAGCAAGTGTAGCCAAAACATCATGCTTTCCACCGATTTCAGGCCCAGGGCAGTAGATTTAAGGAAGATGGCGTGGGAAATTGTCTTATTACCTCCTGCACATAGATTTTTCTCACCCCTGTACATATGGAATCATACCCCGTTTTTTACCTTCAGGTGAGATGCTAACTGCATTTCATTGGCTCTGTACATGTACTTTGCACAATGACAATATAGCTGAATCAAATTTAATCAAGTCTAATCTTTCACACCAACCCATCTAAAGCATATAGGATACAGTCTTGCCAACATTTCATGTATTTAATGTAATGATTACTATTTCTGTAATCTATGCTCATCTTTCTCTTCACAGTAGCATGAAGAGGAAGTAGACTCTGTACATTTATTAGCAGTGTGAGTCAAATTCCTTTTAGGTTGTAAGCACTCTCATTCGGTTTCTCAATGTTTCTGTTATGTAGCTGAATATGGTGCAACACGCCACTTATAATTGTGTAATATTTCATATAAGCTGAGATCAAATGTGGTACAGATCCCGGATGTCTCCGGTAAACTCTTTTCGCTCCAGCACTCCGAGCGTGTCGCTGTTTTATGGATTCTGGTAATCGATACACTTTAATTTCTGAAAGCAAAGTTTGTGCCTGTCCTGAGGGGAAAAGCCGACAGACAAACAAACAGCAACATGGTCCTGATTTTAACTCAGACACTCTGTCTTGAAATCAGGCAACGAAAAAAAGAGTTGAATCTTCTCAATTCAATTGCAAGAGACGTGAAACAAGATTTACTTTACATCATTTTTTTTTCATGCCAAATTATTAGGAAGCTGAAATCACAGTTCAGGGTCAACTATGATACAAGTTGCAGTGGCCCTGGACCAAAGAGGGTTGGAGACCTCATTCAAGGACCTAACAGCTGTAATTTTGCAGTGCTGGCAACCTTTTAATCAGCAGCCTTTCCTTTTCTACCAATTTAATCTCAAAGCATGTCTTTCTACCTGTAATGTAGATCATGGAGGGGAAAAAACAGAGTCTTCCTTATCACAATAAAACCCAGAATGACAGAATTATAATTAAATGAATGAAAGAATATTATCTGAAATGAAATTAAAACAAATTAAATGAAAGTGCCACACCATTGATTTGAATAAAATGACCTTTAAATGGGAAGTAAGTACAAATAAAATGCAATTCCACAGAATTATTGAGTTCCCATAGACTTGCAGCTTGTAATTGCATTTTAATTAGGTAATCAGTGATCTGTAATAGAATACATTAGGATTTTCCCGGTGCCGAAAAGTCAAGGACATGACGGTATGGAAACGCTGGAAAAGTGCAACAGGAACATTAAAAACTCTAAAGAAATTCTGATCTGCTCGATAGTGGGTCTGTCTACCAGTGGAGTGTGTAATATTCATGCTATAATACAATAAAATAAAGGTGGCAATCATTTGTAGCACCTGGAACAAAACAAATTGCCTTTCAACGTTTAGGATGATCTCTTCATTGCGCCATCAATTATGAGGTCTTGTGATAAATATATAACAAAAAACAAAAAAAAAAGGATAATCTATTCCCAGCCTGTCCCTTGCTATTGATTTGACCGACTCCTGTTGGGCTCCTAACCTCATTTCCTCACCACCAGGGAAGATCTGAACTCAAATGCAAATAAATCCCCAATCGTTGCCTTTGATGATCGAGTCTTCATTATCTTCACGACCCCGTTTCGTCGAACAAAGACCAGTCCACCCTGCTATCAGCGGAGGAGAACGACGGGGTTTTTGCCAGAGGATGCATCTGAACAAGTCTAAACTCCAACACTGCAGGCTTTGATTTGAGCCATGTGCAGTTTGTGCGAGAATCAGGGAACTCGTTGTTGAAATGAAAATAAAAATAACAATTTTTTTTTTTTTTACCTTAAACACTAGACATGTTTGGAAAATAGGATGCAACGGTACAAATCGCAGGAGAAACAGATTCAGAAAGACTACTGTCCACAAACTATTGTTTATATAGTGTTATAAACAATAGTGTATATTATACACTAAAAACTTTCTTTCGGCTTCTCCCATTAGGGGTCGCCACAGTGGATCATCCGCATGTTTGATTTGGCACGTTGTTACGCTGGATGCCCTTCCTAATGCAACCCTCCCCATTTATCTGGGTTCGGGACCGGCACTAAGAGTGGCTGGGGTTGGTTCCCTGACCGGGGATCTAACCCGAGCCGCAGCGGTGAAAGCGCCGCATCATAACCACTAGACCACCAGGGTTCATTAGTAGCATGTGCTTTTTGAGAATCGCATTCCACATTTAGTAACGATTTGCTCTTATAATTTCCTCCAATCTTCAGGGAAAATGTTCCACTAGATTTTGGATTGTGCTTGTGGACATTTGTATTCATCAACCACAAGTTTGTAAGTGAAGTCAGGTACTGATGTAGGTGAGGTGAGGAGGCCTGGTGTAAAGTCAGCATTTATATTCATCTGAAAAGTGTTTAATAGGGTTGAGCTCTATAGTGGGCTACTCAAGATTTTCCACTTAAAACCATATAAAACACATGTTTATGAAGCTGGCTTTGTGCACTAGGGCTTTGCCATGATTCTTCCAGGCCAATATTCTGTTGCAGTTTTGTCAGGGTACGGTTCACGAGCAGCGTGCATTCTCTCTACACATTAACAGAAAGCGGCGTGTGAAGCGGCGTGATTACAAACCCAGACACGCCGTGCTCCGGGACCGGGCGGATTTAGCCTCACAACAAGGAGATTTAAACAAACCACTTTCCAACACGCCCAGCACGACGCCTCATACATATTTTCATAACGCTCCGAAAAGCAGAAAAGTAAGTCAATGTATTATTCATGAGGCTATGATCTGTACGATACATGCCTCATTCCTTCTCTGGGTAAAATCAGTGTGTGAAAGGTGATACATAAAGTCAGACTTATGGTCATGCTTGGGAAGATTTCGCCTGAGGTTTATATATCATACCTATATATATATATATATATATATATATATATATATATATATATATATATATATATATATATATATATATATATAAAGTGGGAAGATCCGCGGAGGGAAGAGGGGCAGGAACAGTGGTCACTGGAGCCTCAGGAGCATGTTTAACTCGACCATCAGGGCACCTGTTAGTGGGTGAGTTGCAGTATATTAGAAAGAGTTAGGAAGCAAAATTTGGTCCTCAAAGTTGATGTGTTGATGTGGAAAATGGGCAAGAATAAGGATTCGACAAATTGTGATGGCTGGACGACTGGGTCAGAGCATCTCCAAAACTGCGCTCTTGTGGGGTTTTTCCCAGTTTTAATGTGATCAGTATTGAAAAGGTCTAAGGAAGGAAAAGTGGTGAACTGCCAACAGGCAGCCAAGGCTTTTTGAGGCACGTGGGAAACGAAGGCTGGCCGTGTGGTCAGTTCCAACAGACGAGCTCCTGTAGCTCAAATTGCTGAAAAAGTTAATGCTATTGATGCTCGACGGTTTAAAACTGTTTTGAGGGTCCAACACAATATTGGGCTGGTGGGTTGAATATATATATCCAAAACGACTTACAAACTGAGCAGTGGCGGATTAGGGGCCTTGCTCAAGGGCCCAGCAGTGGCAGCATGATGGTGCTGGGATTTGAACTTGTGACCTTTTAAGCCACAGTCCAATGCCTTAACTACTGAACTACCACCTCCAACTGTTAAATTCTTAAACCTAATTGGTCAAAAATTGCTTATATTTTTGCCATGTTCGAAAGGAGTCTCTAGTGTCAGTGTTCAATTTTTAACAGTCTAGATATTAGTCTTCTCATAACGCTTTTCATTTTCCAACATGAAAAAGTCTTCAGGACAGAGGAGTTTGCCTTAGATCACTGCTCACACCAAAATGAAACTCACTACAGCCTTTAAACATGGCCGCTTTGGAATCTAGCTCCTAGAACATACACACACTACATAAAAGACATATATTTAGGATAACAACATGTAATATGTTCGCTTTGGCTCTTATTATGTTGCCAAGCTGTGATATTTTGTTTTCTGCCCCCGGTTTTAATCTCGTTGGATCAATTCTAGTCTGTTTGTATAATTGACTGTTGAACTCTGACCACGTTTTGGGTTACTGTTCTGGATTTGTCTTTCACCCTGTATTTAGACCTGTCTATTTAGAGCATTCTTTACATAACATTCGACAAGCTTTACCTTTTTTTTAATGCCTTGTTTTTGTCAGGGGAGAGAAAAAAAAATGTAAGCTGCTACTGTTTAAAATGTTTATACAGTAGCTGCTCTTATATAAGTGTCAAACAGGAACTTGTGGTACTCGAATGCAAAATGTGATGATATATGGATAAAAAGTATGACGTGGTCCATCATTGTTATAATGCTTTTGGATCAAAGCAATTAAGTACATTAGGACATACGGTGATTTATTCTTTTACACTGAACAAATCATTGACATTTTTACATTTACACGTTTTAGCACACGCACTTATCCAGAACGTCATACAGAAGTGCTTTGAAGTCTCTTTCAATAAATACAACACTGGTTCACTAGGTTGCAAGCTTAGGATACCATCAGCCTAGACTCTGAGAGATGGTGGTACTGGTCGATCCCTGATACTGGAGACTCCTTCCATAAATCTGTGAAAAAAAAATCGCAGCAAAATATCAGTCTCTCAATGATTATATCATTCTTTTGATTTGTTATTCATGCGAAACATGTCCACTGCACAAGATGATACTTCGGAAGCTTCGTATTAGAATTCACAGCTGAAAACAACTAAATAAATAAATCAACCAATCAGAATCGAGAATTCGTTTATATTGTCTGTCTGTTGAAAATAACTTTTTTTTACCTTTGTGTGTATTTAACTGTGTAACCAGTGTGTGTGTGTGTGTGTGTGTGTGTGTGTGTGTGTGTGTGTGTGTGTGTGTGTGTATGTGTGTGTGTGTGTGAAAGAGAGAAAACAAGTCATGCTGCTAGCTCTGTGAGAATGCTAAGTGAATGTTTATCGAGGCTGCAGGGCATTTTTTATGACCCAGGTCTTCCTGCTCGGGGCAGGAAAGAAGATGAATGCGCGTCGTTCAAACACTGGAGGTCGCAATTAGCACACAGCCTTTAGCGAGATGACAGACATATATATATATATATACATACATACATACACACACACACACACACACACACACGGCTTGACTGATACACATCTTTTAGCGTACATACATGGAATTGGAAGCAGCAACGTATCAATCGATACAAGATCTCTCAATAAAACCTCTGAACACACGCTAGCGTTTACACGTCAACACGGAAACGAATAAATAAATAAAAATACAACACACTTTCCTCAAGCAGGAATTCCTCAGGGGGGCCATGCAGAGGAACAGGTTAATGCCTCGATGATTTATTCAAATATTGATCTGCTGAGAGGAGTGCGAGCAATTACCGGAGAGCAAAAACACTGCCTCCGACACCCATCATCCCCGGCGGTTTGCCGTACACCAACACAATTCATCAAGCACTTCTGTCATTAAGTGAGATATTTCTATTACTCCTGTCTGTGAAAATATGCATGAGTCACGCATCACTTAGCAACAACACTTGGAAAAGGGGTTTAATTTGAAATGCAGATCGCGCAGGCGAAGCGATCAAACACAAAGGCCGTTGCATCAAAGTCGTCGTTGTCGCGGTTTTTCGCTCCAAACCTCCAGCAATCGATCACCAAACAGGCTCTGACGGATTTCGCATAATCGGGAACAGAAACTGTTTGGGAGTGATGATTAATCGGGTTCATTTGGGGGAGGAAAAAAAAAGAAAAGTATAAAAAAGCAGATTACGAGTCGAGAGAAAAAAAAAGACGGAGGGATGATAAATGGCAATAGGGAGAGAATTACGAGTCTCGTTCATCTTCCCGAACTCTGACGGGAAGTCCCCAGCTACGTGATCTCATCATATCGCATTTTTAACTTAGAAAGGTGACAAGTTCCCGACCTCAGGGCTTTTTTTAACGATTCCAGCATTCGAGCTCGACTCATTTCAAGTGCATACTGAGCGCAGATGAAGGAATTCTGTCTTTTCTCCTCTTCGTAGAACAGGACGACTTTATCTTGATATATCTTATGCAGTCTGAAGGCTGTGTAGAATCAAATACTTACAGATGAATCATTTATTTTTTTTCTCCAACAGAGACGTCGAGGCAAATCTACACTCTTCACAAGCACAAAAGGCGTGCGCTATATTCATTTACATGCTTGCTTATTTGAAAGGAGTTCATTCCAGGCTCATTTGAATATATTTTCATAAAAGATGGTATATATTGAAATCTAGAAACAATTCAAAACGACATTTTGCTAAAGACAAACACACAATCTATATAGATAAAGTGTGTTGTGGACACATGAGCATAAGATTGGTGCAGTATTGTGCTATTAGGATTCCATCCATTCTTCTGGGAAGATGTTGGAATGTTGATTTATGGAGATTTGTGTTCATTCTGTCATAACTGTCAGGCATTAACTCCCCACGTACATCAATGAGCCTCGGCTGCCCGTGACCCTGTCGCTGGTTCACCACTGTTCCTTCCTTGGAGCACTTTTTGATAGATACTGACCACTAGACCGGGAACAGCACACAAGAGCTGCAGTTTTGGAGATGCTCTGATTCGGTCATCTAGACGTCACAATTTGTGGAACTCGCGCAAATCCTTACGCTCGCCCATTTTTCCTGCTTCAGACAAATCAACTTTGAGGACAAATGTTGTGAGAAACAAAGTTTTGGAAGGTTGTTGAGGATTAAGCCCCATAACTACTCAGAGGTTCATGCAAATGCATCAAAGAAAAGTTAAAAAAAGTAACATAACATCCCCCCCCCCCCTTTATTTTTAATACTTTGGCCTCAAATGGAAGTGCATTTAATTGAGTATTTTTTCTAAACAGCCGGAGCAGATCCTGTAAAACAAAGTTGCGATGCTCCATTCCATCCAGTTTCCTGCCTGCAAAAAAACAGTGTTCAAGGTCCTTTCTGATCAAAGCTGCAATCCTCCTAAATCTCACGCTGGAGCTCTCGCTCTAATGCGAGCGGCTTCTCATCCTGAATCTAAAGCAGGTGAAGAAACGCACGAACCGGACTGCTTTTCCGTGTGTTGGAAACTTTCCCACACCGATTTCCAACAGACGCCAAAAATCCATCTTCATTACCCAGATTACACGCGGCCGCAGATCAGAAGTCACTCTTAATGATGCAAAAAATCTATCGGGTCCACAGTAAACGAAAGCGGGCTGCTGGTGGACTCGGCGCTACGTTGAAATTGGCGTCACAGCATAGCCTGTGTGTTTGGCAAGCGCTCCAAATGCTCCATAATTGATGTCAAATTTCCATATTGGGCCACATCTGCGTGACAAATAACTTTTTTTTTTACAGAAAAACAGGGAGGGGAGGAGGATTTCTTTTCAGCTGGTCAATCAAACAGGTGTGACAATTGGAAAGATACCACTAATCGAACAAAAATAAATGGAGGACAAACACAATCGTTTCCCAAGCCTGCACTTTGCACCAGCACACACTTTTATGCCTGTTTTTTTTTCATATGAAGCAATTATATTCCACCTAGCATGACCTGTAATACTTTAAACGAAATGAAGTGTGTAAACTCAAGTACACTGGGAAAAAAACGGGGGATTCATTTAGCTTAGAGGCAAAGCGCTTCAAGGCAATTTTTTCTTTTTTTTGAGCACATTATCCACGTTATTCTTTCAGGTTTAGGATTCAGAAAAGTAATTACTTGAATGTGTTCAGTTAAGCACTGGATTGACTCGCAATCCGAAAGAAAAATTGAAGAAGAACAAGCTTTACTGTCTAATCTTAATTCTCTTATATTGTCGAAATGTCAGGACTGTATCGCTGATGTGATCGCAAGATTTCCTCTTCCTTTTTTTTATGTAGTCTCAGACTACATAAAAAAGTTTGCTCAAAACATCCTGGTCATCTGAGGAAAAAAAAAAAAAAAAATTTATTAAAAAATTAAAAAAAAAATTTTATACAAAATTCCCTCTCATCTCCTTCACAGGCTCACATAGTGATGAGTGGCTTGCAGTCATAATCAAGCACCTGTAAGTGCCTCTAAAATGGCAGCCATGCATATTTAATGGAACCCGGCGGCTAGTGGAACGATTCCCCTGGCGTGAGGCGTGACAGGAAAAAGGAGGTACGCCACGTGCCAAGCCGTCTCAGTAATGGCGTCTCGGAGTTGGTATTTACCCTGCAAGCTGGAGACCGGGCAGGATCTGATGCCTCGGCCGTAAAAATAGAAGTCTGTCGAGGGGCTGAAGGCAGCGTGAACGTTTAATTACGGAAATGAAGCCGGTCGTGGATTCAATGAGGCATTTGCCAAATGGGAAGCCCGTGAGGAGCAAGGGGATGGGGAGCGGCTATGCCGAAGGGGTCACGGGAAGAAGAAAAAACACAACGGTGGTTGTGAACAAATTAATTAGTGCGACGTTCGTCTGCTGCTTTGTCCTGCAGCTGCTCCACTCGCTGCGCTAGATTTATTCCAGCTCACACTAATGTCTCTAATGTGTGCTATGCTGTCTAAGGCCTCCTGAAGACTTACTACTGTACCTTACACCTAGCTCTGTGTGTGTGTGTGTGTGTGTGTGTGTGTGTGTGTGTGTGTGTGTGTGTGTGTGTGTGTGTGTGTGGGCCATGCATTTGGTACCTGGGCCTTCAATGGGGACTTACCCAACTTCAGGCAGTACCGGGGACCAGAGGGAAGATGCAACACCTGGGGAGAGTTAGCCAGCGAGCGTCTCTTAAACCCGGGGAATCCTCGCTTAGGCAAGCCCATCTCTGAACCTTTTGCCAGATTTATCTGCGAGCCCTCAGCAGAAGTGGGGCCAGAAGCTCCTCAAAGAGCGCTCTCCTGGAGTGTAGCATTCGCAAAGAGATGTGAGCGCAACATGCGTAGTCGGCTCCCTCGAGAACCGACCTAGCATGCTCCGCTCTCAGGCAAGCGACACACAGGCCGAAAAGAGTGCTTACTCTTGATAGTCGCTTTTATTTTTATTTTTTATTTTTTTATTTTCAGCATTGACGTCGCGCCTTTCCATTGGACTGATTACACATGTGATTCAGCACGTGGACAACCCAGAAGCATTCCCAATGCAGCTTTAAATGCAGCTCAAGTTCCTGAAAGAGAACTAATTCTTTTAAACAGCATTTGAACAAAACCAACTGCCAAAATCTAGTTTTTATCAAATCATGCATATACAGTATGCCCGATGACATGCACATACATACATAGATGATCCCTTACACTGCACTTCCACACTTGTCTACCCATTTCTCTCACACACTCCTGGCAGTATTGTTCATAGTATTAATGTATTGTTATTTCCATTCACCCTTTGATTAGTTTTTGGTTAAAAGCCCCTTCGTGCCTGTTTGATGTCTCTGTGTCACGAAAGTAACTAGTTTTCTAAGCAACTTATTTTAATGCTTTTCGTTTTTTTAACACGTTTTGACTCTTGTTTTGCTTTCATAGTGTTGATTGCTAATTGCCTGACCTTAGAATATCTGCTGTTCTAATTGTGCCTGTCTTTTTGGATTTGCTTGACGTTTGTATTAGGAAAACGTCTGTTCCCTGCACCCGCATCCGCCTCCGCTGTCATGTCGCATAACATAGCACAAGAACAGTATTCTTAAAAATAATAATAACAACAACAATAATAATTTAGATGAAACGTTTTTTTTCATAACATGCTCGAGAATTTAATTACATCATTTAAAGATATTAATCTATTAACTGTTCCTATTTACAGAATCCCTAAAAGAGGCCATGCATTGAACATACGTTTTTTTTCTTTCACGTTTTCTCGGGATCACGACTTCATTTTCTCCACGCGCCCGCTGCCACAAATGGTTCTGATTACTATCTATGATGTTCTAGAGGCAGCGTCATCGCAACTTCCGTATCAGATTATGGATTTGTCAACAAATCGCATATAGAATACACTTATTATTATTATTACACATTGTCTGAACAATTCTCAGAGATGCCCCTCGTGTTATGTGCTTTTGGATTGATTCATGTTCCGCCTTCACTCCTGTCTGATCATTTATCATTTCCCCTCATGCGCCTCTTTGTTCTCAGCTGCCGAATTGCCCTGTAATTAGTTTGTCTTTAAATACCCCTGCGTTTCCGTTGTCAGGCGGCGAAGTAACTCGTTCAGCTTACGAAACGATTACCAAGCAGTTTTGTTTCTCTTGTGTATTTAAACAGTTTCGTTTTCTTGTTCTTCCCGATCTCCTGACCCTACGTGCTTACGTTCGGATTCGTTTTTTTATTCATATATTACAATAAACCGCACTTGCATTCGCTTCAGCTACAGTGCGTCCGTCTATTACATGACAATTCTGTTATACACTGACACATCTTTAGCATCGTTGCTGTTCCTGGTGACCCTGGTTGATTTGTTTTGCTACGTTTAAAGTCGTTCATGCTCCCGATTCCCCAAATCAGATTCTTCTATAATCAGGTTAGGTTGTGTACGAGGAGCCTGGTAGGTGTAAAGTGCTTAAACCTACGAACACTTCAACTTCCTCTTGCTTATCCTTTAATTAGGTTTAATCCTATACAGACACATGCAACACACCAAAGAAACAATTGGCAGAAACCCTGGGTGCTCCATGTGGCTAGACAGGGAAATTGAGATATTATAATAGTGCTGCAGCAGCAGCTGGTTTGTTCCACTTGCCAGAGTTTCTTAAATAAAATTCCCTTGAGTGGAACATTTACACGCACACACACACCCACATGGACTAAAACATAGATATATCCAGACAGGATGCAGTCAAGGCGAGAGTGAGAGAGAAAGAGAGATGTTTCTTACTAATAGGCAATAAACCTGGATAAATAGGCTTTCGGTACGTTTTGAAGGACGCAGTATACTACACAGCCTGGTGGAATGTCTTTTTTTTCTTTTCTTTTTTTTTTACAGTATCACAGGACCAAATGTCCCAGGATGAAAAGAATCAGTCTAAGCTTGAAAATAACTCTACAAAGAAAATGTTAACATTTTGTAGGTCAAAAGTATTGGAACACTTGAATTTTCTAGCCGTATGTGGTTCTTATGCAAACTGTTACCACAAACCTGGAGGCCCACAATTGTATTTTTTCTTTGGATGTATAGCTTGAAATTTTCCCTTCACCTTAAATAGGAGTCCAAAAACTGTTTGGGTTAGAGTAGAAGACTAGCTGTAAAGGTGGAAAACAGAGAATTCTGAAAACACTGGTATAATGAAATGATGAAGTGATTTTACGGTATTCAGAGTTGGGCTGTGGAAAGACGTGTCTCACTGATGACCAATTTTGACCTTGGACAGTAAGAAGGACTCCACATTTTCTCTTTCAAAGTTAAGTGCCAGTCTGGACCTTTGCTACTGAAATACTTGTCATACAACTTTACTTGTGAAAATACGAACCATTCGGTATGTAGAAAGCAAGAGGTGTTTCCACCCATTCATGTGAGCTTAGCAAGCTTCATACAATACAGGCATAACTTAATGACCACTGATAGGTGAAGTGAATAACACTGATTATCACTTCATCATGGTAAGTGTAAGTGGGTGAAATATATTAGGCAGCAAGTAAACATTTTGCCCTCAAAGTTAATGTGTTAGAAGCCGGAAAAATGGGCAAGCGTAAGGATTTGAGAGCGTTTGACAAATTGTGATTGCTAGATGGTGGGCTGTTCCCGGTCTGCATTGGTCAGAAGTGGTCCAAGAAAGGAACAGTGGTGAACCGGCAATAGGGTCATGGGTGGCCAAGGCTCATTAATGCACATGAGGAGTAAAGGCTGACCTGCCTGTTCTGATCCAACAAACTAGCTTCTGTAGCTCAAATTACTGAACAAGTCTAAGCTGTTGATGCCTCGAAGGGTCAGGAAAATGGCAGCAAAACGGAGACCAACACAAAATTGGGCAGGTGATCATAATATTATACCTGATGTATGTATGTTCCTATCCTCAAAAATAGCCAAGTTGACTGTTGAATAAACATGGTGAGAAACTCCACCCTGCTGAGTCCTAAACATATTAGACTGGCATACACTCCTGTGCACTCTTCACATTCGAAGCACGTTTGGGTGCAAAAATATCACCATTACTCCAGAATACCAAAAAGGAGGTGGGCGTGGCATAGGCTTGTGGTTTCGGAACAAACAGAACATCCGAGTTTCACATCATCATGCAACACACCTGATTAATCTTATAAAGATCATTACTATGCGCTTTATTGATTGAATGGCAAAATGACACCTGGGGTGTTCAGCTCAGATCGGTGAACAACGCTGCAGAGGTTTGCACTTTCGCTCATTTAACATACCTGATTCAATTCATCAGCTTGACTTAAATTAGGTTTGTTAGAGAAGGAGGAAAACACAACTCTGCAGTTCTCTGGCCCTCCGTTGGACTGGAATTTTAATGTCACTATAATAACAAAACACTGTCCTCACTTATCCCTGATTCGAAGTACACTTGGTCTATTCTGGTCCAAGGGAGGATCCCAAAAAGGCTTAAATGCTTTGCTCAAGGACTGAGCAGTGGCTCTGGGCTAGTCCAGTAATTTGAACGATCAAATTATCAATGCAGTTCAAAGCCACTATTGGTTTTATTTGTGTTGTCACAGTCAACAATCTGAAAATAATAGTAATAATAATAATAATAATAGAAAACTTAGCTTTATAAAGAGTAAAAATTTCCCAAAGAAAGGCCCTTTGAAATCATATTTAAGGAAGTGTCCAGTATTTGGTGAACCCTGCCTATAAAACAAGGCTCAAAATCTGGCAAGTTCTTTCAACAAATGAGAAGTCTTGTTCTGTGGCTTACCCTCCAACCTCGGTTACACAACACCGTGATGCACAAATGACTGAATTCCGCACCAGCCAATGCCAAGTGAGAGTTCAATCCTTTCTAATCGAGCAAAACTGAGCTGTGCCTGGACTGGAATACAACTCTCTCTAATCCAGTGGCATTAGTGGAGTAGCAATCATCTTCCAGGTTTTAGCGACTAAAATTAGAACTGTGGAACAGTTGGATGCCACTTGAATGGGGACTTCCAATCTCTTGGTTTCGTGTGACCATTAATGTTTTTCCCCCAGTGTAGGATTCTAGAGGAATCTTGATCCAGTAAACCATGTTGAATCCTGGCTGCTCCAGACACCATATTACTGAATTCAATTGATTTTCTCATTGTCTTGCTTGTTCATTTGTAGCCTCAGGTATCTGTTTTAAAAGTTTGAAAAGGTTTTGGCAAGATGGGTCACCTGGCTGAAGTTTGACATCCATGCAACCTTTTAATGATTTAAAGCCTACCAGAACCTTGCAATTAATTATCTTTAGCTTAAATCTGACATCTAACCAGAATCTTGCAATGATTTACAGCCTACCAGAACCTTGCAAAGAATTGTGTTTGGCTCAAATGTGACATCTAGCCAGAACCTTGCAATGACTTGTGCTTGTTCCCATGAGAATCTCATCTTCTTTTTAGCTGTAAATTATGCCTTTCTTGCTAGTATCCTTGGGTTTCACTTGATATTTGTTTCAATGTAATGTTTTAATGTTAAAAGCCTGCATTAAAAGATTTCCGCATACCAATCAACAGAAAGCTAAAACAGCAGTAAGCTATTGGAAAAAGCAGCAAGCAGACTTGACCATAAGAAACCAGAATAACTAAAACAAATAATTTTATTTTTATTGTGAAAATTGAACATTTGATATTTTAGATATTTGCCATCAAACTCGGTTACTACAGAAATGTTGTATGTGTCTCCTGTTGTGATGTGTAACCTTTTGTTGATAGTTCCACCGTTAAGAATGTAGCATGATTGTGTTTTTTTCTTTTTTCTTCGAGTGGGATTTCTGACCTTTCAAGCAACAAAAGATTGAGAACCACTTGCTATATGAGAAGATTTTTAATAAAGATAGACTCTTGTTTATCAAATAAATCAAGTCCGGATAGTAAACTGCACAGGGCACAATCTGGTCCAAAGACTCTCGTTTAAAAAAAAACGTCTGAGAAACGCTGCGGGCTGAAACATCACTGCGGAACCGCGTGACTCAACGGCTTTGCTGACATGCATCATGTCGCCAGTGCCTGACTCCATACTTGTTGAAGAAGACCCATCAGAAAAAGGGGACGCAAAACAGACTTGATTTTCTGGCTTTTTTGCCTTAGGGTGTCTTGCAAACTTGTGCTCCCCAGCTGAGTTTCTGTGCGGATGTGCCATTAAAGAGGAGGTTCACTAGACCAGTAGAGGACAAAATGAACTAAAGCTCCAGTGAAGAAATAGCAGGGTGCTGTTACACTTCATCAGACATTGCCAGGGTACTTTCTTGCAAGTATTCAGCAAAAAAAAAGTACCCATCTGGGTAAGCAATGTATGGGGATATCTGGGGATATATATACAGTATTTTTCTGTTTTCATTCTATGATTTAAATACGCTTTTTTATGGCATCATCTAAATAAAAAAAAAAACGATTCCTCACTGGTTGTTTTATTTCTACTGGGTTCAAGAATGCTCCAACCTCTGTTTCCCAAAATTCCCCAAAAGATCTCACATTGCTAACTAATAATTGATTGTTTCAGACAGAAAGACATCAACCATCATTTCCAGGCATAGATGTGCCAACACAAGAGCAGGAAATTAAAGCGAGAAAAAAAAACTGGAGTGTGATCAAATCTGTAAACCACCAATTCTCTGAACGGGCCATTGAGTGGAACGATGCCATTAAATTACACGTCCCCTTAACGTCCTGAAATCACTTGGTTGTCGACCAGTTAAAAAGCCCAGAGTGCTCAAATGTTCAGAGCAGCAGAAAAACATTCGAGAATGATGGCTTAAACGGGGCACTTAATTCCAAACATTATCGATTGGCCAGCTGTGTGCGTGTTTGTGTGTGGGCAGTGGACTCGCTAATACCCGTCTTATGACCTCGGACAAAATTTCCCACGAGTGATGCTAAAAATAAATCGAGGGAAACATGGGCTTACATGTAGGACGCTTCAACTTGGTGGTAAAATCAGAGGGGATTGCAAGAGTTTAAACAGTATTGAAAACTCTGTACTATACATGCCCAATAGTTTTAAGTTTTGGCCGCCTGTTCATCCTCCTATACTACAAGAATTAAGGTTCTCCTTGCTGTTGAACTGATGCTGAACTGTATGTTGGTGTTAAGCAGATACCATATAGTTGGTGTTAAGATGGGCCTCACACTAGTTCTCTAAACACACATTCCAATGTTGTCTGTTGTCGTACTCGAATCTTTACGATGCAGGTATGTAAGGTATACAGATTGTCTTTGTCTGGACTCAAACATCTCTGGTTACTTCAGTATGTCTTCTCACCCAATCAGAATTAGTTTTATTTCACTGTGTATATATACCTGTCTGTTATCTGCATTAAAGTAAGAAAGAACAAATGCACCATACTGTGTGCTGTGTGATTTTTTCCTTGTTTAGAAAAGACACCAACGGCATCGTAGATCGCATGGGAACCCCCTCCAAGAATAAATGTTTTGTTTGGGCATGATAAAAATCTAACAGTTTTGGTGTTAGAAGTGGGATACTCTCCAGCAATATCCAAAGGGAAATTGAGGTAAGCTGTTTGATACTTCCTTGCTTGTGGGGATTGTCCCATTTTCCAGCCAAAAGTCTTGCACTGTCTCGTGTTGTCTTTGCACTGTTTGCACCAGGTTGCACACGATGCACTTCATGTGGCGAGGACACTAGTCCTTAGCCCTTGTTGTTGTATGTAGCACCAGGGATAATGAGGAACATTGTTTTATTTCACTGTGTAATGCGTCAGCTATATATGGTTGAAATGACAATAAAAAAATCTTGACTTAGAAGGCCAACGTAAGATATCACAGGACCAAGTACAACTTGTGACTAGGTTTTAAACTCCAGCCTGTGAAACAGATGCAGAGCTTCTTAAAACTGATGAACTACTGTCGAGCATGGATCTCTGACTGCGCACAACATGATAACATTTTGAATAGTGCTATTGATCACAAAGCTCCTCCATCACATCTCATTCTGTAGATCCATGAAATGTCTGAAAGTATTACTGCCCTCAAAAAGTCTATACAGTCTGCTCCATCTTTCGGTCTTCCAAATTACACTAAGCCTTTCCACATTTATGTGCACGAAAGGCTGCAGGGATTCTGGTCCAGGAACACGGTGACAGATATCAGCCTGTTGTGTATTTTTCAAAATCTTTAGACAACATAGCACAAGGGATGCTCTCATGCGTGCGTGCGGTGGCTGCTGCGGCTCTGATGGTCCGGGATGCTGCGAAAACGGTGCTGTCACATCCTTTGATACTGTACACCTCACATCAGCTATTTTACACAAACTCAACACACAGCATATGACAGCAAGACGTAGACCTGGATATGAAACCACACTCTTAGCAATTGAAAACGTAACCATTAAGCCTATTCTCTGCCGCATTCAGCTGTAGTAGCGCTGAGTGATTTGCTAGACTTTATTAATTTAGATGGTTTTGACGACGCACATAATTGCCTCAAACACAGTGAACAAGAGACCCCTTGTTGGCCCGCTATTTTAGATACGATGTGATTACGAGGTTGTAAGATTACCTGATGAAATAGTTGAAGCTGAATTATTACCATACACATCTGCACAAGCTGCAGAGTTGGTCGCACTTACAAGAGCATGTCAACTGTCTGAAGGTAAAGTAGTGACTATATACACTGATTCTAAGTACGCTTATGGTGTTGTGCATGATTTTGCCAAAACATGGTGGAAAGCGCATAGCACATTCTAATTGCATAGGTGACCTTTAAAATTATATATATATATATATTACTGTAAATCAGGTGTGCAAGCAGACACATATAGCATAGAGGTGCAGTGGTTTGTGGGAAATGTTCCTGTCCACAGACACTTCACAAACCAGGGATTACTTAAGAACAAAGCGGAAGGGAGGTAAGACGTGCGACAGTGGTTTTGTGAAAATAGAACAGAAACCGTCGACTCAGCTTAAAGACATCTGAAGCTCAACCAGGATCAAACATCAGAGATTGTCTTCTCTGAAAATCGGCTTCTTTTTCTTGTACCAGGCCAGGCTCGGTGTGAGAAAACTATTAAACACAGAAACTATTTATTAAAGAAATATGTGTAACGGCTGTGGCTTGAGGAGACTCCAGTGTCCAGAAACGATGGTGCACTCTTCGTGATTTTTTTTTTCCACGGATAAGCTCTTGGTGACTGCCGGATGAGTGTGAGGGCAGTGAGAGGAAGACTCATACTGTGCGTGTTCAGAATTAGCATTCGGGGAACATGCTAACGAGTTCAATATGGATGAGCTGCAGACAGAGTGACAATGAGGGGAAAAAAAACACACACACAAGCCACACACTGCATTCGCCCCGGTCCACATGTATTCAACACGTTCATATCTATGCATCTCGCTCTCGTTTCCTTTTTCAGCTCCCTCTTGGTTGGCAGGAGCAGGTTATTTTTGGAAGTGTGCAGAGATTGGTGAGGAATTATTGCAGAGCTGGGACGTGTCTAGAAAACACAGAGGAGAGAAGAAAGAGCGAGGAAGGAGGGGGTGAGGAAGGAAGAAGGGTTGGAGGATGGATAAGGTGGTGGTGGAGGAGGGGGAGGAGGAGGAAAAAGCAGCCTGTGGTGGCGGAGGTGTGGAACGAGGGTTTGCTCACACGCTCGTCATCGCCACGGAGTGCAGGAAAGCAGGATGGGGCGCGTTACAGCATGGCAACGATGACACGCGCAAGCACACGCGCACCTCGCATACGGACATGGTGCTGAATACAAAGTAGATATTCATCGCGCTTATCCTGTTTTTTTCTCTCTCTCTTTTTTTTTTAAACACTTCACTGATGAATCGCAGCAACACACTTTTGTCAGGGGTCAGAGGTCGAGGCGTGATCTGCTCTTTAATCGTTAACCGCACGGAACGATGCTCTCTCTCGACCGTTTGAAGACGGAGCTTAACACGCGAGCACTTCTGATAAACTGAGCTGAGAGGATTTGGTGTGTTCTTCATAATCTCCCGTCACACCGCCAGAGTGCTTCAGTAACCTTGATAAGGAATCTTTGATGAGCCGTGATGCCGGGTGACAAAACTTCTTGGTGGGAAAGCTATTTCAGGTTCTGGGACTCGTCTACTGAAACGCAGGTTTACAAAGATGAAAGATCGACATGCGAATATTCGTTCTTCTAAGATATATAAATACATGATGTGAGCAACAGTGTTGGGACACCAGGCTTATCTAGGCATATGCACAAGCCAGTGCAGTCTGAGTGTCAGTCCCAAGCCCGGATAATTGGGGAGGGTTGCGTTAGGAAGGGCATCCAGCGTAAAACATGCCAAATCAAATATGCAGATCACGAATCAGAAATTCATACCGTATGGTTCGAGGCCCGGGTTACCAACGACCACCACAGGTATCGATTAGACAACAGGGTACCGGTGGAAATTGGGCTACTGTTGGTCGAAAGAAAACATGCAGGTTGTTGGTTTGAAAGAGGCAGATGTAGAGGACAGGGTAGTATGGAGACGGATGATCTGCTGTGGCAACCCCTAAAGGGAGCAGCCAAAAGAAGAAGAAGAAGAAGAAGATGATGGGGTTCTTCCCTAAACTGGAGGCACACAATTGTTTTTGAATGTGGTGTCATGAAATTTTCCTTCACTTCAATCGTTTTCCAGTATCATAATGCCCCTGTGCACAAAGCCAGCTCCATGAAGATATACTTTACATGGTTTAGAAAGGAAGATCTCCTGCTATAGAGCTCTGACCTAAACCCTTTAAAACATCTTTGGGATGAAAGTGAACGTTAGCTGTATTACAGGTCTCCTCACCTCACCTACATCACTATCAGACATTACTAACACCCTTGTGGCTGCATGAATCTTCACAAAGCTCCAGAAATCTAGTGCAAAATCTTCCCAGAAGAGTGAAGGTTATTATAACAGCAAATGGAGACTAAATGTGGATCTTCAAAAAGATCAGAAATAATCTCCATCTACTGTATGTGGTTTGTTACTATTCTATTTAGCAAATAACACGGTTATATTAACGCCCTTGTTATATTATGCTCTTGTTTCTATAGTAACAACATACCCAGAGTCAGGTGAGAATTAAAGAATTGTTCAAGACTCATAATGAGCACAGAAAAACAGATACAGTCTACAGTGTCAGAACTTTCTAAAAGATACATATATGTTCTTCTTCTTTCGGCTGCTTACATTAGGGGTCGCGACAGCGGACCATCCGTCTCCATACCCCCCCTGTCCTCTACATCTTCATCTTTCAAACCCACTACCTGCATGTCTTCCCTCAGCACATCCATAAACCTCCTCCTTGGCCTTCCTCTTTTCCTCCTTCCTGGTGGCTCCATCCTCAGCATTCTTCTACTGATGTACCCTGTGTCCCTCCTCTGCACATAAAACCATCCCTATAATAAACTCATTTCTAATCCTGTCCATCCTTATCCCTCCCAATGAAAATCTCAGCCTTTTAAACTCACACACATCCAGCTCTGTCTCGTCCTTGTGTGTCTTTTGTCTCGTCTTTTTTGTTGCTACAGTTTTTAAACCAGAAAAAATAAATAAATAAATAAAACACAATTTGTTCTGAGCATGCACAAAGTCTAATAATATATATATATATACTCAATTTAATCAATATAATAAAAATTTAATTTAATTTATTCTATTTTTTTTATATTTAAAATGTCCAACACTTAATATGTTTGTGAAGGATGTATTCTGCACTGACTTTTTTTTTAATTGATCGAGAAAGCTAATTTCTGTGGATGTAGTGTCCCAGTTTACCTCCTAACATCTGCCTCAATGGAGCCTTTTCTTTATTTGTCAGCCGAAAAACCATGAGCTCAATGATGTCTGTCTGCTCGCTCAAAATGGTGCCATCAGACAGACATTTACTCTGTAAAGCCTTGCTAAATAACTAGCTAAAAGTCTATTAGAGGACTGAACCAAAAAAAGTGTCCTGTTTTCCTCTCAATGTTCATGAGAGATTTGGGGTGTGAATTCTAAAGCCGTAACTCGTGCCCCGCTTTGGCCTGTGCTTCCTAATCGCAACAATTAATCACCTTGTAGCTTCATTTAAAGATATAAAAATATAAAAATGCAATAATAATAATAAAAAAATAAAGAGCCTTTTTCTATGTAATCATATTTATATGATATATGTATATAATTTTAGAGCGCGTTTGAGGGGATCGTGTTGTCAACACTGTCCTCCGTTTTCAAAAAAACCTTTACATTGAATGTCCTGTCAAAACCTGATTATGCATTCAGGTTTGTGCATGTGTGAAGTCGTGAGGAATGCAGAACGTACTGGACAACCCCCCCCCCCCCCCCAAAAAAAAAAAAAAAACACAATATGTGGGACACTGGCGTCTGCAATTAAAACCGACATCAAAATCTGGCACATGACCTTTCTCTGACAGAACTTTGTATGATGGATTTAGAAGGAGCAAACATTTTTTTCTCTCTGAAAAAAAAAATGTTTTCTGCTTGTCCTCCTTTCAACGTGTTTTTTTTTTTTGTTTGTTTTTTTTTATTTCCTGCCTCACTGCCTCCCACGATGCCAAATTACACCTCTTAATTTGTCTGTTGTAAAACATTTAATGACAAGACAAGCCCATGCACCGTCATCATCTAGTAGGCGAGAAAATTGAAACCAGCCAATTTACTCCGTCTTGTTCTCAAACTTCTCACTTCTTTAACACGCACTTCTTTTATCAGTCCATTAAATCCATGTCTCTTCCAGATCCCGCGGTCCTTGGTATAGCGCTTGGGGAAATGCTCTGACTCCAAGCTTAAAAATTTTTTTTTCTCCAAAAAGCTAAGAAATCTTTTTCACTAACAAGTCGTAGCAATTTTCATAATAAACAAGTCAGGTTTTTTTTTTGCCGTAGGCACCTTCTTAGCTGCTTGTGGACTTCAAATGAACAGCCAGGGGAGGAGACAGGACAGCGAGTCGGCACCCTGCAGGCGTGAAGGTACGACGCGGATGAAGCAAGAGCTGAACTGCAGGGGGTCAAACTTGAAAGAATAAGCTTACTCGTTCGTGTGAAAAAAAATAAAGAAATAAGCGTATAACTCAGCCTCTTGGACGTATTCTTAGCCGTTGGCTAAGCGTAATGAGTTACAATGTCAAAAGAGTCCACTTGGAATTTCTGCCAAAGCTTTCATCTAAGTTCGGGTTTGAACTTTTCCACGAGGTGTTGTGTCTCCTTTAGACTACATAAAACTCGGGTAGTTGAGTACAAAAACGTTTACATGCTTTTATTTATATATATATATATATATATTGTATATATGTATATATGTAGTCACAACAGACTCCCCGGCCTGAGTCGGGCGGTGGGGCTGAGCACCGCATTGTGAATGGAGGGAGAAGAAATTAGCCACGGCAATCTGCGCCCCCAGTCTGTGGACCACCTCAAATTTAAACGGCTGAAGTGTCCGTGTGATCCGTGCGTGGGTATGTTTCATGCGATGGAGCCACTGGAGCAGAGCGTGGTCCAAACAGAGAGTAAAGGCCCGTCCCAACAGAACGAATCGGAGGGTGAAGACTGCTCACTTGATAGCCAGATGTACATGCACACACCCATCTCTCATTTTTGTTTGAACATATTTATAAAAAAAAAAAATAGATAAATAAATATATATAAACCTAAACTAAAAGTGTTTACATCTAGATTACACACAATACATGCTCATGCCCTTGCTTTGCATTCATACTGCACGTTTTCTTTTTTCTTTTAATTTGTCTCGCTGCCTATAATTAGTGTTAGACTCGACGTGCAATGACACATACGCATGAAAGGTTTCAGTTTTGCTCATCCATGACTCTCATGAGCATGCCACGACTATCGATTACACATGAAAACTGTAAAATGTTTTTTTTTTTACCATGCACAATTTGCTGCTTTCCACATAAACAAAACCAGCTGCTCTGTTTAGGATCAAAGTTGAGACAAAAAAGCACATGTGGACATCTGGGATTGGGCCTAAATGTCAGCTTTTTTACAATGTTGAAGGGCAAATATCAGTAGGTCTTCTATCATTTCCTGTGCATGACCACACTTTTTTTTTTAACACCACCCCAAATGTGAAGTAAAGCCGATCCTGGTTCTCCTCTGTGTTATGCCCTTGCGCAGTCTAGGTTTTTCACATCATAACATCTCACGCTATGCAATCAATGCCCTCACCGTCAAAGTAGCAACAAAGGGCCGTGCAGAGGAAGAGTTCCGACGGGGCGTATGAACAGATCGAGAGGGCAGGACTGGGTTAGAGATGGAGAATAATGAAAACGCAAATCGTCATTTTTATTTTTTTTTTTGTGCGTGGGTGTGTTTTATTGTTGCTGCACATGCTGTTAACCCTTACTTACCCTCCTCAGAGGCATAGCCTACTTTCTATTCCTGTATTCAGAGGCTTCTATGCAACATAATATATATATATATATATATATATATATATATATATATATATATATATAAATAAAATGGTACACGTATTCGTACCAAACCGTACCGTTTCGGTACAGGGCTTTCGGTTTGGTGCACATGTGTACCGAATGCAATCCTTTTTACGTGCGGACCATAGTGACAATCTGAGTTCAAGTTTGTTTATTCGCCTCTTCGCACTTTTAGCGCATAAAATTATTACATTTTTTTATATATTTTATTATAAAATACATTTGCTGCTACTTTTTCTGCTACCTGAAAATTATTTTGTATAAACAGCATGGAATAGCAAACCCTGGGTACCGGTCCTTGTCATCCCTCGCTCTTATCCTTCACCATATTGCTCCGTTTATAGGTCATTTGATGTTATCAGGTTGTTTCTTCTCAGGGTCAAAGTTCAACACGTCTGCCTCAAAGCTGAGGACACAGAAAATCAATCGGACGGAACGATAAATCCTCGTGCACTTGACATGTTGAACATATTAATCTGATGCCTTTATTATGGGATTCATAGTCTTATATGGCGATACGAATAAGAGCTAACCTTCGCCGGGTTTACGCTGCTGAGAGCTGAGCTGTAATCCGCCGGAGCGACTGCATAAATCTTGTGTGATTTTTGCACCTCGGCTACCTGTGGTGCAGCTGAATGCCGGAATGTTATTTAAATGACAGGGATTTTCTCCCCTTGTATAAATTGTAATGGAAAGAAATAACAGCTCTGTGTGTGTCTGTCTGCACATGTATGTGTGTGTTAGTGTAGTTTGTCATAAAATGATATTAGGTGAATAGAGCTTGCTCTCTGGATCGGGAGATTACACAGAGAAAAGGTTTGTTTTTGTGGAAGGTGGAGAAAAGAAATTAAAATAAAAAATCCATGCCGATCTCAAGACTCGTCTCTTCCCCAGTGTGAAACTGAAAGCGAGTCGACTAGGAGGAGTTCAAATTGCATGCACGTGTTTTCGATCGTATTTCGATCAGGAGTTCGTTTTTGGCTTTGATGCTAAAATGCAGTTGCGAGCAGCGAGTTCAGGGGTCCAAGCACCGAGCCTGAATTATAATCTTCAGTGATTCCGTAGCAGTTAAATATAAAGTGTGCGGCTATGCTTCATTTTAGGGTTGTACGATATACTGTATGTCATGTACGATAATATTGCGATTGTTGTTTTGACGATGTGCGATTTGACCTTATCGAGTCCATCGCGAAACCCAAACGAAACACACCTATAGAGTGCACGCAAACTCATTTACCACTGATTTGTTTGCTACAAATCGGCATCCTTATCTATCATGTCCCTTCAGTAAGTCACCGTGTCACACCAGTTTTTTATTCACCTCTCCAATCCCTGCCCTCCCAAGTACATTCGACAAAACGCTAGAAAAAGCCTTTAAAAAAAATACAATTATCGCCCACTTCAGTGTGATTGCTGCAACTTTGTCCTTTCTCCTTTCTCCGCTCGAGCAACTTTTCGGTATTTTCGCAGCAAACAGATTTGCAGCGTGACTCCCGTCTTGCTTCTACACACTTCCCATTCGCAGACAGACTAGAGAAAGAGTGCGCTGAACTCGCTAAACAGCAGTAGGTAGAAAGAGTGAGAGGTAAAAAAAAAACACCTGAGCTTTCAGAGGAATGACATGACGTGATCCAAAGCCTGAGAAAGAAGCAAAACAATCATTACTGACTATGCAGCAAGGAGATAAGGATGGGAGCAGAGAAGGAGGAGGAGGAAGAGGAGGAGGAAAAAGGTGATGCAGAAAAAACGATGAAACGTGAGGAATGGTGGAGTGGAATAATTGCTGAGAGGACAGAGCCGGCCTTCAGTCGGATCAGAGAGCGACATCCGTCTCTGGTCTGATGATCGGTCTTTAGGAGCCAGAGTCATAAACGGATGAGCTCTTCACATCGTTCTGCTTCGATAATTACGATAATTAATGACCTATGGAAAGGGCAATGATTACTCATATGCAAAAAGGGGTCTGGGCACCGAGCTTGGCCACTCATCAAAAAATGCAAAAAGATTTCCATACAAAAATACAAAAATAAATAAATTATATATATAAAAAAAAAAAATACATAAAAAGTAAGAAACAAAGAAAGAATGGGTTTTTTTTTTGGATCACATGACCTCAAATTGAACTGTAGGTTCTTTGTTTAGGGGGATTTTTTATGCTAAAAAGACTTTAAAAAGTCGCAGTGTATAAAAAGAAGAAAATACATCAAAGCCATAAAGCATAAAGTACATAAAACATTCATCCTACGCTAATCAGAACGTCAAATATCAAAACACTCAAAAACGCCAAAAAAAAAAATGTCTTTTATTCAAATCATTTTGTTAAAACAGTTTTGCGATCACGGAATCTCAGCCATCGTTCGAAGCACGTATGATAAATTCATATATTTTTTATTTATTCTCAGCTTGGTGATGTCTTGTCTTCTTGAAAGAACTCGTTAATAATGAGCGTGCCGTTTTATTTCCCGCCGATTTATAATTAATAAGTGATTATAATGAATGGTGTTTATTAATGGCTTTTTTCAAGCGTATGAAAAAAGGTATTACTATCATTTATGCAGCAGCAAAGGAAGCCAATTTATAATAATAATAATAATAATAATAATAATAATAATAATAATAATAATAATAATAATAATGTGTTCTGAATTGCTGATTTTTCTTTTTTTTATTTTTTTTTCCCCACTTTCACGTTTTGGAGGATCACTACTGTCCTAGCATTCATCATCACTGCTCAGTTACTATGGTAACCAGGTAAAAAAATTAAATAAATGACAGCCTATTTATGATCTATCTATGATATATTGTATATGACATGGTTGTGTCAGTCTTAGGTATATACACTATACAGAGTTACTTTTGATCCTTCTTGCAGGAAGAGTTTTTTTTTTTTTTTTTTTTAGAAACTGGGAAGATTTCACCAAATCTGCCCGGATCTGTTCACAGTGGGGGAAAGACAGTAGTAGTAGATTTCTGGCATCTACCAGAGTCTGGTAGATTTTAATACTCAGCATGGTCACTGCAGGCAAGCTATGAGCCATATTTCCAGCCATATGTGGTTCTTCTCCAAACTGTTACCAAAAAGTTGGAGGCACACAGTTGAATCGGATGTGGATGTGGTTGCACTTCAATTTTTTTCTTCACTTGAATTAGGAGACCCAAACCTGCTTCAGTATGACAGTGATCTTGTACACAAAGCCAGCTCCATGAAGATACACTTTACATGGGTGGGATTGGAAGTATCTCCTGCTATAGAGCTCTCACCTCAACCCTATAAAACAACCTTGGAATGAATGAACGTTGACTGCACCCCAGGCCTCCACACCTCACCTACACCAGTTCCTGACTTTACTAACACCCTAGTGGCTGACTAAAATCTCAAATCTCCTCACACACCAAAATCTAGTGGAACATCCTCCCAGAAGGTGGACGTTATTATAACTGCAAATGGGGATCTTATATAGGAAACTATCTATGAATAATAAACCTATAAATCAATAATGAACCGACTCAGGTCTATCAAGTCAAATAAAATTCCTATAGACGGCTGAGTGAGGTTATATGAAGCCCTTATAGAGCTCTTAATGCACCCTAATGGAGGTATAAAGGTCTTAAGAAGCTTTTATGTTGTTACAAATAACATTAATTCAGCTATAAACATTCCTTCAAGGAGGAAAAATAAAGAGTCAAAATGCTTGTCAAAAGCTGAAAAACTTAAAACTTGACTTTACACCTTTTTATATATATATATATATATATATATATATATATATATATATATATATATATATATATATATATATATATATATATATATATTCTTTTTATATATAATAAAAAACGTCTTAATGTGAAGCATTTGCTATACAAGTACCTGGGTAAGCTGTTGCTATAGAAACAATAAAAGAGTAGGACATTAGCTTATTCGTATAACTCGCGATAATATAATATAATATAATTAGCATTTGCCTGTTCAGATTGGAGAATTCTACAAAGGTTCTTTAGTCAGCTTTATACAACAGAATCTTACAGCCAGAGAGGAAAAAAAAGGCATAAAAAAAGAGTTTATCGTCCTCCTCCGTGCCACACAACTAATCCATGCGAGTTATAACGAGTGTGTGAGAGAGAGTGAAAGAGAGGAGGAGGAAGAGGACAAAAGTGTGAGCGGAGCTTCAGAGGAAGAACGACTCGACACGTTAGCCTGTTAGCCTTGCATGGCCAAATCCCTACGTCTTCCTGTGTTGTCAACACGGTATCACCCAAACCCCCTAGGCTAACAAAGCTAACACTACATGCTTCACTCAGCATAAAGCTCTCCTAACTGTTCCTCAACCTCGTGCTGAGACCCCGGCAGCTCTTTGACAGCGCTTCACTGACTGCATACTCTAGATCTATGGGGTCTTGCGCAGGCAAAGGTGAGTGCTCGTGGCACAAAAGAATCTAATCAGAGTCTATTTTTTGCCTTTACTGTTTAACTGCTGTATTTCTTTACGTATAACGGAGCTATTTTTAAAAAAAGTGATAATTAAAATGACAAATACTGGCAGGTACTGTTAAAAAAAAAGAAAAGAGAAAGGAAACGGGGGGTTAAGAGCATACGCTAAGGCAGCACTTGTAAACGTGACACGATATCTGATGATTAATTGATCTTAATTACCACTTACTAGCGCCGTTACACAACGTGGCAGGTGGACGATCTCTCTTTCTTTCTTTCTCTCTTTCCTTCGCTCTCTCTCAAGAAAGCAGACAATAAAAAACAAACAAAAAAATTAACACATGTATGTCTCTCTCTCTCTCTCACTCTCTCTCTCTATATATATATATATATATGCATACATACATACGTGTTAATTTTTCACACACACACAGAGAGAGAGAGAGAGAGAGAGAGAGAGAGAGAGAGAGAGAGAGAGAGAGAGAGAGAGAGAGAGAGAGCAGGCAATTTTTTTTTTTTACTTATTGTCTGTTTCTATACAGTACAGACCAAAGGTTTGGACACACCTTCTCATTCAAAGAGTTTTCTTTATTTTCATGACTATGAAAATTGTAGATTCACACTGAAGGCATCAAAACTATGAATTAACACATGTGGAATTATATATGGAATTATATACATAACAAAAAAGTGTGAAACAACTGAAAAATGTATATTCTAGGTTCTTCAAAGTAGCCACCTTTTGCTTTGATTACTGCTTTGCACACTCTTGGCATTCTCTTGATGAGCTTCAAGAGGTAGTCACCTGAAATGGTCTTCCAACAGTCTTGAAGGAGTTCCCCGAGAGATGCTTGGCACTTGTTGGCCCTTTTGCCTTCACTCTGCGATCCAGCTCACCCCTAAACCATCTCGATTGGGTTCAGGTCCAGTGACTGTGGAGGCCAGGTCATCTGGTGCAGCACCCCATCACTCTCCTTCTTGGTCAAATAGCCCTTGATGCCTTCAGTGTGACTACAATTTTCATAGTCATGAAAATAAAGAAAACTCTTTGAATGAGAAGGTGTGTCCAAACTTTTGGTCTGTTCTGTACATATCTAGGATACGTAATCTTTAATGTATTGTGTAACATTTATGATACCTTAAAGTACAACATAATATATCAGACACCTGATGTTGAGTTATGAAATTAGTTACTATGTGAAAATAGTGTCACATAGATGTTAATGCTGAATTTGCTCATGGGCTTATTGATCACTGACACACTCCTCGAGTGTAATTTGAAAGGTCAGTCTTGTGTTTATCTTGGGCATCTCTGCTGTTGGATGTAGACTTGCCAAATGCATAAATGTAAAATGCAGGGCAATAAAATGATTCTTCTTTGAATAGAAGCAAACAATTCAAATGATATATCTAAAATGCTATAAAATAATTTTTTTCTGTTCCAAATGACTCGTTCATAACACGAATGAAATGGACCCAAAACCAACCTGATCAAATTACATGCACTAAAAACGATTTGCTGCCAAATATTTGTATCATTTAAATCATTGTAAGATATACGCTTGCCTTTATGCATCATATTTAAGCACATTCCCAAGCCCGGATAAATGGGGAGGGTTGCGTTAGGAAGGGCATCCAGCGTAAAAACGTGCCAAATCAAACATGCGGATGATCCGCTGTGGCGCCCCCTAATGGGAGACGCAGAAAGCAAGTTATTTAAGCACATTACGTGTGTATGATTTGAAATCTCGACGTTCATTTTACTTGGCTAGAAATATCCTCTGCAAAAAAGCCAAGATGTTGCAAAAACATGCTTAGTCATCTGTATATGAAGGATATATTTATATATATATATAAAAATAAAAAAAAACGTTACATTGCAACATTAAACTTTAAACATTATTTTTACATCTGCAAAGATATTGTTTAATGTTGCACTGTTACGTTTTTATTTTTACATTATGTTTAATGTTAGATTTGGATCCTCGTTGATCTGTTGTTACTTGTTGGTACGCAGGTTAAACGACTGCTTTAATTTAAATATTGCTGCTTGCTTTTTTGACCCCAGAAGCAATTGCAAACCAACAATACATGTTTGAAAAATTAAATGCTTTTGACTATTTATTTAAAAGAATATATAAGGTAGTTATATAAAGTAAGTAATATAAGTTATTGTAAAAGAGTCCGTTTTATGTAATACCTAAGTAACAGTACATCAGTGCATATAATGTTTGTTTAATTTACACACACACACACACACACACACACACACACACACACACACACACACACACACACACACACGTGTGTGTCATACATGTGTATTTAGGAAAAAATGTTGCCTCAGCAAAAAAAAAAATCTTTGTAATATTTTGTAATATATTTGGCATATATGTACAAGTATCTGAAATATTTCTATATAAGAAAAAATTAAGAAACTATTTTCTCAATAATGGCTGCATTTTGAGTTATTTTCTTTGTACAAGCTGCACATTGACTAAAATATATCCAAGTTTATTTTCTATAGTATTGTCCCTTGATAATGTATACCAAAATGTTTGCTGAGATGTGAGGGGTGTACTCACTTTTGTGAGATACTGTATATACGGTATATGACAGTGCTGGCGTTATGTTGTTTAATATTAGTCATTGCGTGACTATCCTAAGATGTTCACCTTTACCGTGTCTCTGTTAACACACTTCCTGGTTTTGATCCTGTGGCCGACACGCCCTTTGGACTTGATCCCCGTTTCAATTCGGCACTGACTGAAGGTTTGGATAAAAAATTATTTAATGCTTCCAGTAAATTCTTTTCACTCTGCCAGTTAATTTGAAGCATTAGAACAGCTCCAGAAAAATAATATCTCCAGGACAGTCATAAGGCATATGACAAAACATGAATGTGTGCACGGAAATCGAAAAAATAAAGAAGTGGGACATTTCAGTGCAGTAATTAGAATGAACAAAGAAATGCGAAGGAAGGATTTAATTATTGAAACTGTACGTGAAGTTTGACCAATATAATGCTAAAATCCGGCTCCCATTGACACTGTTTAATCATTCGATAAAAACCTCTTGTTCTTTGGTCAAAATTGATAGAATTTCACTGTAAGAATTCAGACCCACGTTATCATGTGTTCTTGTTTCCCTTTATGGCTCTGCACCTGTCCTGCCTATGGTTTGTTGTCTTACTGTTTTTACCTGTTTCATGTTAAGAATTGAAATAGGCTGCCTAGTAATTCAATTTTGTGTTAGAGAGTGTAACTGTTTTTTTACAGTATGATTTTGCAGGTACAGTAAGCAAAGAACCTTTTTTTAAATTTAATTCAATGTGGTGTTTTGTTTTTTTCAATATGCTTCATTTAAAAAGGCTGCAATCATAATATTCATGACCTAATTTTTACATAATCATTACATAAGATATCTTAAGCAGGCAAACATTGGTTGAAATGATTGTACTTCTTTCAGCTACATGTTGCGAGGATATTATAAGCCTGCTATGAGACAGCCATATGCTGGCTGAGTCTTTGAGATGCATGCTCTAGTCTGCGGTACATGAGCGAGTCGAACAGCCTCATCAGGAAATTAAGGATGAATGGAAATGTATAGATGTGTGTGTGTGGGTCTCATGCTGCTCTGGTCTCTAAGCCTGATCAAAATGCAAAGTGCGCTTAAAACCAGACGGTGTTAGAGACACACCCCGGCTCCGGGAGGCTGAGTTTTGATTGACGAGCCAGTAAAGCGAGGTCTTTACAGAATCGACTAAAAATTAAAAAGGGAATAAAAAAAAAAAAACAATCGAGGGGCGGAAGAGTCATTATGCTTATTGGCAGGTTTTGTTTTTTTTTTTACAATGTGTTTGAGTGATCGATTGCTCAATGCGTTTCGGTGTAGAGGACAGGAAAACCACTGGGGATTTGATGGCGAACGAGAGGGAACTGTAAAGTTGGCCGGTCTACTCCTGCAACATTGTACCACACTGCCCCCTGGAGGAGGGTTGAGAAAATGACATGGTGCATTCGTGACGACGAGAGAGAAGGAGAAGATTCTGGCTATTTTAAGCAACAGCTTAAAAGCTTCATGTCAGAAAAAAAGAAAATAAAGAAACAAAAGATGAGAGAGCTAGGGAATTATGGGAGCGTTCGCACTAAGGAAAAAAGGGTTACAGCCGAGACACAGATTTCGACATGAATAAATGATCAAGCTATAATAAACCACGATCCCATTTTACAGTGTTATATCATTACTGAGTACACAGTTACACCAAATTACATGTTGTCGATGCACGCCAGTCAATGTTCTGTAAATAATTCACATACACATGGTGTCACAAATCTCAGTAAGGCATTGCTGCTTTCATGTTTTGTTTTTTCCATGCGACATACTTTGGATTCTGATGTAGTCTTCTGCCTGCCACTACAAAATCACTGGGTAATTACCCTAATGTGTCCACCTGTTTCGTGTCTCGCATTGTTTACTTCAGGTATATGCATTGTGTTGTTTCTATTGCATCTTGAACAAATCTAGGCAATATCTCCGGTCTTGTTCTATGCTCCATGGTTCTTTTTTTTATTTAAAAAAAATTGATTATTTTAAGACACTGACCACCACTACAGTCTCTGACAATGATTCTCGGATTGTCCAGATAAATCACGCATCGATTTCACACACTTGCATCCTGCCTCCCCTAAACCATGCGCACGTTACACCTGGCTGCTGAAATCCCAATATTGATTTTGCATTGTGGTCCAAATGTAGTGCGTCGAATCCCACAGAAATTCCTGATTGTAAAACACCTGTCTGTATCATTTTCATGTATATCTATTCAAGAAGAATAGATGCAAGCAAACAGCTTCATCAGGATAAAGCTCAAGCGCTGCTACAATCGCTGCTTATATTATTAACGCTGCAGATGCTCATGGGACCTCGGAAACTCCAAAGGGTCCATAACCTCTAATGAAGAAGACTTAACTGGTTTATTTCCGTGCCTGCCTGTTTCTCTTTCTTGGTAACTTTTTCTTTTTTATTGCATCGCCTCCAACACTATTCCTTTGTCTTCCCATTAATGGTGCAAAAAAACCTGCCCCTTTTCTACTGGTCTGTAATTCATTCTCTGCGCTCTCTGCAGTCTCAGGTTTTTTTTTTAACCAGTTAAAGGATCGCTAAAGGTTTAGTCAATAGTACCTAATAGGGACTTTTATGAAGGTGTCGTCTCATTACACATAGAGCTGTGCTTTCCTTGAATCTAAAGTAATGGCTTTGGGCTGATTAATTATTATTGATAATTGAAAAAAGTTAACCTCAACGTTAAAACATTATGACCGGTGATTAAATAACACTGATTATCTCTTCATCATAGCATATACAGAATTAGGCAGCGAGTGAACATTTTGTCCTCAATATTTGTGTTAAAAGCAGGAAAAATTTTCAAGTGTAAGGATTTGAGCGAGTTTGACAAGGTCCAAAGTGTGACGGCTAGACGACTGGGTCAGAGCATCTCTAAAACTGCAGTCTTTTGGGATGTTCCCGGGCTGCAGTGGTCAGTATCTTTTAAAAGTGGTCCCAGGAAGGAACAGTGGTGAACTGGCGACAGGGTCGTAGGTGGCCGAGGCTCATTGATGCACATGGGGAGTAAAAGAATATTTGGCAAGTGGTCATAATGTTAGATAGATCGATCGATCGATCAGGTCTATCTATCTATCTATCTATCTATCTATCTATCTATCTATCTATCTATCTATCTATCTATCTATCTATCTATCTATCTATCTATCTATCTATCTATAAAAAATAGCGATTAGGGTTTCATTCACATGTTTTGTCCGTAGGTCAACAATCTTGCGTACTCTCCAGATATGTGTTCCACCAGGACCTCCCATAATCACCTGGTGAAAATCCAATGGCTTTAATAAGGAAGGCCCTAATACAGTATTAACGTAGTCAGATCACCCAATAATACTTCTAATCAGAACCTATTACACAATTGGCTGGGCTGCCAAAAAAGAACCGCTCTTTTTCAGATCTGAACCGCAGGGAATTTTTACGCTGGTGTGGCCCATGCACACCCCGCATGTCAGAGTAAAACGACTAACGCTTGGCACAATCTCAAAGGAGGCGTGCCGTTCTGCAACGAACTTCCCATTCTTTTTCTAGAAGCTCTTTTTCTACTTATTTATAATAATTCCTAAATAATTCAACCGACTGCCATGTGAAAAGTCGGACATCATTAGGAGAATTTAAATTATAAACAATTTAACTTGCAAACGTGGCTACCGGGATGTTTAAAAGTAATAAAAAATTATTTAAAAAAAACGTTAAAAGTTAAAGAGACTGATTAGAGCTCACCATGAAATTCCTTCTCATATGAATACCAAATGGACCTTATCTCAACTACTAAAGAGCTTTTCTGCTTGAGTCATTCAAATAAAGCGTCCGGTCCAAGAGCCCCCCCTTTAAAAAAATATAATAAATAAATAAATAAATACAAAGCTCTCTGCAAGGGGATAAGAAGGACTCTGAGAGCTGCGGGCGACGCCTTTTGTAAAACACACGTGCCGTTCCGGCACCAGTCTAATGAACGTGGCTTGCTGTGTCCATGGCGACAAAACCAGTGAAACACAGAGCTGTTCGTATCTGACTCGATTTGCGAACAACTGAAAACCTGAACAAGGGGCTTTAACACGCAGCATCAGTTAAAAAGCTTGTAATTACTCTCTTCTAAAGAAGTAGGAAGGTCAGCAGGAGTCTACTTTCTAGCTAAATGTGAAGACCTATCTTCTGAGATCCAGTCTGCAGACGCTTCATATATTGAATGCATGAGAAAAAAAAAAGCTAATTGGCAGACAAGACCATCCATGGAGGTCAATCTCATGTTCACTATGCATTAATAAATGTCCATTAGAGGACACTTCAATGCAGCGACCCATTACCTCTAACCTACACTTCAATATACCCATTTCTTCTCTCAGTGTTTTACTGCGACTACACACTCAATTAGTAAACCCAGTTCTGCCGTACCGTTTCCAATCTCCTGCTAGCTAACAGCATCCTGTCTTTAATAAACCTACTGACCCTGTAAGGCATTACACACATGAATATTTATTTATTATTTTTTTTTTTTAGCATCTCCAGTTGCTTGGGAACATACACTGCTTAGCTGGGTTCTGCATTCGCAGCATGCTTGAAGGCATATTTAGAGCTATTAGGCTATTAGGTGGCTTTTAGGGTCGGCTTGAGGTCATCATTAGGCATTAGCTTTCATTTCTTATATTTGCGTGATGATCATTTGTAAACTGAACTAAAGAGGGATTTTTTTTAAGACCATCTGAGCTCATTGCATTTACAGACGAAGAACTAGAATTAGGTTGAAGATAAACAAATTAATTCAAATTTACATTTTGTGTTAGTGTACGAATCAAAGAATACAGGGAAAAGTGCATTTTTACTTTATTCTTTAGTCTTTTTTCTGTGAGCAACTGCAACCAAACCATTTTCCTATGGGATCAATAACATTTTCTGAATCCTGAACAGACAAGGTGGCGTTTTTTCTACGTCTTAGTTTACATATAAAACAATTCATAATGGCACAGAAATCAAATGACCTCAATTACTGGGGAATTTTTTTTTTTTTTCTCATTCTCAAAATTCATTCTCTTTGATGATTTGTTACTAATGAAACACCTAGTCTTAATCTTAATCCAATTTCTACATATAAAAAAACTACAGAAAAATCTGGACTCCAGTTGCCTATAATGATGTAGAATTTGCTGTACCACTCTGATAATCAATCATTCAGACGCTACCAACGACACCCACTCGCTATCGCCCAAACTCTTTAGCAGACACGCTGTGAAACTCGCACATACACGAACACAAACATTCCTGATGCTTCTATATTTGTCATTTCACTGCAAATGAGTGCAGCTGCAGAACGTCGGCGTAACGCCGCAGGAAGTTCGCTCTTTTATCGGGTGATCAAATGTGGGGTTTTTTTTATAGCAGCTCCACAGATTCCAAATAAAACAAACATATTCATGAGTTTAATTAAGCTACAAGTGTACCTTTCAGCTCAATTGAAGGTTATCACGGGCCAAAAGGATGTACACTGGTTTTTTGCGAACTCGCAGGAGGATTAACACATTACACGGCTGAGTAATTGCTTTAATGTTCATACCAGCCTGAAAAGCTGAATGAAGCAAAATGCAGTGTGAAGGCAGGAAGCAGCTAGGTGTAGGAAGTCCATCTGTGCTGTGTGTGGCCCTGCTGTTTCAGACAAAGAACTTTATTTAACACAAGCCCACGTGTCAAGCTGTATAGAGGATTTGAAGCAGACGCATGCAAAAATAAGAGTTGAACCGTTAGCCCTTAGAGTTTGTACTCCTGCATTTTTATAATCTCTATCGCTCTCTAGCGAGCCAAAACAAACTTCTCAGTGCCCTGGTACATAAACTCTATGGACATATGGTCCCTTCCCAAAATGCAGATTGTACACAATGTCTTTTTCACTTGAACTTCGAGACCCAAACCTGTTCCAGCATAACAATACACCTGTCCAAAAACTAGTGCAATCTCTTCCCAAAAGAATGGAGATTATTATAACAGCAGAGAGAATGGACAAAAAAGCACCAATCTTATGCTCATATGTCCACAAATATTTGTGCATATAGTCTCTGCTTGTGGTTCTAATGAAAGACTGGATTACTGGTACTTTATATTTGATCTTAACAACAAGTAGCACTGACTCTCTGGCATGTTTTTTTCTTGATGTCATTCTTATTGCTAGCTTACATAAGAAATACAGAGTTCCAGTGTAAATGAAAAAGAAAGAAAGAAAAAAAATCGGGGGGTTTCGTAATGCATTTTAGAACGCACAACATTTCAAACCTTAATGCAGATGACCTCCATTTGAAAGATGCAGGAATTCGAGGCTGGAGTGGGCACAGACGCAAAACTAGACAGTTCAAAATTGAATAAAAAAGCCCTCACAAATGCTTCTCTGCTCACAGTGGTTGCATAGAGAGGTAATTTGAACTTGCATAGTCCTCCTGTCATCTCGAACTAGTCTGGCCAAACTTTTCGAACCCAATCGGCATGGCATCAGGATTTCCGAAAATGGAATGGAAACACGCTAACAAGGCGGTACAACCGAAAACATTTACGTGCGGAACAGAGTTAAAATCCGAGTTTCGTCAGGAACGTATTAAGTTTGTTTAGTCTCCGCCTTGCACGTTAAGCGCACTGTTTATTACTATTATTTTTTTAATTAAAGTTGAAAACATACACACCAATGCCAAGGGTATAAAAAAGAAACCCGAGTTAGCGAAATACAAAATTTGTTTTGCGCATCACTGCCACCGGTTTAAAGTCCAGCTTTAAAAATGTCTAAAAATGAGAAAATCCACATTTAGAGGAAGTGAGTGAATGAAGGATGGTCAGTAGAAGAGTTAAATAGAACAAATCTGATCTCTTTACAAACCAAATGTAATACTAACAACAAATGTAAACTACCGTAATTTCCGGACTATGAAGCGCACCCAAATATAAGCCGCACACACTGATTTTGACAAAGATTCTTATTTTGAACATAAATAAGCCGCACCTGTCTATAAGCCGCAGGTGTCTACACTGAAACTAATGAACTTTACTCAGGCTTTAATGAAAGACAGTGTCTGTTACACGGCTTGTATCTAAACAGTAGCCTACCAAGAAAGTCATTGTTCACTGTCTTCCTCCTTCCTTTCACAACAATTTCTCTCGGGAGTTTATCTTTTAGCATCGTCGTGCGTTTAAAAATCACCATCTGTGACTTTTCTCCCGATGCCGTGCAGCTCAGAACACAGGTGAAGTGCGTTTTTTCATGTCCGGTTGTTTTCAGCGTGACGAATGATTCGCATTTCCTGTAGACAGTCCGAGTGAGCGGCAGGTCAAACGTCAGAGGAACATCATCCATATTTATGATGTGGTGCGGCCCGATTCAGTGGGAGCGCATCTGATTTAATATAAAGAGTTTCATTGGTTCACCTGAACCCGTTCGGCAATTTCATTGGTCTAATGTTATGGGGCTCAGTTTTTCGGCATGAAGTTTGTGAAACCGGGAAAAACCCGGAAAAATCCATAAATAAGCCGCTTCATTGTTTAAGCCGAGGGGTTCAAAGCGTGGGGAAAAAGTAGAGGGTTATAGTCCGGAAAATACGGTAATAAAAATTTGACCATTTATTGCATTTTATTAATCAATTTACTTTGTGCCAATTTAATTGATTACTCAATTCAATCGATAAAATAAAAACATGTATTGCATTCATTCGATTTATTCAATATTTTTATATCTTTTATGTTTATAAAAAGAATATAAAATATAATTTTATATAATATTTAAACCTAACAGGAATTTGATTTAAAAAAAAATTCGAAATGTAAACTGTTGATGTGCAAAAATTGTTATAATAATAAACTGCGTAAAAAAAAAAAGACAAAGATAAAACGATTTTATGTATGTTTTGCATTTCTTCTCGCGCTTTTTCTCCTTTCTGTACCGAACTGTGATTTAAAAACTGAACCGTAAGTTTTGTGTACCGTTACACCCCTACTGTATATGTATGTCTATCTCTTTTTGAAGCATCTGTGAATAGTGCATGTTTGCATTTGCATGTACAGCGAACGTCTTGAGTCAGACTGTATAGTGGTGTGCGTCATGAAACTGCAGAATCTGTGTGAATCTGATTTAAAACCAGAAACAAACCGAAGTCTAATTATAAACACTTTTCATACTGCTTGAGCAAAACAATTAGGTCACTCCTTTAAACTCCATTTCTAATCAGACACTGCAGCCATCAAAAATGCCCTGGACTCCAAACCCCAGAAGGTGAGAAGGAGTGGTGTCAAGCCCTCATCATTCATGGCCACATCATGAGAGACTTACGGCATCATATAGTATATGACGCTAAAGTGGTCCTTCTGACCCGTCATTACACGACACTATACAACAATACTGCAGATGAAATTCTCTGATCTGAAGTGTCGCTTTGTCAAAGAAAAAAACGTGGTAATGGTAAGCCAGCGTAAAAGCGTGGATTGTTAAAGATAAATAGCATCGGACCGAACCTTTGATAGACTCCATCTGCAAAACGGCAAAATGCCCTAGCATCTCTCCAGCTCTAAATCCTTTCTTTGTGTTTTTGTGCCACACTGAACAAGTAAACACATAACAGGTACAAAAAAAAAAAAGCACATCTATTTCTTTCTTTTTTGGATGAACAGTTCCTGTGATCTAGTTACACCAGGATTGGAAGAGCTGCAAACCGTGTTTGCACGTAGACTTAATGGAAGAAGAGAAAAAAATAAATAAATAAATAAAATACAGTGGAATACATCTTTTTTCATTTCTGGATGCCAAGTAACATCTCTCTCTCTATCTCGCCTTCACACCCACACGCACCATAAATAGAGTCGAGGAACAAAGAAGCATGCACACACTTCAATAAATAATGGCTTCCTCATGTTTACATGTGAAGTCAATCTATTTCTGCTCTCTGGGTGACAACAGGGTGAGAAAGAAGCCAAGTACAAAGAAACCATTACTATGAAATTACGATCAAATCAGCAGGAAATAGACTTGTCACACTCGAAGCTGATAACGTTTCAGTAACCACTGTCCCTTTCCCAGAGACTGACAGATAATTTACTCTGGTCACATTGTGTTCTTGGGCAGATTTCATCTGGCCTGAATCGCGCGTAGACCCGATATACGCCATACACCCGGCGCCGTCAACATCTGTCGCAAATGTGAGCGTGTTCATATGTGAATGCAGCAGAAAATATCCAAGAGCGATTCAAGTAGACAGTAAGGAAGATTTGGTCCGGCTTTTCATCATGTGGCTCGGACAATCGAGCGTCAGAACTGGCGTCGATCACACGGTTCAGAGCGCCTTACAGTTATCAGTTACACATTCTGTAAAGCTGCTTTGAGACAATGTCTGTTGTGAAAAGCGCTATACAAATAAACTTGACTTGACTTGACATCAATTGCAGTTAATCGAGGTGAAAAGTGGTGGAAAATTTCCAGAAACGTTCCGTAGGAGCTTCATCTGAAGAATTTTTGGAAATATTCCCAGTTGGAAACTTGCCAGGAATTTATGGGAATTATTTTGAAATTTGGGTACATTTATATAAACTGCTTTATATACAAACATAAATAATAAACATTTTGCTTGGTCATAAGCTGACATGCAGGCAAAGAATATATTTTTTTACAAATTTTATTTTAAGTGGAACAATTATAGTAGTTTCTTAATATAAAATTCACAATATTATTGCTTTGTTCTGTAATTTTAATCAAATAAATGCAGGCTTGAAAAAAAAATGGTAATGTGTCCAAAAACATCAAAAACACACGCAAACACACACACACACACGCACATATACGGTTTTAACAACCGGCCTTAAGCAAACCTCGAATAATGTTTTTTTTCAAGCCGAGTATCGCTAAACTTGCACTTCTCGATAGCTAAAAAATAAAATCTGTTTTACGTCTGTGGTACAATCCAAAGAGAGATTTGCGCCACTAACAGAAAGCTGATTGGCTGTTGCATGTGGGTCTCATTTGTTGTCATAATACAGCAAATTATATTTGGACCAGCGAAAGAAAGAACTACAACATCACAGTAACGAATAAACAAAAACACCTGCTGCAAGTTTGTAATTTCGCAGTTTATTCCCAATAATTCCTATATTTTCCTGTTAATTCCAACGGAATGTTTTCTTTAAAATTCCTGGAATTTTGCAAACCTAGTTGCAGTTAAACACCTAAACACTTTAGGGTAAGGGCTTTGCTCAAGGGCCCAGCAGTGGTCATCCGATCCAAATGCTCTAACCACTGAGCAATACGTTAAATTTTTTTGAAACAACTCCTCCACTATTACAGAACGCCGACATTCAAAAGGTCAAAAATACACAAAGGCAATTCGAGAACAGGATTTTTTGTAAAGGGTTGTTTTTTCCCTTTCCTAACACACTCTCTAGCAAGAAGCACAAATCATCAGATCTGTCTAATAGCGCTAATTCTACACTGCTCCAACATCTTATTACTGGTTTTAGGGCAACAATTAATGATGAAATAACACAAGCACAATAGTAAGATATTACAGCTACAGTGCACACCTATTAGCCCGAATATCATCATTATTAAACAACCTTGTGACAAGAACACGTTTTTTTGTCTCGCTCTCCCGTAATAAAATGCACATGCCTCCAATTTTAACCTTGTGAGACCCATAAACACAAGCAATTAAATTAATTATTGAGCTTTCCAGCTCTGTAAGGGGAAAAGCAGCACAGAAAAAAACACCAAACACAAGCAAACAGCTGCGAGGTAAAATGTTAGAACTTGCAGGTAGACAAATATCAGAGTGATGGTCAAGTCAAGTCAAGTCAAGTTTATTTGTATAGCGCTTTTCACAACAGACATTGTCTCAAAGCAGCTTTACAGAAAACAACAGTGAAGGTGAATAGTGTGCGTTTGTCCCTGATGAGCAGCCGTGGCGACAGTGGCAAGGAAAAACTCCCTTAGATGATATGAGGAAGAAACCTTGAGAGGAACCAGACTCAAAGGGGAACCCATCCTCATATGGGTGACATCAAAAGTTTGGTCATAAATCTTTCAACAATACAGAACAATTTGTGATCATCATAGATCCAGCATCAGCTTCTCCATGCCAGGGCCTTTAAACACTCGGCATCTACTTCTCCATGATCATCCATAGGTCCATAATCTTCACGAGGTGGGACGTGACTGGAGCTGGCCAAACCTCAGGAAGCCTCGGGATGGGGAGAGAAAGAGAAGCAGTGGAGAGGAATTAGCGTAGCTGCTGTTCATGATATTAACAGCACAAGTTGATAATGTGCATGTGATCAGATGTTCTGGAGCACAAGGTTGTGATGTGATGTGTGTTATGTGTAGGCTTTGCTAAAAAGATATGTTTTTAATCTGCACTTAAACTGGGAGAGTGTATCTGAACCCCGAACACTGTCAGGAAGACTATTCCAGAGTTTAGGAGCTAAATGTGAAAATGCTCTACCGCCTTTAGTGGACTTTGCTATTCTAGGAACTACTAGAAGCCCAGAGTTTTGAGATCTCAGGGAGCGTGACGGATTGTAGCGTGTTAAGAGACTGGATAGATACATGGGAGCCAAACCATTTAGTGCTTTATAAGTGAGTAGCAGTAGTTTGTAGTCTATTCGAAACTTAATAGGAAGCCAATGTAGGGACGATAAGATTGGGGTTATATGATAGTATTTTCTTGACCTAGTAAGAACTCTTGCTGCGGCATTCTGAACTAACTGAAGCTTGTTTATTAATGATGCAGGACATCCACCTAGTAATGCATGGTGTTTGATGAGGAACACTGCAGTGTGACGGTGTTTGATGAGGAACACTGCAGTGTGACGGTGTTTGATGAGGAACACTGCAGTGTGACGGTGTTTGATGAGGAACACTGCAGCGTGATAGTGATTGATAAACACTGCAGTGTGATGGTGTTTAATAAGGAACACTGCAGTGTGAATGTGTTTGATGAGATACACTGCAGTGTGATGGTGTTTAATTAGGAACACTGCAGTGTGATGGTGTTTAATTAGGAACACTGCAGTGTGATGGTGTTTAATTAGGAACACTGCAGTGTGATGGTGTTTAATTAGGAACACTGCAGTGTGATGGTGTTTATTAGGAACACTGCAGTGTGATGGTTATTGATGAGAAACACTGCAGTGTGATGGTGTTTGATGAGAAACACTGTAGTGAGATGGTGTTTAATGAGGGACACTGCAGTGTGATGGTGATTGATAAACACTGCAGTGTGATGGTGGTTAATAAGGAACACTGCAGTGTGATGGTGTTTGATGAGATACACTGCAGTGTGATGGTGTTTGATGAGGAACACTGCAGTGTGATGGTGTTTGATGAGAAACACTGCAGTGTGATGGTGTTTAATTAGGAACACTGCAGTGTGATGGTGTTTAATTAGGAACACTGCAGTGTGATGGTTATTGATGAGAAACACTGCAGTGTGATGGTGTTTGATGAGAAACACTAGTGAGATGGTGTTTAATGAGGGACACTGCAGTGTGATGGTGATTGATGAGAAACACTGCAGTGTGGTGGTGATTGATGATAAACACTGCAGTGTGGTGGTGATTGATGAGAAACACTGCAGTGTGATGGTGTTTAATGAGGAACACTGCAGTGTGATGGTGTTTGATGAGAAACACTGTAGTGAGATGGTGTTTAATGAGAAACACTGCAGTGTGACGGTGTTTGATGACGAATTTTAAAGTGTGAAAAAAACGCAAAAGAGTTTTGGAGCTTAAACATCTTAACATTGTTGTTGGGATCTGCTGGCTCTAGAGTTTGTATTGAATGGTGAGGGGGAAGAAAATAAATGTCACTGAGTGACAGTTAGTCTGGTTAGAGATGACAGGCCGTCTAGGGAAACTCAAAAGCAAATTTTTACACCTGTGTTGGGCAGAAAAGCATCTCAACACGTCAAACATTCAAGTGGATGAGCTCCAAGTGCATGATACTACACTGGGTTCTACTGGTGTCAGCTAAGAATAGAAACCTGGGACTGGAGTAGACACAGGCTCACCAAAACAGAACAGATGTTTGGAAAACCAGCAGCTCATCTGAACCTGAACCCATCTGGCATGCCATGGTCCAAATCGGTGAAATCAGTGCATATAATGTGCAGCGTATACAGGTGGTTCTACTGTGTGTATAATAACATTATCAAGATGTGTAGTGCTTTGAGGTGAAAGAACTGAGTAAATTCAAAGAAATATTGTAAAACCCCCAGTGTGGTGCTCCATGAATCAGGGTTTATCAGGTCATATCCAAAAGCATTTTTTCTGTCTAAGAAAGGCGTGTTTTGACACAGATTTCGACATGGGTGACATTTTCAGGCAAAAAAAAAGAAAGAGAAGACTGTAAACTTAACCAAGCATCTGCTGGAGTGCAATGCCAGCAGGAATGCTGCTCTCTACTTAGAGCCAAAGCTGCTCTGATGCTGTGGATTTGTGTACGCCATATGAGACAGAAATGCCAGATGCCATGACGGCCCTGTCAGTGCTTTTTTGCCTCACGCACTCTTGTCAGCACGACTGCGCCCTGACTAGAGTGTGGCTTTGCATTATTCACTCGCGAGCATGTAAATCGCCTTCATTTATTAGGCTTATCATATGCGGAGAGCTAATTCTGAGTGAAATGTGGTTACAGCGTGATTTCACACTCGTGGAATGGGATGTGTTCGGTGTTTTAATAGCGGGAAGTAGACGTCGGGTGACTCTGATCACAGTAGTCTGATCTGATCAAAGCGAATCCTGGATGTTGATGAAATAATCGAAGAGACGGACAATTAGACGGTGATTAATTATATCAATCAGTGCGGAATAAACCTGTAAGCCTTTTAGACCTATGTGTGTTTAATGTGTGGAAGAATTCCGCGTTCATGGAGTCCTTTGCTATCCGATCCAGCTCTCAGCAGTGGTGGACAGTAACGAGGTCAATTTTGATCGTTACGTAGCTTTTTTTGCGTATCTCTACTTAACTGAAGTATTTCCATTTGGGGAGATTTTGACTTTAACTTCACTTTATTTCAGTCAAATATCTTAGCTACATTTTGCAAAATATTTCGTTCCTTCTTATTTATGAGCTGATACAAACGTCAAGCACTCAGCGAGCCACCAATCAGGGTAGAGCGCGCACTCGGTTTTGAACTTGTTTTGATTGCCGCTTTTTGGTGTCTACTTATCACCATCAGTTCAACAGCAAGCAGAGCATTGCGAAAGGAACAAATGATGGAAGAAATTGCGCAATTCTTTTAAAGTCGTTAAAAATAATGATCACTTTAATAGTGTCAATCAGTGTTTGACTCATTAATGTTATTCTATTAATAGATTTGTGTGCTGAGAGTCTTTTCGCACAAACTGGAGTGGAGTCTTATGACAAAAGGACGTTACAGCCGTAATACTTTTGGATACATAAGTACATCTGAAGGAATTTATTTGTACTGTTGCTCAAAGGGAGCGTGTTCACTTTTACTGGAGTGATATTTTACTCAGTGTGTCTCTACTTCATCCACCACTGTGTCTACGGTGCTGAAAATTCCTGTGTACCAAGAAGACTTGAATAACACGAAAGCACGACAAATGAAATCAGTGTCTTTCCTAACAACACGGTGTACGGCGAGGGAGAGCAAAACCTATTTATGAGAGCTATAAAATGATTTTCACGGAAGGTACGAGAAGAAAAAAAAATAACAGCTCAACCTCTACTATCACTCCTCACCCTGCGAAGAAGTGGTGTACGGTTGTCGAGAACCTTCTTCGTTTCCTCGCACGTTTTTTTTTCTAGTCAACACTTTAAATCCTGTTTTAGAAGTAAAAGCTCCCTTCGAGCTTTTTTTTCCGTCAGAAGGAACATCCCGCTGTTTTGTAGGTCAGATGGATTACCACCACCTTAAGGAGTGCCGATTCCAGCCTCTTAAATCCCTGCTCTGAGCTAAAGCACATCCAGAACACTTGAATAGCACTAGCTCGAGGTATGAACAAACCTAAAAGGGGAAAGAAAAAATACCATTGTTTTTCCCCTCATGTTTAGTAAACAGAGGTCTTTCTGGGCCGTAAGGAGGACAAATGTATTTATTTGTAGAATTTATTTTTTAAATCCTCAGATAATCGCATTCACACAATACAGTTGTGTAACTGAAAGAACAAATTGTCGAGCCCTGAATACACCATGTATGCTGTTTGTTTACCTTCTGAAATCACCTAAACCTACAGTTTATGTAGTTGAGGTTGCCAGCTATTTCATAAATACATAATTTGGAGACCTCTCTGACTTTTAAACTCTCATCGGATTTTAATCTGGGAATTAATCCGGACTGAAGAAGCACTATGCATACAGTACCAGTTGGAATTCAATCGTTCCAAAGTTAAAAAAAAAAAAAAAAAAAAAGAGAAGAAATATAATAAAAAAAAATCAGGGCCACTTCCGTTAAAGGGTTTCAGAGTGGGAAAGTTCTGTGAGAAATAAGTCCTTTGAATAAATGTAAAAAAATGCCAAATAAGATTTACGATGCCATCATGAATTATCAAGCGAAAAAAACTAAAAAAAAAAAAAAAAGGTATTTTCACACAAAGGAGCATCCATCACCAAAATATTTGAGGTATGACTCAAATCCTCTCGCCACATACTTGACCGTGTGGGGTGTCTTTCTGGAGCTGAAATTACAACGCAACCATCCATCACGCACGGGCTGACGCTGATTTGATTCTGTGGTGCAAATGATTGCGGGTCAGTTGCTGAAAAAGCGGGGCTTTTTTTTTTTTTTTGCATTTCAAGTCATTTGGAAGAGAAGTGCTTTCCTGAATATTGCCTTAAGAGGCAGGACTTTTATTGAAACATTGATGAAAAAAAAGAAGAAAAAAAAAGAGATATTCCACCTCGAAGCAAAGAAAGTACTTGCATTATAAGCAGTGGGGAAAGTGAAAGATCGACAGCAGAACCTGAGCTTTCTAGAATAAAAATAGCTTCTCGATCCGAGTTTATACACTGGGATTCGAAAGTGTTTAAACTTCGTATTGTTTTTATTTATCGCCTTATACAGTAGATACCCCACTAGAAGATGCAACATCTGGTAACTACTTGATAATTCTTTTGACATAGCCCAGTGGTTCTCAAAGTGTGGGGCGCATCCCTCTAGTGGGGAATTAAGAAATGACAGGTGGGGCTAATAAACAGCATGAATCGCTGAGGCCCGGGTTCGATCCCTGGTCAGGGAACCAACCCCAGCCACTCTTAGTGTTATCGAAAAGCTAAAGGCTGAAGCACAATTGTATAGGATGTTTTTGGATGCATTGGCATTAAACACCTACATCAGTTCCTGCATTTACAACACCCTTGTGGCTGAATGAGCACAAATCTCCATGAGCACACTCCAGAACCTAGTGGAACATCTTCCCAGAAGAGTGGAGGGAATTATAAAAGCAAATTAGACAGCAAATTGTTTCAGAACCTGATATTTCAATAAATTAGACATTTTTAAACTTGAAGGATTTCGCTAGCATTTTGGGGGGTTGATAGGCATGTGGGGTTTAAAAATCCACCCCCTCTAAAGTCTGGAATGTCCAAATAGTTACCTCATACCATTAGCTCACTATATTTCTCACAGTATTGGGTCACCTGATCATAGGTATATTATGTGATTTTTGAGCAATGCATTTAGTCCCAATTTTCTCTTATAATTCGCTCCACTCTTCAAGGAAGATGTAGATTTTGGAGTTTGCTTATGGATATTTGTCTTCATTAGCCACAAGGGTGTTACAAAACGCAGGTACTGATGTAGGTGAGAACACCTGGGGTGCAGTCAGTGTTTCAATTCATCCCAAAGGTGTTCAGTAGTGATGAGATCGGGGCTCTATACACTAGAAGACCACTCAAGATCTTCCTCTCCAAAGCATGGAAGCCAGATCTTCAACTCACTTTGTGCACAGGGGCAGTGCCATGCTGGAACAGGTTTGGGTTTCAAGTGAACACTAAATTGTATTATAGCGCATCTAAAGACGTCCTGTACAATTGAGTGGCTCCAGGTTTGTGGTTCAGTTTGGAAAAGAAACATTATAAACAGAAAGGTCAGGTGACCCAATACTTTTGGAAATATAGTGTATCTGTACCAATAACATGGCATTCAATGTACTGCAGAACCCTTCGAGTACACCGAATGCAACAAGTTTAAATCTGATTAGCGTTGCAACAGGAAGCGTGTGAGGTGACCCCGAGCCACACGAGGCAATTTATGTGCTATTCTGAACAATCTGTAGAAGAAATTACAACATATTAATGGAGAACAGCGAGTACACAGATGCAAGTAGGTGTTCCTTATATTGCATGAGAAGTTTCTGTGGCCAGGAAAGGTCAAATCCGTCCGATGCCGTCAAGATACAAACGAGAAAAAAAAAAAAAGATCCTATCATTTAAACCCACAACAGCATGTTCAGCTGTGTAGGCCGAAACGACAGCGAGGGTCAGAGGTCCTAAAATCTTGTTGAAATTGTTTCAACAGCTCACAGATGGCCTTAACTGGGGTCGAGACCTTTTTCCTCCACCCGTTTTAATTTGTGAGGAATTCTGAATTTGGATGGCGGAAGTCAAAACAATAACACGCTGATTCCCGTCAGAGTTCCCACCACTGATTTATAAATGTTTTCTTTGCATGCCATGACACTCGCAGCAGGTCCTCCTGTTTGAACATCTGTCCTTACCGATCTCTTTCGGCGTCGCCGAAAATCTTACGCGATTCACGTCTTTTTCCTTTGCTTTTCTTTTGATCCCGTGGAGTCTCGCACCTTTCCACTTGACCACACGTATTTAGTGGCCTCCAGCGATTCTTTTTTTCCCCCTCACACAGTCTGGAATCTTCGCTCTCGCCACCTGCGCCAGTAAAACCTGTACAATCAACAATAAAGATCCGGGTTGTACTGGGATGGGAATTATTGACAAGAACTAAATAAATAGGGCTGATTTTCATGTCATCTGTGGTGCACTGATGCTTCATGCCTGATTCATGTCACTCTTCTTTCCCCATCTGATGGCAGGCTTGATTGTCATAATAACCTGGCCCTGATACAATCAGTAAACAAGCCTATTGATCCTGGGAGGAATATATGGTGCTAACAAGCCATTTCTTTTTTTTTTTTTAAATAAGGAGCAGGCTTCTATAACGGACGGATCGAAAAATGGTGCAGAGGTCAGTATAATAGTGCAGAACAGCACAAGACTAGATCAGAAGATCATACATCATTTTAGGCCACCGTATAAAGCATTATTTTACAGTGCCTTCTTTACTTTCCCACAGAGCACAATTTGGGAGAAGATAAACTGCCGGTGATTGGTGTCATCTGTGATCTATATATTGGACACAAGAATCTATCCTTTTCTTCATTATTTTTTCATTGCGGAAACTAACGCAAGCTATGGGGAACATCTTCAGGCTAAGTGGTTCAGCATAGCATCATTAGAAAAGAGACCCATCGTAATGATTTTTCTTGTGGTCTGGTCATTATGTATGTATTACACACCATTTGATGCAATATCCACTGGTATACTACATCACTAATGAGTTGTCAGATCAGAAATTGCTGACTGATTTTCGATATTAATGACAATGATGGTATATGCGGTTGTAATACAGTGAAGAAAATAAGTATTTGAACACCCTGCTATTTTGCAAATTCTCCCACTTAGAAATCATGGAGGGGTCTGAAATTGTCATCGTAGGTGCATGTCCACTGTGAGAGACATAATCTAAAAAAGAAATCCAGTAATCACAATATATGATTTTTAAACTATTTATTTGTATGATACAGCTGCAAATAAGTATTTGAACACCTGTCTATCTGCTAGAATTCTGACCCTCAAAGACCTGTTAGTCTGCCTTTAAAATGTCCACCTCCACTACATTTATTATCCTGAATTAGATGCACCTGTTTGAGGTCGTTAGCTACATAAAGACACCTGTCCACCTCATACAATCAGTAAGAATCCAACTACTAACATGGCCAAGACAAACGAGCTGTCCAAAGACACTAGAGACAAAATTGTACACCTCCACAAGGCTGGAAAGGGCTACGGGGAAATTGCCAAGCAGCTTGGTGAAAAAAGGTCCACTGTTGGAGCAATCATTAGAAAATTGAAGAAGCTAAACATGACTGTCAATCTCCCTCGGACTGGGGCTCCATGCAAGATCTCACCTCGTGGGGTCTCAATGATCCTAAGGAAGGTGAGAAATCAGCCCAGAACTACACGGGAAGAGCTGGTCAATGACCTAAAAAAAAGCTGGGACCACTGTTTCCAAGGTTACTGTTGGTAATACACTAAGACGTCATGGTTTGAAATCATGCATGGCACGGAAGGTTCCCCTGCTTAAACCAGCACATGTCCAGGCACGTCTTAAGTTTGCCAATGACCATTTGGATGATCCAGAGGAGTCATGGGAGAAAGTCATGTGGTTAGATTAGACCAAAATAGAACTTTTGGGTCATAATTCCACTAAACGTGTTTGGAGGAAGAAGAATGATGAGTACCATCCCAAGAACACCATCCCTACTGTGAAGCATGGGGGTGGTAGCATCATGCTTTGGGGGTGTTTTTCTGCACATAGGACAGGGCGACTGCACTGTATTAAGGAGAGGATGACCGGGGCCATGTATTGCGAGATTTTGGGGAACAACCTCCTTCCCTCAGTTAGAGCATTGAAGATGGGTCGAGGCTGGGTCTTCCAACATGACAATGACCCGAAGCACACAGCCAGGATAACCAAGGAGTGGCTCTGTAAGAAGCATATCAAGGTTCTGGCGTGGCCTAGCCAGTCTCCGGACCTAAACCCAATAGAGAATCTTTGGAGGGAGCTCAAACTCCGTGTTTCTCAGCGACAGGCCAGAAACCTGACTGATCTAGAGAAGATCTGTGTGGAGGAGTGGGCCAAAATCCCTCCTGCAGTGTGTGCAAACCTGGTGAAAAACTACAGGAAACATTTGACCTCTGTAATTGCAAATAAAGGCTACTGTACCAAATATTAACATTAACTTTCTCAGGTGTTCAAATACTTATTTGCAGCTGTATCATACAAATAAATAGTTGAAAAATCATACATTGTGCTTTTTGGATTTTTTTTTTAGATTATGTCTCTCACAGTGGACATGCACCTACGATGACAATTTCAGACCCCTCCATGATTTCTAAGTGGGAGAACTTGCAAAATAGCAGGGTGTTCAAATACTTATTTTCCTCACTGTATATTGCACTCGAATACACTCCTGTTTCTATCCTAACAACTTGTGCAGCACTTGTATAGTCAATGCTCCACATAAACAAAACCAAACAAACATTTTTTACATATAAATGTTGTATCACTGTATAACCATCAATATATTTTCATTATAAATATATGTTGTATGAGAGTTACACAAGGACGCTTTAGTGTCAAGAGTTTTTCCACCATGGGAAAGTCTCCAGTAAAGAGGTGTTTCTCTGAAAGCTGGCAACCTAGTGGTGTAACGGTGCACGTATTCGTTCCCGAACCGCTTCGGTACAGGGTTTTCGGTCTGGTGCACGTGTTCAAGTTCCATTATGAACTTATTAAGTGGTGGATCGTAAATTTGTTTAGTCTTCGCCTTACACTTTGAGCGCAGTGTAACGTTTTTTTCCTTTTGTTTTTTTTTTTACTTAAAATAATCTATAGATAGCGCAGTGTCACTGTGGCTACTCACTCCGTAACGGAAATACGATTGAGAAGAACTCCGTTCAGTTTTAACGACAGTCTAGCGATATGGATTATTTAGCATTTTATGTCCAGCTTCAAGAATTTGAACGAAAAGGAGAAAAGGAGAAAATCCAGACAAATCTGCCTAATCGATGGAGTGAATGAATGAAGGATGGAAAGAATGGAGACGTGTTAAAGTGGGCTGAAATAACTAGAACAGTCAAGTAGATCATATCTTTAGAAAATTAAATATTAAATGTAAAACACACACACGCATTCACATAGACATCTGTATCCAAATCTGTAATTACCCAAGTCTAGCAAATGTAAACTTTTGAATTTATTTTTCACATTTATTTAATTTTATTGAAATGTTATCAATTACTCAATTGAATCAATATAATAAAAAAAGTCTATTTTTATTCATTTAATTTGATAAAAAAAAAGAAATATTAGACATATTAGGTATTTTACATATTAGGTATTTTATATAAAACATTTTTTAAATGTAAACTGTCGATGTTTACAAATGGTAATAATAATAAAAAATTATTATTAAGAAATTGAATTACAAATCGAGGTACTTACGGAACTGTGAATTTTGTGTACCATTACACCCGTTGCCTCATACTGATTTTGGAAACACCAGCAGTGTTATAAAAAGTAACCAGAACATAAGAAGGAGCATCAACGAAGGAACAATAAAACACAACAAAGGACACAAAACAGGCCAATGGATGTGTGGGGCCTCTGGGAATCTGAACCAAAAATCCATACAGCATACCAGAAACACAAGAAAGGCATTTGGAAGAGTTAAAATTACAGTGATGGCTACATGTCTAAACGCTGACCGTGAGCATCTCTCAACTCACGTGAAAGTTGAATGAATGCATGTGAAAGACGGCAGATAACGTGTTCTTTATGATTTACATTTATTATGATTGTCATTACAAGAGCGGCCTCTAGAGGCAAGTCATATTTATATTTATTATTTAATTATATTTACTAAATAAAACATGCAGATTTATTTCATTTAGCACGCTTTGATGATTTTGTACTTTTTTTTCTTAATAAGTTTAGTCATATTTCATATATTAATATTTGTGTTTGTACATTTTTTTTTTATCCAGTATCCATTATAAAAATGATTGGCTGATTAATTGGTTATCGCGAGGTACGATCCAAACCAAGCTATCGGTAAAATTCCCCATCAGTGAAGGCTGAAGTCATCATTATGTCAGCATGCAAACAATAAGAAGAAAAAGAGTAAGAAAAAAAAAATCTCACTGAGTTTAATAAATAAATAAAAGCACTGTTTCAAGTGATATAAAGTGGAAAAAAAAATCCAAATTGCTTTTGGAAAACATGGTAAAACTAATAAAAATGCACATTCCATGCAGAGTGTTTTCATTCCTAAACTTGGTCAATTTCTTGGGTTGATTCATGAAATAATCATGGAGGACTTTAGGCAAAACTCAACCTCATCAAGGTATTAAAAAAAGAAGTCTGAATAGAAAAAAAAAAAAGGAGGGAAAAAACAAGGTATTAGTTTTTTTGCAGGTTCATTTCATGGAATGGGAAGAAAAACACACACACACACACACACACACACACACACACACACACACACACACACACACACACACACGGAACAGTGTCTATAATGCTCTTTCTGTCACATTGGATCACTCGGGCACTTCCATCTTAGGCTGTAAAGAGAAGACAGAATCTAATAGGGAAGAGATTTTAACAGGATTCTCTCCATCCTGCCTGGCACTTTTATGAGCCATTGTGGTTTATTCAAATGGCTTCATTTATAGCAGTGTAAAGATTGGAATTAAACCTATAACTCATATGCCCATTAGAGACGTGATGCAGTGCGTGTGGATCGTACGGGGGTTGGAGGGGAGTCTGGTGTTTGTAATTTATGGGAATTTGTTGCATTATCACTGCTTTTGTGCTTGACTGGCCTTATAGCAGAAGGTTATATAGAGCAGGGCTTTTCTCAGAATGTATCTGCTGGCGGCTAATAGATCACGCAGAAATACGCCAATAAACTGGTGGCGAAAAAATTTGGCTTTTGTAGGTTTACATGGCAGGGAGTCATTTGTCAAATTATGAAATAAAATAATTATCACAAGAGCACCATATAAGAAGATAAGTGTGGGTTTAAAGGGGATTTGGTGTGCATTTGGCTGACACCCTAATCCAAAGTGATTTAGAAATCTAATTTATACACCTGAGTAGTTGAGGGTTAAGGGCCATGCTTAAGGGCCCAACAGGGGTAGCTTGGTTGTGCTGGGATTTAAACTAAAGACCTTCCGATCTCGAGTACAACATGCTACAACTTTTTGTAGCATGAGGTTTTATAGGCTTGGGACCTGTGAAACTAAAAACACTGATGCAGCGGCGCTTCAGTGCTTTATTCTGCCCAGATCTTGCCTCCTAATCGGCAACACTCAATGCTTATCATCTCGTATGCTGTCATATAGCTGCTGTGGATTATTCAGGATTTCAGTTTCCCAAATCTTTTACCAACATCTACACTGCTTTCATGGCAGGGTTTATATAATATATATATATATATATATATATATTCTTGCTCTCCTGGAGCCACAACTACAGCTACTGTACTTCAGCTCCTTTGAAATATTAATCTACGAAGGTGCTCTGGTCTCTCATTAGCATCGACGTTTTCTATGCTATATTACCCAACACATGCTGTGTTTTCAGGCCACCCACACTCGGAGAAAGACAGAGAGAACGCAGAGGGGGAATAAAAAAGAAAGCCTGAATTTCTCTCTCCTTGTCTGGCCAGACATTCAGCATCGATCCTTGAAACTCTCTGGAACTGAATCTAATTACATTTGTACAAGACGGACTAGGATGCCTTTAAAAAAACATTACAGCTTGTATAGAGCATTGGATTTAGGCAACATATTGAACCTGTATTACAAAGAGAAAAGCTGAAAGCTCTGCTGCACTGTCATCTGCCATCATCACAGACCAACGCAAATACACAAAGTAGGAATGTGTTTATTTTTTTTCCCCTGTTTTTTACTGTTTCATTTCCAATCCAAAACAATTTATACCCTGGTAAGGAGTACCAACTAAAGTGTGTCTTGCCTACAGTCAAGCATGGTGGTGGTAGCATTATGGTCTGGGGCTGCATTAACGAGAAAGACCCCAAACACAAAAGGACCATGATGAGTCCAACATGAAAACTACCCCAAACACACCGCTAAGATGACTACTGCCTTGCTGAAAGTGATGGAGTGGCCAAGCAGGTCTCCGGACCTGAACCCAATTGAGCCCCTGTGGGGCATCCTCAAGCGGAAGCACCATGTGTCCAACATCCAGCAGATCCGTGATGTCATTATGGAGGAGTGGAAGAGGATCCCAGCAACAACCTGTGCAGCTCTGGTGGATTCCATGCCCAGGAGGATTAGGGTAACAATGGTGCTCACACATTTTTTTGCTGGTGTTCATGTACACACACTAACCTTTGGAATTTCAAAGCCAAAGTCTATTTTCTGCAAATGCTTTTCCCTGAATTTCTATGTTAACAAGATCTGGAAATGTGTTTAAATGCTCACTGTACATGAAGTATGCTAGTGAACCCATCAACCGCAGCCATACTTCAATACGGTGCTTGACCCATACGACTGCTGCTCTACAGTTAATCTTCAATCTCAAGGGGAAAACTCATTATAAGTATTTAATTTGTTTGAGTTAACTCTCCTTTGAGGCACAATTTAAAACAAGTATATGTCTCGGCAGCACGGCAGCGTGAATATTTATTATCCCACAAACTGGTAGGTGTTCAAGCGAGGCGCTTAGACAAGCGTGCTGCTTGCTTGTGCAGCGTAGCAGCTGAACGTAAATAGAAATGAATGTAAAGAAGGTCAAATTCAGAGAATTACCCATGATGAAAGATTATGAATATGTAGTGAATATGTGAATATGGAAACAAGCTTGGAACAAACTGACTCTGATCTATTATCACTTTGGGGTTGAGATTTGAACCAAGACAATTACAACTAAAAAATATAAAAACAAATTAATAAATCAATTATTTTGGACCCAGAAGAGTCACAGGTTACTCGAATGATTAAACAACGAGGACTGTTTTAATACCTATTACGCACAAGAAACCTGGTGTCCTGGCATTCATTTAATTATTAATTGCAAAATCAAATACACAATGGACAAAAAGTATTGGGACACCTGACTTTTCCAGCTATATGTGTTTCTTCCTCAAACTGTTACCTCAAAGCTGAAGGTATACAAATGTATTGAATGTCTTTGGATGTAGTGGCATGAAATTCTCATTTCACTTGAACTAGAAGACCCAAACCAGTTCCTGCCTGCCAATGCCCCTGTGCACAAAAGCCAGCTCCAAGGGTTGAAGTGAAAGATCTTGAGTGGCCTGCTATACAGCTCTGACCTCAACCCTATTGAACAACTTTGGGATAAATTGGAATGCTGACTACACCCATAGCCTGCTCACCTCACCTACGTTGGTACCTGACTTTACTAACTACCTTGTGGAGATTGTTATAACCATATAATCATGTGGAATGGGGATTTAAAAAAGCACAGTCAGATGTCCACCAACTTTTGTCCATATAGTGTATTTTGGGTGGAGAGATCTTATTTTGACTAGCTGACAATTTTGACATGAAAAAGTGCTGTATGTCTCATAAGACAGGAAGAAAATGTGAAACGCTGTCAATAGAGTCAGCTCCTCCCCACCTGCTACTGTCAGACTGAGCCAAGATAGAAGCGAGCTTCATCCACCTACACATGCACAAACACACACACACACACACACACACACACACACACACACACACACACACACACACACACACACACACACACACACACACAATGTGCTGTCAGTAAATCATAGCCATACTCAGTCAAGCTGAGCAGAAATTCCGTTACACCAAAACACAGCGTGCTTTTCTCCGAAGCGTACAGCAGGTCCACGCGTTGCAGACGATTGCACGATGTTATTCAAATTCATCTCCCTTACGAAGATAAAGTCGGAGTTTGAATGAGGTTAGAAATCCTGCACGGACTGACATGTCTCGTGTGTGTTTTACATGTTGACTGAAGGACAAATTATATCCTGGGACCAAAGGTATATTATTTCACAATATAATTAGGCAATGTGTCCACACTCAATGTTGCAAAATCATATTTACAGATCAGGAATGTTTCGCAATCTGGGAAAGTAAGTAAACAACATGACCCCCTAAAAAAGCAAACAAGAGTAAGCTGGGGGGTTTTTCCACTGGATAGAACGAGGAACGTGGCGCTGCGCAAACTGTAGCGATGAAACTGATTTCCCTCTTTATAGGTACGTTTCAGATTTAACATCGATGTGTGTTTGGATTTTTCTTCTCCTGTAAGAGAAAACAAGGGTTTTCATTTCAGCAGGCCTGGTCCCAAAGGCGCTTTAAATGCTTTGTGACAACAGGTTGATTGTTACTGTGTGTGTGTGTGTGTGTGTGTGTGTGTGTGTGTGTGTGTGTGTGTGTGTGTGTGTGTGTGTGTCGCTAAGTGCTCTCCTCGGCTGCTGTTCGAGCACAAACCAATTTGAGCACAGACCAATGCACCTCTTCTCAATGGTCCTATGAAGAGTTCTCAGAGAAGCTAAAGGTACTGCTGACTTTTCAATCCTGCCTGAATTGGAATGCTTAAAAACTGTGATTGTATATAGACCACTGTCTTAAACGCTTATGCTTCAAAACATGGGGCTAAAAATCAAGACAGGACAAAAAGAATAATAAGAACACTTGATCGTGGTTAATATCTCATATTATATCCCATGTAATGTCATCATGTGGTCTTCTATCCCACTTATAACCACAGCAAATAAGCAAATCATTTGAAATATAGCTACAAAAATACCACCATCCTCTTTAACCCTGCACACGGACACTGGAGACTCCTTCCATTGCCACTGAAAATCTGAAAATTTATCAACACCTTTCGACCGTAGTTCTGTTTGCTTCTCCTTTTTTCTCCTTTAAGATCTCAGACGAATGTATGAAAGCACTCGCTGCTCAATGGACCGAAAGCCAAAATGCAGCAATACTCAACAACCTGAACCGCTTGATGGATACTTGTAAGAAAAATCAAAAATCAGGTGAATCATTATTATAGTGAATATGGGCAATGTTAAGACTTTTCACATTCTCTGATCAAGAAGAAAGTCTCGCTCACTTTTTTTTTGTTGTCATTGTCGTTTTTATCCAGTGTGTAAGGATGCCACACCTAAGGAATGCCCAGATCCAGCAGTACAGAGTAAAGGAGGGATAGTTTGTGTGTCTGCTAAGGGGAAGCGCTACTGTAAGCCGATGTGCAACGAGGTACAAAATAAATAAATACATTTAAAAAAAAAATAATAATAAAAAAAAAAATAATAATAATAATAATAATAATACAAAATCTAAAAGTGACACAGAAGCACCCCCTTGTGGATCAATTGTGGGATTTGTTTATGTCTACAATAAAACTCTCTCACTGATCTGATATTGTAAATATTTCAACCATACACAATAAAAAAATTATAAAATCTGCTGCCTTGATTCTTAATGTAAATGTGGAAAATTAATATTCACCATTAACAGTGTGTTCCTCATTGCAGGGCTATGACTTCAGCTTCCTGAGGACTTCTAGGCTGTATGAGGAATGCAGCGATGCCACCGGCTTCACATGGACAACTCAGTACGTGGGAGGCAACAAGCTGGCCGTCTGTAACAGTGAGTAAAAACTTCTCGCTGGTCGACTCGACCTGATTTCAATCATCGAGAGAGAAAAAATTGCGCAAAAATTTGCACAATATATCATTACCTTTATCCTGTTTTATCCAGCCTCTCTGTATACATCAAGTTATTGATTCATCTTTTAATTACTATTATAATTATTATTGCTATTATTAAAAAAGCTACATCATAATCACAAGCTCATCATGTTACTGTGGAAAGGGAACGCATGAAAACTGCATAATACAGCTTTTACTCTGAGCTTAGTTCATGTGGAGATTCTATGGAAATCAAATAAACAAATGAATCATATGAATTGTGTAGCTTCTACTACACAAATCATAATTATACACATTTCACTAATTAATAAAATTCACACTTCCTGTCATATATATATATATATATATATATATATATATATATATATATATATATATATATATATATATATATATATATATATATACACACACACATACGCCAGTCAATATCCAAGTAGATGGTGATAATAGTTTTCTCATTTTACTCTCCAGAGTCCAACATTCAAATATCGGCCACGTCTTCAGCCTACTTCCCCGTGAACCAGGACTGCTGGATGACTAAAAGTAACTCGACTTTAGAGGAGGAAGTCATTAACACGTTCGAAAATGAGCTGAGTGCTAAGAATATTCAAGGGCCTTACATGCACAGGTGTTTCGTGTGTGGATAGAATGATAGCGTTTGCATTAAAACGTGTATAAGAAACACCCAATACAGAATTTAGCAATAAATCCATAACTGCGCATTGTAATCTTGTGTCTATTAATGAAAGTCCTCCATTTCATTTTGGACAAAAATTTGTGGACACCTGAGCATAAGATCGGAATGTGCTTTATGAACATACCTCCCCTATTTGCTTTTATAACTGCCACTCCTCTGGGAAGATGTTCCAGATGTTCATCTACTGATGTAGGTGAGGTGAGGAGGGCTAGGGTGCAGTCAGGCTGGCTTAAAAACTGGCTTTTATTGTCATGCTGGAACAGGTTTGGGTCTCCTAGCTCAAGTGAGGGAAAAAAAAAATCATGCAAAGACATCCTATACAAGTGTGTGTCCAACTTTGTGCTCACAGTTTGAGGAAGAACCTGAAAAAATTCAACGTCCCAATACCATAGAATGTGCATTAACAAGAAAGCAGAAAGATTTCATTGTCACTTATTTTCACTGGTGTTTTCAGTCTCGTATGTTTCCTTTTTGTATTTTCCACTGCATCGTGAGTGATGTTCACATTGTCTAATGAGCCTTGAGCAAAAATGCATTGCTTGTAATAGAATCCTGGTTCTCCTTTATTAAACTTATCATAAGTATATCTGGCAAACACAGAAATCGCAATTGCAGTCTGTCTAAACATCAACTTATTGTGATTGAGTAAACCCCAGATCAAACAAAAGACCAAAAATCCTTATCTGGCCTAGATCATTCCACTTCTGACTATAATCGGAAACATCTTTTAGCTCCGTTCCTTTTCTTACAATTGCACACGACTCTATAAATTATACTGAAAGAAACCTGCTGTATACTGTAATCCAAGCCTGAGCCGATTAAACGACACACCCTGGGGAAGTACGATACTGAAATTGATTTGTGCTCATTCCCGGATTTCGCGGCGACTGTCTGCCCTCTGGTCGGCTGTTTATACCTGTATTTTCTACTCGCTCAAGACTGGGACAGATAACCATTAGAGCCTTGTGGATATTCCCTCATGTAAATGTTCACTAAAACGCTAAAGACGTTCTCTCCTGAGTCTTGTGCCAGTAGGTGGCTATATAACTATTGAGGTGTAAACTAGTTGGCATGTGCTTTTTGGTTCCATTAGAACACGTACAGGCTGTGAATTCCTGTAAACTCGATATCAAAACGAAAACGAAGGAAACTTCTGCGTGAACCTACTGTACATAAGGGAGGATTTTTTTTTTTTTTTTTTTGGGGGGGGGGGGGTTGTTATTTTGTGATGCGTCTTTCTAATTTGAATGCCACGTTATCGTATTATGTTACAATTGTAGTACCATATTAAGAACAATTTTGTGGTCATAAAAACAATAAAACAAAATGCATACACCTATTGTTCTGTCCACCCAAATTCTGACATATGCAAGACAAATTGTAAAAAAAAAAAAAAAAAACTACAGGCTCGTCTAATGAGATATGCTTTAATAACGCTTTTGCTTACTTTTTTCTGTTCCCCCCTGCCAGGTGGTCAGTCACACACACACCTTACCACTGAGTGTTAGAGCTGACACTGGAGACTCCTTCCATAATCGCTAGATAAACTTCTACCCCACACTCCTCTGTGAATAAGAGATAACATGCCAGTGTTAATACGATCCTGTCTTGAATTAAACAGTAAACAGCACTACTAGTGGCCAGACATGCAATAAACATAAAATAAGAGTTAACGACGAGTTAACTTTAATTACTGAATGTTAATTAAAAGGACACTACAAATTTAAAATTCAATCGGTTCGCATGTAATATATTAAATACTTTTTCAAAATTTTAAAAACGCACTCAGCAGGAGTGTACGCGTGTGCGGCGAGGTTTTGTGCTGAATATAAGCTGCAATCAGCACCTGCTAATTTGTGCAATTCAAAGCCATAGATAGATGTCTTGCCCCAATTACATGACGAGAAGCGAGCGGGTAAATATTTGTCAGACACTGGTGTTTATAGAAGCTGCTTTGATTGCGACGAGTATAATGGCGCTAATTGCAGGGGTGGAGAGTTTCTTCGAGAGCGTGACACATAATCCTCGACATGATTACAGCCCATTAATTACGCACAGGCAAGAGGGAAACAAAGCGATCTGGCGTCTCGGAAGAGCTTCGGAGATGATCTGCCCACTGGGTGTCACGGAGCGTGTTTAAAGCTCCTGCTGCAATGCAATGGGGGGAAAAAAAAAAAAACACACTTCAGAAATCAGTTGCCTTCACTGGTTTGGTATTATTATATATAACATTAATTGTTTTTTTTTGTTTTTTATTGAACCAACTGAATGTCAATGTTCCTTTTTTACTGTTTCTGAGATCCATTAGAGCAGATCAAAAGGATAAACAATGAAAACTTCTTAGCTCACATTTAGTACATACTCGCACACCAGACTTCACCTTGACACATGTGCTTCTTCCCCAAACTGTTAGAGCCACACAATTGTATAAGATGTCATTGGATGCAGTTACTTTATTTTTCCTTCACTTGAACTGAATGTTTCAGCATAAAAACATGCATGGTGAAATGGCTTTACGTGGGTTGGAGAGAAAGATCTTGAGTGGCTTGCTATAGAGATCTGATCACCTCACCATTTTGAACACCTTTAGGATAAATTTTTCATGTATGCAAATGGGGACTCAATGTGGAATGGGGTGTTAAAATAACCTTTACAAATCGTGTGGTCAGGTGTCCACAAATATCTGGCAATATTAGTGCAGCAACACTAATTATAGTATCTATAGTATGTATTTCATTAGATCGATTTTATTACTCATTTCATACAATTTTATTGCTCCCTACAAAATACATAAAAGCGCACAAAATTATTAATACTATAAAGTTTAATATATATATATATATGAGATTATATATGAGAAGTGTGTGTGTAAAGACAACAAAGAAAGAGAAAACTTGAGTGTTTGAGTATAGAGAGAAAAGGGTGTACTGTTATATAATAGCCACTAGATGGCAGCTAATGAATGGAATAAAAAGCGTATCGAATACAAATCTCCAACACGCCACAACTTTTTTTAATCAGTTACAACTTCATCCACTAGAGGGCACCCTTATACAGCTTTCAAGAGACCTGCACTGAAGCGCTTTGAAGATCATTAGTGAAGACTTTAACAAACCAAACAGTTTTGAAAACAACAGATTCTCCACACGTCCACAATCGGAGACTCTCAGCACGCGCTCGACTCCTGTGATAACTTCTGACGAAAGAGGAATAGTACAGTTTTATGAGCAAGTAATAAAAAGACAAATATTGTTGTATTGTTGCCTTGATGTATTTGTAATGGGTACGATTACCGAACGCAAGTACTGGATTTCTGTGCTGAGGGCCTCGTGCAACAACTCCAGCTCCTTATGTGCCTGTAGCTCTTTCTTCAGTCTTCACATACACCACATACACCCGCAGAGAGAAAAAAAATCTAAAAATTTTACCACAAATACACTATACTATTTATTTATTGTTTACTTGCGTATTGATTTGTTTTAAAGTGTAACTTGTAACAATAAGTTAACAGCTGATTACACTACTGTGTACACCCGTTTCATGTTTTTGCCTTGACTGGATATTTCAAGGGGTGCAATGGATCACAACGGATTCATTTTTTTTTAATTTGCGGATTAATCTTAAATTATTTGCCGATCGCAGAATATAGCTTCTGAAGTCATTTCAGAACTATGGACAGCGGTCGTGTTCAAGTGAACAGGACATGGTAATCAGTCAACAACAACGGCTACACGTCATTCAAATCGCATGTATGGCAGCGTTTCCTTGCTTTAACTTTTCATGTAATAAATCAAAAGCTAATTATATTTGTCTCCTCCTCTTTTTTGCTGATCCGAACAATGATGTGATCCGCGACTAAAAACTGTAATGTGATCCGAACCGCGAGTTCCCGTCGCAGATATTTCTGTTCCGTTTTGAGGAGTCTTACTGAGTTTCCTGGTTCTCAGGCTTGTTTTTGATGAAGCGGTATGCTTCATGTGAACGTAGTCCCTCCCAATCCATTTAATTTAACCCAATTTTTACATCCTGCCGATTTCACACGATCGATAGCCGGCGTATGAAGAAACAGCCTTTGGAATGTGATTTAAGGAAACAGCGGAGAGGAACGGCTGCACGGCCGCATCTTCAGCACATCCCAGGGCTCTAATCCAGCTTGCTGTTAACGAGACAAATTTGTGCGAACATCGATGGCCGTACGTATGATTTACACAGCCGTGGGGGACGTTTCCTGTCAGAGACATGCTACCTATTGATCCCCTCCACTTCATCAGGACATGATATACCAACCAGACATTGTTGTGGGGAGGGGGTTATCCGTTTGCCTGACGCTGAACCGGATAGCATGGATATATATATATCAAAGACATAATTAAAAGGATTGGCCTGGTGTTGCATTATTTACATGCTTATTGAGAGGAGGAAATGGACGTGGGTCAAAAGGAAATTGTGGGGCAGAAGGAAATGATGGGTATTTGACATATTTAAACATGCATTTCATTACATCCAAGTGCTTAGAATGGCTTTTATCCAGAGCCTTCACTTTTATATTAGCTTACCTGAGACAGGTGCTATCTGTTTGAGGTTTCTGAATAGCCTTTTCTCTTTCAGTCTTCATGGACTCTGTGAGAGCCACTGCCTCCTCCAGCTCTCTTTCCAATTCTACGCACATGTGCGATAGTCAAAACAGCTTTTCAGTCAGTACTTAGCACAGGCTTAAGTAATAAGCAATATCCTGTTTCCACCTTCACCTGCCAGATGGGAGTTTAGCTCTTGCAGCTCTGCCTTTAAAGATTCTCGCTCTGTTCGCAAAGAGATCAGCTGGCTGTTTTCTTGCTTCATCGTCTCCATCGCTACAAATACAAGGATTTTGTACAAGTGTGAATACAGAGGAACAAAAACACGCTCTGTTTTTCCTCCAATTTAGTTTTTTACCTTAGAATACAGTCACGTGACTTTTACACACTACATTTTTCACTCCGTTTTTCCGTAATGTATACACCAAAAGCAAGCATAGATAGATGGACAAATACACAGATCACTTTACTTACTAAGATTAAAAAAATATACTAAAAGTAATAGTGAGGACAAAATAATTCTCCAGCCAACTTTAATAACTCCTCTTTCAAATGACTCATTCCATGACGATGCTTGAGAACTAAAGCAATGCGTCATGATATCGGTTCATTCGTTCTGAATAACCCTGTATTGATTAAATTGGGGATATAACCATATCTCTAGACGGTGACACTGTGCTTCTCTATCCGTACCGAAAACACGTTTTGTACTGCGCATGTGAGAGAACTTCGAGAGAATACTCAATTTAATGCATTCATTTGATTTATTCCATTTTATTTTTATATATTTTATCTTTGCGAGTACAAGGTGGACAATAAACAAACTTGCTTTACAACTCTTGGAATGTTCGTGAGAGACCTCATGTTCCGCACGTACACATGTGCACCGTACCGAAAGTCCTGCACTGAAACGGTTCATTATGAACAAGTTTACCGTTACATCCCTAATATGCACAGTACATAAAGAAGCATATGAGAACATAAAGAGCAAACAGATATAGTGTGTACACATGCAGTGAGAAAGGAGGATGTGCTGTTATATGCGAATAATCAATTTTAATGTAATGTGATAAAGCAGTGTTATATCCCCCAACTCAAAATCTATTATTTTCCCCATAGCCGCATTTCCCAAAAACCTTTCTCCGTTTTATAGCAGTCATTTGCTAAGTATTACAATTTGTTATTTATGTAAGAATGAAAAAAAATGTCTGAAGCTCCGACTCTTAAATTCCCCGTTTCAAAAGTATTGTAATAGAAAACTGCTCAAAATTCTGAATTCAATTATCAGAAGCTGAGACATAAACGCCATCAAAGAGCATTAATCTACCTTTCGTTAGTGCCTCGGCTTCTGATTCGAGTCTTTCTATTTCAGATTTGGTCTGACTGCAGAACATGACGTCCATCTTTCTCAGCAGGTTAAATTCGCTGTTGAAGGCTCTGATCGCTTTCATGAACTTCTCTTTCTCCTCTGCTGCCTCTCTGATGACTCGTGCCTGAATAAGTAACATATTAACATAAGTAACATTTTTTTGTTATTTTCCAGAATAACTCTTAATCTCTGAAGACCCACTAAAAATACAAAGAAATATTTTGTGATTTTGACATTTGGGCAAACCAGTCTGAATAACATGGTCCAATTTTGACCTCTAGTGGTTCAAGTCTGCTATTACAGATATTTTATGATTTATAAACTAATTCTTAGATTTAGAGACTTTACACAACGAAATTTGTTTGGTAGCTCTCACAGACCAGCAGCAATAAAGAAAGAAATAAAGGAAATGTAAGAGTGACAAAAGAATAAACTAAAGATATTAGCACTCAAATATAAAAATATGAAATATGTGATAATATGTACAATGAAATATATGTGCAGTCGGACTTGGATCAAGCAGTCAATAATACACAAACACATATGTACATCTTAAAAACAAAATCAGAAAAACGTAAATATTGAAATATAAAAAAATCAATAATACAATGTGTAATAGCAAATCAACTGCAATACAAACAAATAATTACTCCTAAAACTGATGCATTTGAATGGATTTATTGATTATATAGATTTTTTTTGATAATATATTAGATTTTACTGATATCAAACAAAGGCTCCACAACTTGGTTATGTTTAAATGGCTGCTGTGAAATGTGCTTTTTTGTATCTGATTGTAAGCGAGGACTAAACTGCCTCATTGCCGTTCATCGACATTCATGAAATTGTTAGCAAACTGGCGTAAAAGAAAGAAAGCACTTTACTTTTACAGTTTTACTGTTACAGAAAGATAATCAACCTCAAAATGTTAACAGTCACTCTGCTTCATGTCTGCCCACATCACACAACCTCATTGTTGATTATTTTCTTCTAACAGCACGCCCTGAGAACCTAAAACACATACAGATGTAAAAAAACAAAAAAACAAACCTCTACACCTTCCTAAAACACTCTCATACACACTGACATTTTCAAGCATGCAAAACATTTCACTGAGAAATCATTTAAACTCCATCATAATTTCTCTCCACCATTAGAACATGACTCATTTGGGAACATCATTATCTTAACCTCCTCCTGTATTTCTGTTTCCCCAACCGTCTGCTTTTCTTCCTGCTTCTCTTCCTGTTTCATATTGGAAACAAATTGCTGAAATTACTATAACTGTAGTAATAACTCGGTAACGCACCATCTCCTGTCGGAGCCCATTCTGTTGCTCGAGCAACTCTTCTTTCTTCTTCTGAATTTCTTGTTGTTTTCTCTTGATCACATTCAGCTGTAGCATCAATTCGGCCTCGAGCTGAGCCTGTGGATGGACATGCACAAGATTTTTTAATCTACAATGCACACATTGCTATGATACAATATATTTTACGTTGTGTTTGAATGGTTGGAATTTAGCTTAGTGTGTCAACCGAGACGAAAGAATGATGTGCTCATGGTGTGTGAAATGCTTGTTCTTATCGTTCTGTTTGCAGGTGGATCTGTAATTAGATCGATGATAAGAAATCGCATGTTGTAAAAGTCATTAGAATATTCTGTTTGTTTGTTTTTGTTTATCATGTTAGTCAGGTGTGAAAAACATAATGAGTCCTTTAAATAATTGTTCTCACAATGCAGTGGGAAAAAGTATTGGGACACCTGACTTTTCCAGCCATATGCACCACTTTCCCAAGCTGTTACCACAAACGGCTGGAGGCACTCGACTGTGAAGAATGTCTTTGAATGGGGTAGAATTGAACTACAAGACCCTTATCTGTTCCAGCATGACAATAGCCCTGTGCATAAAGCCTGCTCCATGAACATATACTTTACATAAGTTGGAGAGGAAGAACTTGAGTGACTTGCTATAGAGCTCTGACCTTAACCAATCAAATGCACCTTGTCCACTGAAACAGCACAAATGTTGGTGGAGGCGATGCATCTAACAAATATCAAAAAATTCCTGAAGTGTGTAATTAGCAAAGTCAGAAATGCATTACCTCACACTTTTTTTTTTTTTTTTTTTTTTTTTGTAACCACAAACCTGTCTACTTGGATAAATGTATCTTGTGGATGTTTTACTGCTTCAGCAGTCTTTTATGAAAGAAACAGACACGGCTAATAAAAGATTATTGCATTGCACTTATTTTACAGATTGTGAAGAACCAGTTCTTGGGTCCTGAATGCAAGCAATATTACACTTCTATCATTTTTTGAGTGAAACAAAAAGAAATCTCAAAATGAGGAAAGGAAAATACATTTTATGATTTGAAATTCAAATGCCATAGTAGTAAATTGAGTGAAAACCAAAGTTAAATGTAAGATATCTAAAAATAAATAAATAATAATTAACATTGGAAATAGAGGTGGGGGGGGGGGTAGTGTCACAGAAGTCAGCACAACTGTACAATATTGACATAAAAAAAAATCCCATAACTTGCCCTAGTTGTACATGGACATTCCCATATGAAACATGTAAAAAAAAACTTTCTTTCACCTTCTCCCTTTAGGGGTCTCCACAGAGGACCATCCGCATGTTTGATTTGGCACATGTTTTTACGCTGGATGCCCTTCCTAACGCATCCCTCCCCATTTATCCGGGCTGTGACCAGCACTTAGAGTGGCTGGGGTTGGTTCCCTGAACAGGGATCGAACCCGGGCCGCAGCGGTGAGAGCGCCGCATTCTAACCACTAGACCACCAGGGAACCTGCCCATTTGAAACATGTAAACACCTCTAAACTGCCATATATCTGTAAAGAAAAACCTCCCTTTCCAAAATGCTGTAATGAATATTGAGGACGCAATACAGATTGCCAAAATCTTTTCACAGTTTTATCAAGTTCAAATTCACAAACGACAATATAAGTGTTGCACTTTTATGCTGATTTGCTCCAATTACAGGACGAAATGTTTTTAACTCTACACTACAGGAGCACAGCTCAGGATCTATGAAGGGTTAACCAAACTAATGTAATCCAGCGGAAACGAGCGATTGATTTTGCACTGCCGCATCCCATCGATCCTCTTCATCTTTAATGAAGCCCTCCAAACTGATGAAGAGTTTCAGTCATAAAACAAACCAGGCCTTTTAATAGGACATCGGTCATGCAGGTGGGATTAAAAGCAGGAATCCTGCTTTCATTTCGCGCTTCTGATCCGATCACTTCTTCACATGTTAGTAAAGCGGGACAGAATGATGAGAGGATATTGATATTGTAACAAATTAACATCAGAATATTCTCCTCAAAGATATTTTTAAAAAATATATTTTACAAACATGATGTGCAGTTGAATTGTTTTGTCCAATCTGTTAACTTTTTACCGATTTTTCCTTCTATCTTCTTACATATTGTAGAACACAAACATCTTCAGCTATAGGGGCATTAGAGTATAGCAATATACTGTTGCTCATTTTCGATTGATATACCTTTAGACTACAATAATATTACTTTTTAAAATCCCAAATCTCATTGTATCTTCAGATTTTATACACTTGTCTTATGTTTTGCTTCCCTCATCTGTAAAAGAAAAACAGTCCTGGGACGGCAGAACTGGGATTCATTGCAAACAAATCATTAGAGATAATGTTTAGAAGTCCATCTGGATAAAGAGATATAAAACGACCAGACCTTCTCATCCAGCTCGATACGATCATGTTCCAGCTTTTCGGTAAAGGACTTGATTTTCTCCTCAGTTTTAGTGATGGACGATTTTACTGCAAGAGAATATGGTTAGTTGAATGTTGGTACATCTGCAAATAAATCTATTGTAGGCATGATATATAAAATAAAATGAAAAAACAAGAACTGCTTTCGGTCCAAAGACACCACATTATCTGCAGCAACTAGAACACTAAGATCCACCCATTTCAGCATAACCTCAAAAACTTCTACTTGTTTATATTATATTACATTATATTATATCCGCGATGTTAGAGAAGTGAAGAAAAGAGTGCAGGCAGGGTGGAGTGGGTGGAGAAGAGTGATAGCAGGAGTGATTTGTAATAGAAGAGTATCTGCGAGAGTGAAAGGGAAAGTTTATAGGACTGTAGTGAGACCTGCGATGTTGTATGGTTTAGAGACAGTGGCATTGAGTAAAAGACAGGAGACGGAGCTGGAGGTAGCAGAGCTGAAGATATTAAGGTTTTCGTTAGGAGTGATGAGGATGAACAGAATTAGAAATGAGTTTATTAGAGGGACCGTGTGCATGTAGGACGTTTTTGAGACAAAGTAAGGAAGGTGAGTTTGAGATGGTTTGGACATGTGCAGAGGAGGGACATGGGGTATATTGGTGGGAGAATGCTGAGGATGGAGCCACCAGGTAGGAGGAAAAGAGGAAGGCCAAGGAGGAGGTTTATGGATGTGGTGAGGGAAGACACGCAGGTATTTGGTATGGAGACGGATAATCAGCTGTGGTGACCCCTAATGGGAGCACCCAAAAGAAGAAGAAGAAGAAAAATACATTATATTATATCAAAGAGCAGTTTATGTTCCACATTCATGACATCTTGCATATTGAACACAATCCCTAATTAATTCCTAATTAAACACAGGGGGAAAAAAATTTTTTTGGGTTTATGTTTAAATGTATGCACAAAATGTTATTTAATTAATATTTGTCCTTGCTATTGTCTTAATTTAAAAAAAAAGAAAAAAAAATTCTAAACCTTTATTTCCTGTAAAAAATGTCTCTCCTGACTGAGTTTTTAAAGTAAAATATTATATCACCTATTTTTATTATTATAATTTTTTGTTTGTTTCGTTGCATTAATGCAACCTGTTATAATAAATCATTTTGTTATGCATGCAAAATGTGAATATCAAATCAAAATAATCCTTATTTAAAAGAATAGTATAGTATAGTTTCTTTCGGTTTCTCCCGTTAGGGGTCGCCACAGCGGATCCTCCGCACGTTTGATTTGGCACGTTTTACGCTGGATGCCCTTCCTAACGCAACCCTCCCCAATTTATCCGGGCTTGGGACCGGCACTGAGAGTGGCTGGGGATGGTTCCCTGACCGGGGATCGAACCCGGGTCGCAGCGGTGAGAGCGCTGCATCTTAACCACTAGACCACCATAAACATATAAATAATGGACCTATATAAGCATGTCCAAAGCACTATCATTAATGAAGACTTGAACTTCCTTAATCATGTGGGACTTCTCGCCCAAACTGCTGTTATATCGCGAGATTTGAGGTCTCTTCCCTGACGAACGAGATTTCGGACTGAATTAGCTTGTTAGCTATCTTACCTTCGTGAAGTCGCCGAGTGTTCTCGGACGCTTGTTGCTCAGTTAGCAAAATGTGCTGATAAAGAACATCCAGGTTTACTGCTTGAGCGTCTAAACTCATTTTTAACTGTATTTTAACTTTTTTTTTTTAAAAAGAATGTAATGTTTTTTAAAGGAGCAGAGCTGCTGAACGGTATAACCAGAGCTCGAGTACGATTCATAAAATTCGCACGCGCGGCCACGCCCACTTTTAAATGCGCGCGAGGACCTTCAATTAGGAAGTAGCGGTCTTTATTTTTTTTTTTTCCCCAGTGTATCAAATGACTCGATGAGTCGACTCCAGCGCACTCTCAGGCCTCTCAGAATGTGTGAATCGGCTCACCTAAAACATTCACTTGAGTCGAAACTTAACAAACGACTCATTTTTATGGGAAATTTGCTTAATTTATATAAAACCAAATATGAATGTTGTTTAAAATGTATTGTAGAATGTTGATTTGGACTATTCTAAATCATCAAAATGGCCTGTTTAATGTGTTTTTTGTCTGTTTTAGCCTTAAACGTCATCATTATGATGCTATTCCACAGCTATAGAAACAATATTATACAGAAACACAGTATAACAGAGCGCTATATTACAGACAGGTATCTCATACAGTGAGTATGAATGGCATTACTAAAGCAAAAAACCCAACAAACACAATTCGACAAGTCTCCTTTCACTGCAGCCACAGCTGCACCTCCCACATACATCACCGCTAGGACAAGCATCGATATTAACCTCATAAAAAATTGGATTTGAAATGAAGGCAAATTGTGTGTTTTTTAACGCAAAAGTATAATGAAGTATATGAAATATACTTTAATAGAAATGAACATAAACATGCACTTTTGAAAGCAACACAACCAAGAGAAAAGCTATAAAATGAAGAGACAACTTTTGAGAATAATTTAATACATATTGAAGGAAAAAAAAATTCAGTCAGCGATATATTGATCGTGGTTAGGCCAGCAGAGAAGACCTTTCTGGCCTGAAGACCTGCCACTGATTTATAGAATGCTGTTTAAATAAACTTCAAAATAAATCGAATATTTAGACACAGTTTATTGGAAATATGTTCAGCTGAACTATTTTAATGTTTTAATGTTTTGTTTGTCTTAGCTTTGAGGGCATCAAATATTTCATGGAGAGAGAGAGAGAGAGAGAGAGAGAGAGAGAGAGAGAGAGAGAGAGAGAGAGAGAGAGAGAGAGAGAGAGGACAATTAAGTCTACATTGGCTGTCAATTTTTTATTTTATATGATGATAAACAGGTTATTTTTAATATGCTGAATTATCTCTATCAGATCACTTTATTCATCCCAGATGGAAATTTACTTCTGTTCCTGAACCATTTTTCTAATATATTCTGAAATAAACAAATGCTGAATATAATATACATCCACACTTTCACACCCCTTCCAGTTCCAGTACAGCCTGTAATCTATCATAGATGTAGCCCAAATACTAATAAAAGCCACCAGCCTGTGTGTTGTCTTTGTTGTTAATAAGTGCAGTCAGCATTCAATAACTCAATCCTGGGCCATTTGGCTCTTCAGTGTTCATCAAATCATCCTTTACCTAGTCCAATTTTCAGAGAATGGTGTTTGATCCAAAGCCACAAGGCACATTAAAGTGTGAACGCTCACATTTGTGACCGACAGCTCAATCAATATTGAGACAGGCTTTTCATATGATTCAGACTGATACCTTTTAGCCATTCTACTTCATTTCCGAGACCTGCTTACTCATCATGACTTTACAATTTAAAACAGTTTTTTTTTCCCTAACCCTATATCATGCACACACACACACTTGTAAATCACAACCCGAATTGTCATTAGGCTCGATAGTAAAGGATACAAATCAGTCTGGTCATCAGAACAGTAAATTTCCAGAGCATTGCCTGCCAAAAGTCTGTAAGCAAATGTTCACTCGCCACTTACTGTTCATTAGGATAGGAGAGAACTACATTGATTTATATTTGGATTTGAACTCCATGGTAGTTCACTGCTAGATCAACAATAAATCGACTCACTGATTTAAAATAATGTTATGCCATTCCTTCCGGTCAGCTCGAATGCATCTAGAGCAAATCGATAGCATGCACTGTAAATTATACTCACTGTGTTCAATATGTTACATGAGCAAATATGTATTTAATAGAGCAAATTGGTTGTTTGTATTTAGTAGAATTCACTATACTGCCGGAAAGAGAAAATAATTTTAATCCCAATATACTGTGTATGAAAAAACAAAACACCTCTGCTCTCATAAGATCATCTATCCAACAAATGTGGTGGTGTGATGAAGGACATTGTTAGTGCATTGTTAGTTTTTTTTTCACTTTATACATTTTCTGGCACATGACACATTTATCCATTTAATGTGATGTGTAATTTTGTGGATTTAGCATTCAAACAGTTTTTCTAAGGCTACAGAAAACATGGCCTCAAGGTCTGACTTTTTGTGTACTTTGAGATGCCTTTCTACTCATCACGGCTGTAAAAAAAAAAATATTTGAGGTATAGTGTTTGTCATTTAGCACCGATCTGGCTGTAATTGTTATCATTGATAAGATTCACAGACAGACAGACAGACAGACAGACAGACAGACAGACAGACAGACAGACAGATAGACAGATAGATAGATAGATAGATAGATAGATAGATAGATAGATAGATAGATAGATAGATAGATAGATAGATAGATAGAGTTTTTTTAAAGCTACAGAAAACATTGTGTCAAGGTCTGACTTTTTGTGTGCTTCGAGATGCCTTTCTACTCACCACGGCTGTAAAGACATTTTTATTTGAGGTATAGTGATTGTCATTTAGCACCGATCTGGCTGTAATTGTTACCATTGATAAGATTCACAGACAGACAGACAGACAGACAGACAGACAGACAGACAGACAGACAGACAGACAGACAGACAGACAGATAGATAGATAGATAGATAGATAGATAGATAGATAGATAGATAGATAGATAGATAGATAGATAGATAGATAGATAGATAGATTTTGGTCATTGCATAGAACAAGTACACAGAGAAGAAGTACAGTTTCCTATATAAAAGATGTTTCCTATAGTAAAACTCTTACTTCCCCCACTGTTATGAGTAAACCCTAGAGATCGCTGTTTGTGAAAATCCCAGGAGATCAGCTGTTTCTGAAACACACAAACCAGACCATCTGGTGCCAACATCTCTGCGACTGAGATCACTTGTGTCTGCACTCTGATGCTGTAACATATTGACTTGTAATTGCACTGCACTACTTGAGTGACTGCATGGAAAATGCATGAATGAGCCGTTATTGAACGTATACCTGTTTATATACTATCTATATAGTGCATTATTTAATACACAGGGTACAAAACGATATGCAGTGCACTGTATTGTACATGCAGTTGAATGCACACCCACTATTCAGCCTTTCTCTCTCTCTCTCTCTCTCTCTCTTTCTCTCTCTCTCTCTCTCTCTCTCTCTCTCTCTCTCTCTCTCTCTCTCTCTCTCAGAATTATTTCTCTGACTCAATCCCAAATGGCTCTGTATTCCCTCCGAAAGTGTATGAGTAGTGCACTTTATTTTCATCAGGGCACCGGTTGACACTCAGCCAGACTGAGCGAGAAGCCTACACCAATAGATGGCAATCTCCACCAGTTTAATCCTATAACTCATGAGTGGACTTCAGCTCACATCGCTCACTTTTCTTTTTCCTTTTTTAATGCAGCTCAGAAGCCAAAGTCAGCCAAGTTATTATTCAAATGGAAACCAAATCAATTCCAATAGGTCAGAAATTTACATTTGTTGAACTGTATGTACGACTTCTGTTCTTTAATTTTTTCAGCTCTTTTATTTTTTTTTCTTAAATGGTACATAACCTAATTTTGTGTAGCAAAGTTTTGTTCACAAGGTTGATGAAGAGTGCTGAAAACAGACCGTCTGACTTACGTCATTATCTGAGCAGCGTGACCCCGAGCATAGGTCTACAAATAGATGATGACCTCAGAAGGACTGACTTTATAAATTTGGTCATCCAGGAGCTGAAGGACTATTACATTGCAAAGCCACTAAGCAGAGACTGTGGGATTGTTTGTGTTTAGTAAATGTGAAAATGTAGGAGACCAGGAGAGCACTGAGCAAAACAATATGACAGTCACAAATTCAGCAAGTTGTTAAACGTTTATTTAAAAATAAAAAGATTTTCAGCATTCGTAAAGCAAATTTATCAACTTTTCATTTGTCTTGTTCTTCTCCATCTCTTTTTTAGATATTGCTCTTCGCCTTCTCTTCTCCTTTTTGTTGTCATTCTTTCTTTTCTTTCTTCTGTTTTTCTTGTATTCTGTCATTTCTTAATTTCTTTGATGTTGTAGTTCTACTGCACTCTCTTTCTCAACATCATCATTTTCTTTTATTCGTTTTGTTCTTATTCACTTTCTTTCTTCTCTTTCTCATCCGCCCCCTACTACTAAAATTGTTTGTATCTTATTCTTGCTTTCTTTGTCTCCTTTTTGTTCTTTTTCTCATTCCAATTGATTTCCTTGCTTTACTTTTTTCTTTTTCTGTGTATTCCTTTCTTCCACTTTTTTCTTATTACTACTACTACCACTTGTTCTTGATTTTTTCTTCTAAATCTCCTTCTTCTTCTCCTCATTTTAATTGGTCTTCTTTTTCTTCTGTTTTTTTTTTCCTTTTTCTATTTCTTTACTAGTTTTCCTTGTGCCTCTCCTTCTCCATCTGTTTCTCTTCGTTTTCCTAATAACAATTCAACCAGCACTATTACTACTATTTCTCCTACTACTCCTACTGTCTTTCTTCATCTGCTGAATTTAAATTCTTTTCGTTTTACTATTTTTTCTTCTTCTTCTTCTTCTTCTTCTTCTTCTTCTTCTTCTTCTTCTTCTTCCTCTTCTTCTTCTTCTTGTCCATCCTCTCATTTTTAATATTCTTGCATTACCCTTTTACTTCTTCTGTTCTTTTTTTTCTTTACTTTTCTTTTCTTTTTTTATCTTCTTCTTCTCCTTTCTTTGTCTCTTCTTCTTCTTCTTCTTCTTCTTCTTCTTCTTCTTTTTCTAGCAATAATATCAATCAACCGATTATATTAATGCTATTATAATCATCATCCTCATCAAATATTTTATAATGTATGTGTTAGTATAAAAAAACTTTAAAGCCCTCTGTAGTTCTGGGTTAAAAATAAAAGTTCACCCCCTTGCGCGTGCGTATAGAGAAAGAGAAAAAAGAGACGGTGTGTGTGCGTGTGAGTGTGTCTATGTGTGTGTATGTATGTAAGTGTGTGTGTGTGTGTGTGTGTGTGTGTGTGTGTGTGTGTGTGTGTGTGTGTGTGTGTGTGTGTGTGTGCGTGCGTGTGTGTGTGTGTCTGTCTGTGTGGGGTGGTGGGGGTTGGGGAGGGTGAAAAAACGCTGAGCGCGCAAGAGCGCACGCTCCCGTTCAGTGCCACACTGCCGCGCGCCCAGCCGCGTGCTTCATTCCGGAGTGTATTTGAAGAGCCCCGGAAAGCGATCCGTGCGCCTGTCTTATTATAAACCTGCCCACCCTGAATGCACGAGCTCCGCGAGACCATCACGTCCTCCTAAGGAGACCCTCGCGGCACCATCACTGCTGCTTTCACACACTTTTCATTGCTTTTGCTTGGTGAAGATCCCCGGTGCGCGTGGGACAAGGAGCGTGGAGTGAGTAGAGATGCTCCTCCTGTGGATGTAAAGAGCAGCGTGTGGGTCTGTAAACACTGAGTCGCTTTACTTTCACACACACATACACACACACGCACACACGCGCGCGCAAGGAGGACCGCGCACTGGACCAGCGATGATCGTCTCCACGATTTGCGTTCTTTTTCCCCTTCTAGGTGAGTTTTTTCATTTTTCTCCTGGGATGTATTTACCCTCTCATTAAATTTAAAGCACACAGTTCTTTTTTATTTATAGACAACTTTATGCACAGCATTTCCACATCTAGTGGTGAACTCAGAGACAATCTCAGACCCTCATGGATTGACACTAAACACTGCATGAGTCAATACAACGCTGAACAAAGACTTATTCTAACATCCAGTCAAACCAGGGTCTTTGTTTACTGTAGCCTGAACAGGAAACAAACAAAAAAATGTATCTGTTTCTGGTTTAATCCATGCAGCATGTATGTGGTTAATCCTCTTCACACCGATGTGTAGGACTGCCATAAATATGGCTGAGAACTTGTGACTTTTATAGATAGATGGTATATTTGCTTTACAGTCCGATTAGTGTTACGTGAAAGTCGTTTCCAAGTTGTATAGATGGAGTAGTTGAGAAACTGTGTTTGTGGCACACAGAGGTCCTGCTGTCTGCTGAAAAGTCTGCGAGCCGGATGGACTGTGTCGCAGCCAGCGAGCTGTGCTTGAGAGAGCCGGGATGCAGCACCAAGTATCGGACTATGAGGCAGTGCGTGGCGGGGAAGGAGGGCAACATTAGTGCCGAGGGGAGGGACGAGTGCCGCAGCGCCCTGGACGCACTTAAGCAGAGCCCACTGTACAACTGCAGGTGCAAAAGAGGCATGAAGAAGGAAAAGAACTGCCTGCGCATCTACTGGGGGCTCTACCAGCATTTACAAGGTATGCACACATCAAGCTGATTGCTGTGCTTCATTCTAGATTATTTCAGAGCACTATAGATGACAACAGTTGAGGATAGAGCACTATAGGTAATTGGAGATCACTGTGAACTTCAGATTACTATAGATGACTATAGAGCACTTTGGATTACTATAGATCACTATGGAGCACTACAGATTATAATAGATCTCTACAGAGCATTACAGATTACTATAGATCACCTTTGAGCACTACAAATGAATATAGATCACTATGAAGTACTAGAGATTACTATATATCACTATGGAGCACTAAAGCTTACTATAGATCACTATAGAGCATTATGGATTACTGTAGATCTCTATAGAGCACTACAGGTTATTATAGATCACTATAAAGTACTACAGATTACTATAGATCACTATGGAGCACTATATCTTATTATAGATCACTATAGAGCATTATGGATTACTGTAGATCACTATAGAACACTACAGGTTATTTTAGATCACTGCAGAGCACCACAGATTACTATAGATCTATTATGGAGTACTATGGATCACTACAGAGCACTACAGATCCCTATAGGTAATGATAGCAAACTATAGATCACAATATCTCATTATAGACCACTACAGATGACACTTATGTCATTATAAACCCTACAGTTATAAACCCATATGGAGACCTACAGATCACTCCAGATCATTTGAGTTCACTATTGATCATTGCGCATCATTTCATCTCACTATAAATCACTGTAGATAACAATAGATGACACACTATAGATCACTGTAGGTGAGTGATCACACAAGTCCTAATAGATCGATCTGGTGCACTTCATTGAGCATCACACCAGATCACTAGAGATAATGATTTTGGCTCACCAGAGAGCACAAGAGATCACTAAAGAGTCAAACTAGATCGACATAAATAGCTATAGATCACTACTTATCATTAGATGTCACTATAAATGGACACAATGGATCACTGCAGATAACTAAAGATCATGTCAATAGTGTTGATCACTATGGATATCTATACATCTTGGTACGTCACCATAGATCACAGATCACTTTAGATCACAATTTTTTTTTATTCTCTGTCTTATATGCGTCACAAGATGCCTACAGGATATTTTTTCAGAAAAATAGGTACTACACTGTTCCCTTTTCATGTTAATGCGGTGATATTCTCCCAGCATATATATTGCATGTATATCTTTTACATAGAAAAATGATTTTCTTGGTGAAAGACACATTCCACAAACAATAAACATTTTTTATGACTACAACAGAACAAACACACACACTACTGTGCTTGAGATGAAAAATCATCACGTGTGTTTATTTTCTTGGTTTAAGTGTATTGCGAGTCTTAATTCCAGACTCAAGCCTAAAGCACTATGTCTGGGTTATGTCCCGGTCACATACACACACACACACACACACACACACACACACACACACACACACACACACACACACACACACACAAACAAACAATGTGTGTGAGTCCTCAGGAAAATGTGAGTTAGAGTTTATCGAGTGTGAAGTTCTTGCATTTTTCATCCTCTTCTAACACTGCCCAGCACACTCAAGCAGGCGGAAATCGAAACAACAGCCTAAGACCGTTGCCGTAAAAACAAACGAACCACGTATCAACGTGCCAATTTTGCAGCAGTTAAAGTCACTGAACTTTAAAAACCCACAGCGGTAGACTTTTAATTCTTGTGTTTGGTTGTTTAACAGGAAACGACTTACTGGAGGAATCTCCTTATGAGCCCATGACCAGCCGTGCATCTGATATATTCCGATTGGCACCCATCTATTCAGGTAGGACTTGCTGGTTGTATTTACTAGATTGGAATACTTTATAAGGCCTGCATAGATCCTGACTATATGATTTGAAAGCAATTATCAAGCGTTCTCCTTTCCTGCTTTCCGAATTCCTATTTCTGTGACTGCATGCTGTGGAACGCTGCATGAGAAGCTATAGTTTGGAATTTACTTCACGGGTACTTCATTACTAATGATGTGGAATGCTGGAGCCTGTGCGTAAGTCTGTGTGTGTGTGTGTGTGTGTGTGTGTGTATGCGAGTGTGTATGTCTTGCTTCTGACGTTACTGTTTATGGTCAGCCTCTGGGTGGCACTGGCGCTCTCTATTTCACGAGCAGACGAGCGGCGCGGCAGATGGTGAAAGCAGAAGGGTTCACGACACCCGAGTGAAGTCAAACGCTTCGAGTTGCTCATCCCAAGTAAACTAAACGTTGTCCTCTAGCGCGGAAGTCTGAGAGACGTGCGAGATGGGAAGACAGCTGCACGAGCTCGAATCGTAGGAAAATATCAGCAAGTCAGACAGTGTGTTGTACACAGCAGTCTAGACATCTCTATACACATGTATGTATAGAGATATTTGATCTTTGGGTTTGTGGATTTCATAAAGCGAATGATCACGTGAAGCCGTTTAGCATCATTACCTGTCGCCAGGTATTTACCTAGCTATGTGCACTTAGCTAGCTATACAAACAAAAGTGATTTACACAGTAAAACAAGTACTAATTCCATATTGAAAAAAAAATTAATTGCACAAAACGGTAGCTCGAACCTCACCTTGGGCATTTTTGGAAGTTTCTAGAATCTGTTTTGGTGCGCAAACCAATCGTAGCACTACACCTTACTGTGATAATGTATAATTTCTATAGAAACAAGAATCTTGTTTGTTGTTTTTTTAAGCTTTTCTTTTCTTCATTTCTTTATGTTTTTTTCTCTAATGAGGAAATGAGAGATCATTTTCTAACAAAAGCCATAATGTCACATATGTCGCATAAATAAAAGGAAAAAAAACACTTCAAGGCTATACAGGTCACGTGAGGGGCGGTAACGGTAGCTCCACTTCATGACCCCACACTTTTGTTGATTTCTTTTTTACACTTAATTATATCATGCATGTATAGACGAGTTTAGGAATGATCCTCTCCGGTGGTTAAGTCCAAGATATGTGTGCTAACGAAGACCTAGCGAAAAGCATAATCCCAGCTATTACTTCACTAACAATATCGAAGTTCATGACCCGAGGAAAACTTTTGCTCTCCTGAATGTCAATGTCACCGTCAATCCCTGAGAGAATCAGAAGCTCCTCTCAGAGACTTGTGAGTCACCGAATAAAACAACTGCGCTAATTAAAACAGCCTCGCTACTTTTTTACCTTTGACTCTCAGCGACGGTGAGAACAGAGAGATTTAGGGAAAGCGCCCGGAATATGAGATCCGCTCCCTATTCCCTGCTGAAAAAGCTCTTGACTTTGATTGACGGTTGTGCTCCGAGGCTGTGATTCCTCACCCTACAAAAGAGTGTTACGAGTCAAGACGCCCCCGGAGACAGACAACAATATGCTGGTGGAGTCTGGAGTGTTCATGTGTATGTGTGTGTGTGTGTGTGTGTGTGTGTGTGTGTGTGTGTGTGTGTGTGTGTGTGTGTGTGTGTGTGTGTGTGTGTGTGTGTGTGCTGCCAGCTCTTTGACAGTAAAAACGATTTGTTTGGGTATGAGTTCGTGCTGGACAGGCACCGAGTTGGCAATAAAACAGCAAACAAAGTCAAGAAGATTGAATCGGATTCAAAGTATTGTTTAGATCTGTTTTGTTGTTGTTGGACTGAGTTTCGAATAATGGATTCATGTTTATGCCATGTTACTACAGAAATCCTAAATCTGATTGGTTGGAGATCAGCAGTACAGTTTATATTATCGACTCGTTCTGATGTGTTAACATTTCTGTAGCAACAATTAACCCGGACACTTGATGGAAACTTGCTTCCGTGCAAACGTGAAGAGGTTTTCCATGACAAGCATGTTTAGCGTTTCTGGAAGGAATCTCCAGTGTCAGTCAAAAGTAATAGTCCTGACTGTTTGAAAGTTCATTATCAACCAAAGAGCATCTGGTGAGAGACTGTTTATAGCTGCTGTAATCTACCTGAAAACAGGACCTAGTTTGATATTCAACAACATAGAAAATGACTTCAAATGGATCAATAGTATGACAGTATAAAAAAGAAGATATTTTACAGCAGCATCAATGTAAATGATCTTTAGAATAGCGGATTAGGTTTTGTTGTAATGACCACAGGGTCGTGAGGTCAGTTCCCAGGATAGCCTGTCTTGGTTTCTTTTGAGAACGACCTTTAACCCTCAATTACTCCACTCTCCCCTGGGCTTGGATTCCACCTCAGTTATAAGTCGCTTTGCTGCCGATCAGCAGAATTAGACACTTTAACCTCCCTGAACTTTTAATTTGTGTGGATTTTCTGAGGAAGCTAACAAGGCTTTATCACCTTAACACCTTACAAATGATATAAGAAGTCTTAGGAATGAAGCTGAGCTCAGTGAGCGAACGTCACACAGCGAGCACTCGTGTTTGTTAAGAATTGTTGAGCCTGTGTTTGATCAGCGCTCACCCGCCGAGTCTCTTGCTGAGTTCCGTGCCATATTGACAGGCTTTCCACTCAACCGAACATCTTATCAGACGTCTCTTCTCCGTACCAGACCATGTGCTCACACCAAGTAGTGGCGGTAAAATAAACAAGTCAGAGGTTCCTGGATGAAAGGTCATGCCCTGTGCTCTAGAAGGATGACGGACTGGTGCTGATCGAGGAGTACTCAGACGCTCATAAACACAAATGTACCTCTGCTTCCTAATGGGCTGAAAGGTAAACAGACGCACTGCAATCGGAGGAAACTGTATTTAGATTTGAAGTCTGCTCAGCAGGATATGAATCACCTGGTTGGCTTAAGGCTAGGAGAAAAGATTTAAAAAGGTATCCAGTGGAAAGAGGGTAAAAGGGCAAGTAAGAAAGATGGGAAGATGTTCCATTAGGGTTTCTTGTTAGATTTTGTGGTCAGTAAGCCAAAACAGCATTAGTAAAATCAGGTACTGATGTACCGTGAGGAGGCCTGGGGTGCAGTCAAAGTTTTTATTTATTGTCCAGTTCATTAGGGTTGAGATCATAGATATATAGAAGGCAATTGTGATGCTGGAACAGATTTGGGTCGAATTAAGCAAAGGGAAAAATTTTATGACACCAGATCCAAAGAAATTCTATACAATCGTTCGCATCTAACTTTGTGCTAACAGTTTGGGGGGAAAACAACATACGGCTGGAAAAATCAGGTGTCACAATACTTTTGTCCATATGTGTAGTAAAATAAATATTAAACCCAAGGTTAATTTTTGTACCCAATAATAAAAAAAATAAAAACTGATAAACCAATAAGTGAAAGATGTAATAGCATTATGGGCAAATGAAATAAAAAACAATCACGCGTTAGCATGGCCAAGTATTCTGTAAAGAGCTGTTTAGTTAACATTTATTGAATGAGTCTTCCCCATAAGTGCTTTGAAAATGTCAATGTTTTCAGTCACCCGACAGTTTACACTTTTACACAGTTTACACTTATGTTTCTCTGCATCAATTTTGTTTTGTAAGGAAAAAGTGAAGCTGCTATCACGTAAGCGATAACAGGAGATAACTTCCTCCTGTGGACATTAGCAATAACATTGAATGACGGTGAAAGCGTTATTCAATGTTATTGCTAATGTCCACAGGAGGAAGTTAGCAATAACATTGAATGTGGTGAAAGCGTTAAAAACTATTGAGGTGTGTTTATTTATTTAATTCTTTTAAATCCATTAAAAATAACATTGTTGTGACAATTGCTGTGATATAAAAGGAACAAAGCAGAAGAAATAATCAGGTGGCAAGAGTAAGACCGCTTCGCTTCATCTAACGTAGCATGGAAATCTATACAGATTTAATTTCTGGCTAATTAAAAAAAAGAAAAAACAAGACGTAAAGAATAATAATAGGAAAACAATGCATCGATTTGTAGAGGGAGTTGTAGAGTGACATGTATACACTTGTTAGGTTGAAATGTTCCTCCATTCCTTACACAATTTCCTTTTTCTTGTGAAGCACTGATCCATGTACAAGTCAGTCAAAACCCATTTCATCCATTTCTCTCTCTCTCTCTCTCTCTCTCTCTCTCTCTCTCTCTCTCTCATGACGCAAGTTGACTCTGTATTACTGGCACACCATTAACTGCAGAGAGCAAAAGAGCTGAAACGCACAGTACACAACTCCCTTTCACATTACCTCTCCATCAAGCACACACACACACACACACACACACTCACACACACACACACACACACACACACACACACACACACACACACACACACACTCCTCTACGTTTCGCATGCGCCTCTTTCAATCACACCCTCTTCCAAACCCGGCCAGCCGGAAAAGCCTGGGAATCACAGGCAGGCTGCTCGAACGTGAAACAATCCACAATCCAACCATAAAAGAAAAATCTGAGAAAAAAAAACCCAGATTCAGTTTGACGGAAAGAAAAGTACATTCCAAACAATGAAATCTATTGTCAGGGAAATGCACATCGCTGAATTATTGAGTTTGTGGATAGATTCGTCGGTAGCGTCATCAACTTGTCAATTATGGCTTATGAGGTCTTGGAGGAACAGAACGTGAAACAAAGCATCGCAGGGAGTCTGCTGAGTCGGTTGGAAAGAATTTGCTTCAAATTGCGGGGTAGAGCTCAGAAAAAAACGTGGACGTCACACAATCTGAAGAAGACACCATGAATAAAGATGAGCTAGGTCTCAAATTCTCCAGAGAAATCTGGGTTTTTTTTTATTATTCCAACAATTATCTGTCATGCTGAAATAGTAAAATCACATAATTCTGTCTAAGATTTACGAAATAACAAACAGTAATTTATACCTTGTAAGAAAATGCTAATTTCACATTCTTATTCTGTACAAAGAATGGGAAAAAACATTACATTACTCCGAGGTAACCATGCAAACCTGTTGTGCTAAACAACAATAAATGTAAAGAACATCAACCACCACAACAACAACATTTTTTGTTTATCAGGAAATAGTTTTCAAGATTTCTGGAGAAGGGACAGAAACAGCAAAACTGGCTAAGTTTCTAACATGTTTGTTACCAGAAATGTCCCTATAAAATAAATTACAAAGTATTACCATTGTATAATTAATCACTCACTGAGTTAAAAAAAAAACCATCCCAGTCTATTATTATGACATTTACAGTCCATTATAGTCATTTTCTAAAGCAAATCAATGCATTTTCTTTAGTTTGACCTTCAAAAAAAGTATGCTAGCTAGTGATTTAGTACCAGATTTGCACAGTTGCTTTTTTTTTTAGTTATTTAAAAAATATACAATTATAGTTTATTCTTTCGAAAAGAGTTAGTTGTTAGTCAGTTAGCGAATGAGTTAACACCAGATTAGCTCAAACTGCTGAAAGACAGTACCGCTTCCTAATAAAAGCTTGAAATAATAAAAACTATTTTTTAAACTCAATTTCTCTTAATTTTAGTCATTTTAAGGATATACAGTTATAGTTTATCTTTCAAAACCAATTGTTATAACGAGTTAGCTATTGAGTTAATACCAGATTAGCACTAACTGCTAAAAGACCACACAGATTCTGAATCTAAGATTTATTTTCTATCTAATGTTTTTGTGCAGTTATTCTTTGTTTTGTCATTTGAATCATAGCCAGAAAATGGTTCTATATTAATTGACATCATAATTGGCATTAGAAGGCAGTATTGCTACATGTCAAATACTGTGTTAGTGTAATCACTGTCCTGTTGATGTGTGTAATAATCGTATGTGAAGCTGTAACATATTTACCCCACAGGAAAATGTTTAACTGAGGACTTTACAGTTTCTGAATAAAAGAAAAAAAAATTCTCTCTCATTAATATTAAAAGATGGAAAAAGAAGAAGCAGAAACCGGTGCAACTATAGATGGATCAAAAGTATGACATTTTGTGGCGTACTTCAATCTTCAAAACATAATAGTTAGCAAACTGGCGAAGTATACATAAGAACAAAAAACGGTGTTGTATGATTGCGTGTAATGATGATGATGATGGTGTGTTTGATATGGAACAATGTAGGTAGGGGTGGGTAGTTGGGTATGGTGGAAGTGTGCATAAAAACATCTGTAGTGACGACTTTGAAGACAAGACACATGAGAGCATGAGAGCAGCAAAAATCACTTCTAAACTCGCACCTTTCTTTCTCTTCATTTTAGCAATCAATGTCAAAATATATATGAAGACACTGTGAACTTGTGAGAAAATGCTGAAACCGGCAAATGGAGCTGATTTTTGTTGTAAAATTAAGTAGACAATCATTGATTGCTTGCATATAATTACTTAATAATTACTGAAACAAGAGCATACTGTTTTCGTCATATTTTTCTTACTGCACATCCATCAATCTAGGATACAATTCAGTGCAATGAAAGTACTCCTCATGTCCAATATTAGCATTCAAACGACTGTCACTCCTTCACATTATTCATTAATGCTAACGCTAAGCCTGCTTCCGTCTTACAGAAGGATGAAAGCAGAAACTCGGCAGAATGTGTTAGCGTTGTGTTCTGCAATCCCGAGTCGTAACAAACCTCTTGATGTGCGCAATTAAACATTATGTACTTTAGCATGACAGAATAAATGACGTGATAACGTTGTGTACTGTTTTGGTAAAACATTTTTGAAGTATTTTTTTGGGCCTTTTTGGAAATGTACACCACAATGATAGCTTAGCGAATAACAGAACCCATTATAGAAATATCCAAAAGAGGCAACAGCAGCAACAACGACCGGTCTCTTGTTCCTCATCTTTCTTCTCTTTACTTCTTCTAGCGCTGCTCTCTTCATGACTTGCATCACCAGATCCGATACAGAGGGAGCCTGCAGTGTTTTCGAAGGCAGACTCTTGCTAACCAGCGCGTCCTTTTAAACCTCGAACCCTTTTTACTTCCACAATAGCAGCTCAGTGTAGCATGGCACTAGCCTGGGGAAGTGTCACTCATTTTAGCACAAAGCCCTTTTGTGTCGTATACTCCTACAGTCTGCTTATCCCATTAGCCCTGGTAGCCAAACGGCAAGAGAGGCGCTAGAGAAGCTATCGTTTTCCACCTCCCATCTCTCCATTTCTGGCTTTTTGTTCTTGTAAATGCGCTCGCCGCCCTTGTTGGGGCTGGCTGCGGCTCGGCGAGAAATCTCCTGCGAAAGCAAATCAATAGAGCGCCATGTAAAAATAGAAACTCAAAGGTGTGCATACAAGAAATGATCGATTTTAGCCTCTCGTGGACTCGTACTCGCTCTCGCTCCCTCTTTCGCTTTTCCCAAAGCTCTTCAGTTCGAAGTGGATCAAAGGATTATCCTTGTGTTGCTAATGCTCAGGTATAGTGTTGCATCATCAAGCGCAATGAGCCCGAGTCAGGGGGGAAATGTCGGAGTTTCGAGTCTTTAAAGAGAAGGATCCAGTGTGGGGAAAGGGTAAATGGAGCGCCGGGTCACACGTCATTAGGCTAGGAAAGCAGCTCACTTCTATTCACGCAGAGCTTGTTATCGGCTGCGTGCTATTGATGGAGTGCGCAGGACATTTAGGGCCGCCGCGGAGCATTTAAGCGCTCCTCGAGGGATGTTAACACAGCGTAGTGCGGTGTTAATGAGGCCTTACGCAACATTAGAGCTCGTCCTTTAGCTGTAAAACCTGCGGCTTCCCACAGCTCCCTACAAGCCAAGCATGCCATCTGGTTGACTAGCGTTTGGAGGTCAGACAGCCGCAGAATAGCAGGGCAGACAGATAGTACATCCTTTGATGGGACATGTGGCAAGTTAAGGAGTGTGAAGGAGTTAGTGGGAGACGGACACACATTGACCTTGACCAGCAGTCTGAGCAGGCCTCATACTGGGATGAAAGCGAAAGATTATGAGGCGTGATGATCGCACAGACAGGCTTTACAAATCTGGTAATGCCTCATGGAGTTGGGTCTTGTTCACCAAAAAAGGGGCGTTTTTATATGTTTAATCACTGGATGTATAGTGAAAGCCACCTGAGTACAGTGGTACCTCAGAATACGAATTGAATTTGATCGGTAACAGGATCCGCACTCTGAAATATCGTATACTGAATGAATTTAGCCATAAGGAATAATGTAAAGTGGGATCATTCGTTCCGAACGACCACAAATATTAATATAAAAATACAAATACAACGAATATGCACTAATATTATTTAGTCTTTAGCATTTAATAATGCTGCCTTAACTTTTAAAAGAGAAAACATTATCTTTACTGGGAACTTTACCTTTGAGAAGAGTGAACGCTGGCATGATGGAGATGGAGATGACGAGAATTATTGTTTGGAGGGAGACGAATCTCCTTCCAATATGATATCAGGCAGACTCTTACCCGAATCACTGTTATCACTGATTTTTCTCTTTTTTTGATACACTTTGCTTCATTTCACTGCTTTTACTACTTTCGCCTTTTTTTTTTTTTTTTTTTTTTTTTTTTTTACACTCATAGTGTATGCAATACTGTTTAGTAATGAACAATAACAAAACAAAGACACAGCGACAAACACAGTGCTAAGAGTTCTCACTATGAATTAAAGACGCTAATTGATGGTTGAGAGGTGTGGGAGGCGGTACGGAAGAACCGTCGTCCCTTCGGATTTTAGCCCGCGAGATTCGGATGATTCGTATTCTGAATTTTTATGCATAAACCGATACGAACATTTTTATGAATTTAGATTCGTATTCTGAATTATTAGAGCTTTTACAGAATTATACAGCTGTTCTCGTTTGGTCAAGCCAGTCTGACTTTCAACAAATCATCATTAACAGGAAACCCACATAACTTAACTCTTATTCAAAATAATGTTTTCCGCACCGTTTAGTGTAAACTCTTATGACATTTGTGTGGACACAAGTCTTTTGAATTTACTTGTCATTTTTTTTATTAATACAGTTTATGATTATTAACGTTTGTGAACCTTAACAGTTTATATTTTTAAAACAATTTAAAATAAAATGCCTTCTTGGTTAAAAGATTTACAATAAAATACAATAAATTATTGTAATACACTTTTTGTTACATTGATTAAATTGAGTAATTGATTAAATTGGCACAAATGAAATGAATAAAATAAAATAAAATATTTTAATAAAATATATTACTTAAATATAAAATTTTAGTTAAATTAAATTAGTTTACATTTGATAGACCCGATTTGGGTAATACAGATATGTATATAAATGTGTGTGTAGGTGTGTGTGTGTGTGTGTGTGTGTGTGTGTGTGTGTGTGTGTGTGTGTGTGTGTATTATATTTAATATTAAATTTTGTAAGGATATGTTCTACTTAACTGTTCTACCTTTTTTAGCATACTTTACAAATGTCTTCATTACTTCTATCGTTTATTCATTCACTTTCTTGATATGTGGAATAGTCAGGATTTTCCTTTTAAGAAAAATTCTTGAAGCTGGACATAAAACTTTTAACATAAGACTGTCGAAAAAAACATTGGCGATGACAGGAAGCGGCAGCGATTTTGTGTATGCGCAAAAAAGAATCCGGTATGGAGTGAGTAGCCACATGGACACTGCGCTTAAAGTGCGAGGTAGAGACTAAACAATCTTGCAGTTGACTTAGTTGACTTGACTTAATATGTTCCTGAGGGAATACAGATTTTTACTATGTTCCGCACGTAAAAAGGATTGCATTGGATACACATGTGCATCGTAACAAAAACCCTGTACTGTAACGGTTCAGTACGAATACGTGAACACCCCTATTAACTGTAGTTTAATGCTGCATCATGATTGGCTGACTGTTTAATTGTGAGTCTTCCAAATCAAAATTCTTTTTCTGACATCCACTGAATCTACTTTAGCAGAAATTGAAGGAAAAAAAAAGTAAATCCAAATTCCTGCAACTTTTAAGGTTTGGTGCAAAACAAAACAGTGCCTCGTGTGTTTTGCTAAAGTTTGCATTATTGCCATGCCTGGTGCACTTCATCATTTATTCATGCCACTTTATTACCGTCCTCCGAGAGAGTGAAGCCAAGCCGAGCCTCAGAACAATTTCCCTTCTTGATTACGACGCCGTTGAACACTTGCTGATTCAGAAAAGCTATTATTTGCATGTGAGTGTCGTGCGAAGCCAAAAACAAGCTGCAAAAGTTTGCTCAAATGCCATTTTGCACTACATTCGTTCCGGTCCAATCACGGCATGTGCTAAGCATCAGCTCTGATCCAATTGTCACTTGTCTTGTGAGCTTCTGTTTTCAGTCTCTGTAGCCTTCTAGAGAATGTAAGAACAGATTGCTTTATGAGGTGTTAACATCGTTTTGGGGTTTTGAGCGCTCCCTGTGCTCCACACCACACTTTTCCAGTGGTAGTACAATAACAGAACGGCATGCACAGATGCCCTTGGTTGCTGGCATCGACTACATGCTGCCTGAAAAATCATTTAGATGACCAGCCTGCAGTTCTCACGAGGGCTTTTTGATTGGATTCAGAGGAAAGGGAGTGATTTATCATGGTTAATAGACACTGGTGACAGCTGAAATCAGCAGGGGGCTCTGCCGTGTGTGCCAGCCGAAACCGCAGTCAGTCACCACTGATGCATGCCAATTTACACAATTACCCAGGGCAACAAGTGCCGCTCAGCATGCCAGTCAGAATATTTACACCGTTTTATCCTTTAAACGAGCACTTTATCAAACAGAAATACTACATCACTCAAACAGCTGTATTGTAGCACTTGTATGACAACAGTTGGTGCAATGATCTAATATGAAATGCACCATTAAAAATGTAAAGGCTCACATTGCAACTGCTGTTTTGTTTCAATACACAGCCACTTGGTTAGGACCACCTGTATAACGGCATTTGATTGAGAATTGAAAAGTGAGTGTTGATTGAACCAACATGTGTCCTCCGTTGCCTCAGATTGCTGTAAAACCTGATGTGGTCTTCGAGGTTTCTGTCTGTTTTGAGATGCATTTCAGCTCACCACTGTTGCGACAAATGGTTACAAATGAGACATGGCCTACCCTACCCAAGAGTCTTAATGAATGGTCATTATTATGGGGTAGTGTTCTGTGATTTGTTATTAATTTAACAAACAGTTAAATATCATTTAACCTATTATTTATTATTATTACAGTACATAATTTAGCAAAACAGTGCAATTTACACTCTGTAATGTATAAACTTTACAGTATATATATATATATATATATATATATATATATATATATATATATATATATATATATATATATATATATGTGTGTGTGTGTGTGTGTGTGTGTGTGTGTGTGTGTGTGTGTGTGTGTATATGTGACGATGGACACAAGTGTCGGGTGAGTTTCAGTGTCAGAAATCACTAAACATTTGTTTTACCGACATGCAAAATCTTAAAAATCAAGCACCAAAATCTGCCATGATGAACACATCTGGCAGTTAAATCTGTCTGTGTGAAAACAAAGCAAATGTTCCATTTGGTGTCATGATGATTTACGTAATGTAAATAGATTCACATATTTAAATTTTAATAATAATCACACATTTGCATAAATCGTCCATATTTGTCTATGCCCATTACAGTATTAAAAACTTGAAAGTATTCATTTGAGGTACATTTAGTACAGATAAAAACGTGCGAGCGATGGATGGATGGATGGATGGATGGATGGATGGATGGATGGATGGATGGATGGATGGATGGATGGATGGATAGATAGATAGATAGATAGATAGATAGATAGATAGATAGATAGATAGATAGATAGATAGATAGATAGATAGATAGATAGATAGATAGTAAAGACTGAGGAAGATGGTACATGAAGTCATTAAATTATTCTTGCCATTGGACCAGAGAGCATATTACTTTTGTTTTCGTGCTGATGTGAGATTCACATTATATTACAATTTTCTCACCATTGGTACTTGAAATTAAACCATAAAGACATGCAATGCTAATTAGTGAATAAATTCCAATCTAATGCAGGCTATGTATGGAAGCCATCTTTTGAAATGTTTTATTCTTTATTTAATTTTTTTAATAGTACTGTTGTGATGTTTGGAGTAACAGCAAATGGTTAGGATCTTGGACTACTGACCCAAAAGTCGTTTGCTGAAATTTCAGCACTGCCAAGCTGTTACTGCTGGACCCTTAAACAAGGCTCCTAACTGCTCAGTTATGATACGAATGAGCTGAAGAAGTCGCTGTGAATAAGCGTGTTTGCCAAAATGCAGTAAATGTAAAATGGCTCCCAATCGGAGTTTAAAGCAAAGCAGAAAGGCTGTAATTAGTAACCCAACTAATATATTTTATGCTTTTACACTGCTCCTAAAACAGGCTTAAAAATTGCAAAATAAATCAACTTTACACTACAATTCAGGGCTATTATGCTGCATTATATACATTAAGTTATAATATCTTTATTATCGATTGGAACAGTCATGACTGCCAGCATCCGTTCGCTATAAAAAGCAATTCTGCCCATTTACCACCCCCCAGACCAAAAAAAGAGCATTGCCATCATTAATGCATGTTCATTCTCCATTCTTCAAATCTTTACCAAACAAGAAAAAAAACCTCCTGAAGTAAAAATCAAGCATTTTTTTACACACACCGTTCTATATGGAAGTGATGGCACTCAATATCGACATTCTGTTTCTTCGCAGTTCACAGAGAGACATGCTGAGCTTCTGCTTAAGCTAATGTTAGCTGAATCGATGATCTATTGATCAATACGAGAAGGCTGTAAGAGAATAATATAGTGACTGCAAGACTGAATGATTGACAGTTAAGACACCGTAGCTGCTGGCGAATCGATTGCGCCGCATTCTAATACAAATCAACATTTTATGCTTACTAGAAAACATTTACATTTGCGGCATTTAACGGACTCTCTTGTCCAGAGCGACGTACAGAAGTGCTTTGAGTTTCTAGCAATGAAAAAATCTACACTGGTACGCTAGTTTACAAACTTAAGCTAAATCAGCCGACAACTCTGTTGAGAGGTGTTTTTTTTAAAACAAAGCAAACTTGGAAAGTGTTAGTTTAAGTGTTTCAGGAAGAGGAAGGTCTTCACCTGTTGCTTGAAGACTCCGCCTCGAAGATATCCTCATTGACCTTGTATGGAAAATATCCAATGCACTTGAACAATCCGCAAAAGCCCATTAATCTGTTGACAAATCAGCAGCTACAGTACAATCCTGCCAGGTCCTCCACTAAATGCTGTATTTTGATAATCTATTCTTATGACAGTGAAAAATCAATTTTTGTTTTGATGTCATTGTTTTGATATGGTATGTTTTTATAGGTGCAATCTGTTACTATAAGCATTCTTTGCATTGCCTGAAATATTCAAAGGTAAAAACCCATCGTCTCGGGATCCAGCTGCTCCTCAGTCCTTTTCTCTGGCACACATTCCACTTGATAGCTTTTCACTTGTTCTTCCATTTTATATCATGCTGAGAATCGTTGCAGCGTCTCGCCAACATGCCCGTGTCGTCAGTGCAAATATATTCATATGCTCAATGCGGTGTTTCTGCAGTGACTTCTGATCAACAGCAAAATCGGTTTCATATGTGCAATTCCATAAAAAGTAAACAACTTTGTTCTTCAGGAACGGGGCAATATTCATACAGTGTACTGACATGATGGTATGAGAAGAGACAATGATGATAAATTTCATACAACGCACATTGCAAGGATTCTATTAGAATTAGTAAAGAGGTTTATGAATTTGACTGGGGTAGAGCAGTGGTCCCATACCACCAGGTGACGGAAAGATCGCTCTCAGGTCGCAAGAAGGTTCTGGGGGAAACAGGTCTATAGATTTGCAAATGTAAATCTATAGAAATTACATCCCGCACTAATTTCAGAAAACACTATTTCCACATGGTTTAGCTTATGATCATCATACAGTAAGTGTTAAACGAACATCCCTCCATTCGTTTTTTAATTTTTTTTTTCAGTAGAGAAGATCAGAGCAAGCCAGGTGAGAAACTTAAAGAGAGCCAGCTCCTGAAAAGAAAATTGGAAAAAAGAAAGTTTGTAAACAAAAATATGACTTGGTTTCGTCTCGCTGGGCAGTTCACATACTCCAAAACTCTATGTATGTAATATGTACAGATATATTTGATAATGAATCAATGAAGTCATCATCTATCTATCCATCCATCAATACATCCATCCATCCACCCCCACCCCCCCTTTCTCTCTCTCTCTCTTTCTCTCTCTAGTGGGGTAGGGTGTAGGGTTGTGGGTTTTGTGTGTATATACTGTATATGTACACACACACACACACGCACACACACACACACACACACACACACACACACACACACACACACACACACACACACACACACACAAAACCCACAACCCTACACCCAACCCCACTCCTCAAGGCCCCACAAACTCACAAGCCACCCCATGATCCATTAAAACATTTATAAGAAAATGAAACGTGATGAAATGAAACGTCTGTGATGTACAAAAGTCTGGAGTGCCTTCGGTTAGAAGATTACACTTGTGCCTTCAGTAGTTTATAGAATCAGTGTGAAATACCATTTAAACAAATTTTTACATGGAAATGAGAGAAAATAAAAAAATGTTTTATTTATATCGTGGATATTTTAAATCTTTTCACTTTCTCTATCAGACCAACTAATTCTTCTATTATTTTTTTTTTTATTAGAACTGAAAGAAATGTATCACGTACATTAAGCTGCATTATATAATTAAACATAGCTTAAATTGGATAAAAACAAAAAGTATATGCAAACAGATGATGCTACATGTCCACAAAGATGGATTTTGGTTGCCAGCTGTTGCAGAATTCGAACCGTGACTACATTGGGAACACGAGGAATCAATGGCATGTAATGTAAATCTTAAATATGTCTTTTTCGTGATGTAATAACACACTCAGGGAAAATAATAAATGAGGAAAACAAATATAAACCACCACAGCAGTGACTATTGTTAATTAACCGTAATAGAGGTTGTTTGTTTTTGCCTGGGTGAAGCATGTTTCTTGGACTGTACCTGTCTTCTATTATGGGAATGTTCTTTTGTTTCTTCTTTTCTCCTTTATTCTTATTCATCTTTTAAGATCTAAAACTGTACTAACCCAACAATCCTCAGGCTAATTAAATGATCATAGCTGACAAGAATCTATTGATCCCTGCTGTTTTGTAATCTTTGTTTTTATTATGACTTTTGTCCTTCAATCCAATGTAATATAGGGTGCATTCTTTTAGACAAGACGTTGATTGTACGAGTTTCAGTAAATTCTCAATATATATTTAATGTATTATTATTTTTTTATTACAATATCATATTCCCTCCTAGATCAGCTACAACATGTAACATGTTTGGTGTCCAGTGTGCCATTAGTTTTACACTGAAGCTAAAAACGATGGCATGTGTGTATTGTTAAACAGCTGAATTAAATACAAATAGAATTAAATGATGCTTTGGTGGCAAACACAGGACATCAAATATGATTTTTTTATTTTTTTCAATGAAACAGATTTTGTATTTTTTCAGCAAGTTTTTTAGATACATTCCGTTCATTTCATTCTACAATAACATCTGTACAATCCTAAAACCTCTGGTTAATACACTCTCTTTTTGAGTCATACTTTTTAAAAATGTATTCGCCATATGAATACAGTTTGAGCACAACTAAATTGGGATGATAAAATCTAAACCTCGCGAGTCTTTTTGCAGAGGGAGCCATGAACAGCGACCCCCGGAGAACTCCTGCCACCATCACCCCAGCCTCTAAACCTGAAAGACACAAGAGATCAAACCCTGCTTTGGCTGTTCTGGGTAAATAACTCACTACTGCATTCTGAATTGGGAGAGGAAACGTGTGTGTGTGTGTGTGTGTGTGTGTGTGTGTGTGTGTGTGTGTGTGTGTGTGTGTGTGTGTGTACGAGTGTGTAATTGTATGTGAGGAAAGGGTATGTAAGAGTGTTTTAAGGTCACATATTATATAAAGACTTTGGATTTCAAAGACATGCCTTTTGAAGTGGTGATCCATAAAGAGTGAAGAAGGTGTGTGTTACAGGTCGAAGTCAACATGCCAGTCAAAAAACAGTCGGGTGAAAAAACAATGTGCATTTCTAAAACAGTTTTTCATCATTCTTTACTAAAGGAGGCTTTCTTTTTTTCTTCTTCAAATGAATAGTGACGTAGCCAGTCCTGACTCGAGTTTTACATTCTTTAGCAAAAATGCAGTGTTTGAACAGTGTTTCAGTAAAGTGCCATCATATAAAATACGAGTACAACGTTAAGACATAGAAAAAATTGTACCCCGAAATGTGGCTTCCCTGAAGTAACCTGGAACATCTGGACCATTTTGCTCACGGAGATTTGGCTGAATGACCTGATGACAGGCGTAAAAGTCAGGAAGTGTGATTTTTATTAAATCTGGAATGTGCGATGATAGACGCCAAGTACTTTTCCGTTTCAAGTTATTTCAGGGGAATTGGGAGTTTTTTCTTTTTCCCCAAAAGGGGTGCCAACATATTTGTCCACATCTGTATAGGGGGTAAAAGACTTTGGGTTGTGTCATTAAGGAAATAGTAAATCAATGATGGGGTGGAACTGGTGGAATGGGGAGTTACTGTCAGCTCAATGTTGATTATTTTCTATAAAATATATCTTTTATTTTGCTCATTTCAAACATTTAATAAAATTGCTATTAATCTATCTACAGTATATCTATATCCACACACACACACCCACACACACAAACACACACACACACACACACACACACACACACACACACACACACACACACACCAATCAGGCATAACATTTTGACATTATAACATTTTGACCAGTGACATGAATAACACTGCTTATATCTGTTAGTGGGTGGGATATTATTAGGCAGCAAGCGGACATATTGTGCTTAAAGTTGATGTGTTAGAAGCAGGAAAAAGCAAGCGTAAGGATTTGAGCAAGTTTGAAGAGGGGCCAAATTGTGATTACTAGATGACTGGGTCAGAGCATCTCTAAAACTGCAGCTCTTGTGGGCTGTTCCTAGTCTGCAGTGCTCAGTATCTATCAGAAGTGGTCCAAGAAAGTTACAGTGGGAAACCGGTGACAGGGTCCTGGGTGTGGTCTGATCCAACAGATGAGCTAGCTAGCTAGCTAGCTAGCTAAAGTGAAAGTATGAGGAATAGCAGGGTCAGACTGAGATTTCACAAACAACACTTTCTCTAATCTTTCTCTCTCTCTCTCTCTCTCTCTCTCTCTCTCTCTCTCTCTCTCTCTCTCTCTCTCTCTCTCTCTCTCTCACTCTGCATGTCATGGCTGTAGGCATGATTACATCACTGTAGCTCTGATTCACTGTAACTGTGTGAAGCTATATGCCAGTGGCGCTGTCTGACCGCCACATTGTGATCACAGTGAAGTACAGCTTACTTTTTTGTTGAATCAATGGAGTCAACATGGCAACCAATCCTAACCCCGTATTATCCTGGTACCACTGGTGAGGCAAGAACAGCCTGAGTGATGTCAGGAACTAACTTGCTTAATAGATGATCCACAACATAGAATGTAACTGGAAATGGATCAAAATTCACACTATTGTTAATTGTGTTACAGTGGTCTAACGGAAATCCGAAAATCAGATAATTTTGGATACAATCCCGCAGTTTCTATGGTACCTTAGTGAAATCATCTAGACATTATGTCACTTTATAAACGTAACAGTGTACAGTATTTTGACCAAATACATAGTTCAAAATGTTATTCCTAACGTTCCTGAACATTTCCGCTATGGATTCCTGCTAATTTTTAAATAATACGCAACTCGTTCATAGGTTCCAAATGAGAACTTGTGGATTTTCCGAGCTGCGAGTTCCGAACCGCGAATTATCAGGGGTTGACTATGTTACATGATACGATCCTGCCGTTGATTCATTTTACTGTAACAGCATACTGGACATAAAAAATTTGGGAACTTGATTTGTAACTAGTGCAAGGATCAGCTGAAGTTACCAAAATCAGGTGGAAATCAGGATGTGGAGTAGGTGATGTGGATTATGAAGTGCAGAAATAAAATATTCATGGATTTTAGCTCAGTGTGAGTCTAGTGATGGAAGAGGAGCTATTTTGTTGCTGAAAACGGGCCTTTTGTTGACATGTTCAACAAAAACTTACTGTACATTGTATTGAAGTGTCCCGCTGCTATGTACGCAAAACCGGAAGGAATTAGGAGACATTTTAAAAAGATAAACTCCAAGTCATGAATAATTAGATTTACTTTAACAGATTCAGTAACACACTCAGAGGAAAGCGCTATCAGTCCTCGTTCACTTACACAACTTATAGATGCCTGTGATTGACAAGTGTTGCTGTAATTCACTGGGCGAAGATCACTGGCTATCCATTTCATACCATTCTATTCAGACACCCACCCACAAATCATCTTTGTGGTATTTTTGGGATTCAATCATGTTATTAAACAAAGATATGATGAATGGTTCCTGGTTCATTTCCTAAGCTTGGGTACCTGTTTAAATGTACGTCCTTATGATTCTTTCCTCCTAGTCTTGCAGCGTGATTCATCCCAGGAGCATGCTGGTAGTTGTTGCTAGGTCCAAATGTGTGCAGGCATGAACTAGGATGAAATGATATCGAGTTATTCGGATTGTATCCAACTTTTGGATCCACCATAGTCCTGTAAATCAAAATGGAGATGGATTTCAAGTATATAAAGTTGTTAGAAAATAAATGACTGCTGTAACTGTGTAGATATATATATATATGGCCAGTTATTCCTGGTATATAATATCATGGCTAAGTGGTTAAGGCTCTTTGCTGTTTATTGAATACAATTATGTGTTTAAATCCAAAAATTGTTAAAGGTTCAAGCTTTTAAACTGAACTACTCTTGAAATAGTTTCTGGAAAAAAAAAGCATAAACACAAACCTCTGGAGATTAACGTTAACTTCCGAGTTCCCGAAAAAAACGTAACAGTACTAGACCGAACCTAAATCTGATCAAGGTTTTTGTACTCCATTAGTTTTCCACTAAAGTGGTGTGTCACTTAAAAAGCTGAACTTCTGTAACCTTCATCAAAGATTCAAAGTTCACAGCAAGCACAAGTATCACACCCTCAGAAAGGCTCCAACCCTCAAATGCAAATGTTTTTTTTTCTGGATTTAGACAAAAGCAGCCAATTCATTTAAATGTATTCTGTGGTATTGCTCTGAATGTGTAGATGCATAATGTGAGACTGAAGACACAGACGTGTACATTTATAGCATTTAACAGACCGAAGTTCACAGCCTTATTTATGTGTCGCAAATGAGGAAACTCAGTTTTCTTCGCGGTGTTATGCTAGCTTGTGTAGGCTAAATTAGCATTTCTTCACGTTGTTAAAAAAATATATCAACTAAAGATTTAATCAACGACGTGTAGAACACTACGGCACAGTATCTAGATTTGTCTCTCCATCAGAGATGGTTTTTTTTTCCTTTTCCAATCATTCATTTAGACAGGAGATCCTGTCACCTCTAATGCCACTTTATTCGACAAGTATCTATCTCTTGAATCTTTTCCCCCCATATCTCTCTTTTAATTTACGCTACAACTCAGCTTTATGATAGACAGTGTGGAGTCTTGAAAAAAGGGAATATTGTATGAATATTTACAACTATCCCCAAGCATATTAGCATACAGCTCTCCAGACAGGCAAATACCCATCCCATGTGCCCTAGATAATATTTGTATTTTTGGCAGCAGAACAGAAATTAAACTCGTAACATTAGCATAACAGACAGCTCCATGGCCCTGGAGTAAATAATACACAAGGGTTGCGAGAGAGGAATTGTTTTTGCGCTCTGCTCTCCGGTTCTCTCGTGTGCTGCTGATTTAGGTGCTGGCCGTTTGTGATCGGGGCTTATAAAAAGATGAATGTGGTAAGCGAATCAGCAGGCTCTGGGCGATCGATTTACGCATGAATAATCACCACCACACGACAGGTGACTGGATGAGAAAGGAAGAGAGAGAGAGAAAAATAGAGAGAGAGACCTTGAAATTACGTTCCGCTTCGAGAGCATTATCGCGATCCAAGCTGGCACGGCGAGCATCCTGCAGGGCAGTATGGGTAATGAAAGTGTTTGTTTGCGGTGTCCCACAACCGCCAAAGGATTTTCAACCACTAAATTAGCAGCTAGCTTTAATTCCCCCATTTATTATGGAAGCCACCTGTTACCTGGAACCATGAGTCAAATGGGGCTGCTGAGAGATTTTTGTCCTTACGTGTCTCGTTGGTGGTTTTCACAGCTTGTCCCTCATTAATAATTCACTCCAACCGATTGATTGAAACCAGAAGAAGGAGGAAGAGAGGATGAGTACGCTGGCAGGACTGCGTGTTCTGTCTGGAGTGGCTTTTATAATAAGTCTATTATTATAGCATTAATCCAGACGTGTTACTTAACAAATGGCAAGGATTTGTTCAAAAAGTTTCACAGTGTGTTTAACGAGTTTTTTCTACACAAATACAAGTTTTTAGGGCAGAGGTGTCTAATTTGTGTTTTTTTTGCAACATGACAAACTGCATTATGTTGGTCTTTGGTGGACAGAACGTTTATATATATATATATATATATATATATATATATATATATATATATATATATATATATATATATATATATATATTCATTCATTCATTCATTTTCTCCCGCTTATCCGTAATTCGGGTCGCGGGGGCAGCAGTCTCAGCAGGCCCCCACCTTCGACTGCTGCCCAATCCTCACAGCACCATCCCTTACGGTCCCTCCTGCAGGTGGTGAGCCCACGGGAAATATATATATATATATATATATATATATATATATATATATATATATATATATATATATATATATATATATATATATATATATAAATGCACAATGCCAGATTCATGAAGATGACTGCATATCCGGATGACTGCACCCCGTTCCTCCTCACATTTACTCCTCATGACATCACTATTGCCCTTGTGACTAAACAAATTTCCACAAAAATTCCCAAAAAAATTGTGAAACATTTTCTCAGAAAAGTGGAGGTTATCATTAACAGCAAATAGGGACTAAATGTAGAATAGGATAGAAAGGGAATCCTATGGTCAGGTGTCCACAAACCTTTGTTTACATAGTATATTCCATTCATTGGCCAACCACTGCATCTACAATCATCAATATTGCCGTTTGCTTTTTTTAAAATAGCTCGAACAGCACCGTGAAACCCCAGTCTGCTTTGAAACCTTTGCCTGGGAGAGTCGTTGCTGATGCATTGACTGCCTTGTCTTGTTGCTGTGCTCTGTGTTGCCATGGTGTATGACCTGTGACATAAAACACGTCTTCCACTCTGTGTTTTCCCTCACATCTGTTTCCGTTTCAGTTAATGACTGTTTCAACCTGCATCCGAAATTGATGATCATTAGCACTTGCTTGGTATCATTGGTTAATCATACACTTTGCTGTGATACTACAAAATCCCTTACTTTTTGCCAGTGTACAGAGTGTGTTTACAAATAGTGGTTACACAATATATGTTTGTGTGTGTGTTTGTGTGTTCACTCTGGCACACTGTTGGGACGATTTTATAAAAATGCCGCTCCTTTTCACTTGACTTATTCGGTTAAATTTTTATTCCCCTCCTGAAGTGTAGTCAGTCATGGTAGAGTGTCCTGTATTACAGGCCAAAATCCCCAGCGAGGGATTTTCCTCGCCTCTTAATTCGCAGATTTACATACAAGATGCTTTGCTCTTAAAAAAAAGGCAGCCGAGGCTGAAATGTAGCCCGGCTTAAACAAAACCTTGTGCCAGACTGAACACAACCCAGACTGCGTTGGCCATGATAACGGAAGGTTAGTGGTTTAACACATCTGTTCAGGTTATGACTTATCAAATAATGTCCAATTGACCAGCTGTTTGAATTGTATAACTGGAAAATTATAACATTCGCAGCCAATCTGTCTCAATTTCTTCTCAGTTATTAGCAATAAAACCCATGTTTATGGGTATTGCTCTCATTTCGATTCCACTTTGGTCTACTTTCTGTAAATGAAGGGGGAAAACACTTAAAGGCACGTTGCTAAAGGAGAATAATCAACAATATATTGGTGTTATGAAACAGAGCTACCGTTTCCACCTTGATTATTTTCCCAAAACGGCATGTCACGTGCTGTAAAATGTTGATTACCCTCAAATACAACAGCAGTCTTCAGTATATTGTTGCAGAGCCACAACGCAGTTGTTAGTTATATTCTAGCAGCTATAAACAGCCATGCTCTCAGTCTCTTGAAGTTAACAAGACAAAATTTGTCCAATGTAACTTACATCTTAAATATAATTATAATAAATGTAAATATAAATATACAAAGAGTTACAAAGCATTAAAAATGAATTATTGGCAAATTTAAGTATCTACTTCAGAATTTCCTTTTATAATTCAACAAACCAAATACACTATATGGACAAAAGTACAGGGAGGTGGTAGCTCAGTGGTTAAGGCATTGGGCTTTGGATCAGAAGATCACAGGTTCAAATCCCACCACCACCAATCTGCCACTGCTGGGCCCTTGAGCAAAGCCCTAAAACCCTCCCCTGATCAGTTGTAAGTCGCTCTGGATAAGGGCGTCTGCCAAATGCCGCAAATGTAAATGTACTGGGACACCTGACTTTTCCAGCCATATGTTGTTCTTCTGCAAATTGTTAGCTTGGCACACATTTGTATACGGTGTCTTTGGATACAAGCCTGCTCCAGCATGAATAATACACAAAGTACCTGTACACAAAGCCAGCTCCATGAACATATGCTTTACATGGGAAAGGGTTGAAGATCTCCTGCTGTAGAGCTCTGATCTCAACCCTACTAAACACCTTTGGAATGAACGCTGACTGCACCCCAGGCCTCTTTACCTCACTTACATTAGTACCTGACTTGTTACTTGTACCTGACTACTAACACCCTTGTGGTTAAATTAGCAGAAATCTCCACAAAATCTACTGGAACATCTTTCCAGAAGAATGAAGATTATTATAACATCAAAAGTAGACTAAATATAGAATTGGATGTTAAAATAGAAGATGCAAATTTTATGGTCAGGTGTCCACAAACCTTTGTTTTTACAGTGTACGATTATTAAAGCTATTTCTGAACAGTTTTTGTACCTTTCTTAATTAGTTATGAAGCAATTATGAAGCTAAAGTAGGTAACAAATATTAAATAAAAAGTGTATATATATATATATATATATATATATATATATATATATATATATATATATATATATATATATATATATATATATATATATATATATGTCAATTTTAAAATTAAAAAACAGCAGTAACACAGTCAAAGCTACAGATTTATTGCAGCTGTGGCACCATAAAGTGAACATGGAAGCATGGAATGCATAGCTAATTATTTGCTAATGAGAAATATACACTCTAAATTTAGCTTCCAATTTCCAAAATGACAATTTTGCTGTTGCTGTCAATCACATTTTAGTTAACAGGAGGAAAAAATTAACTTTGCATGCAAGTTCAGTAATAAAAATCTCAGTGTGATGTCAGTGCCCCTAGTATTAATTAGCTTGATTGCTGCTCAAGTATGTACTGTATATCTGCTATAGTAGCTAATAAAGGGTGAAAGTACAGCTACAAATCACGTGAGTGTGTTGGCGGTGTGAGATATACTGCCCTGGCAAGACCTCAACTTAAAACCCTGTGCACGTCTGAAATATATTTAGTGTATTGGAAGCAGAAAGAAGCAGCAATGGTGCCATGGATTATGTTTCAAACCAAAGCAATAAGAACTGGCTTTAACTTCTTTATAGGATACTAATTAAATAATGTTTTCACACACACATGACTCAAACATGAACCAAGCGTACGTCTTGTGTTAAATCTGATTTCAGAACTACAGCGTCCCGTATGGTGTCTCATGTGACAGATGCAGCTCGAAGGGGGGAAAAAAAGGCAGTTAGCATTAGTAAACATTAGCAAAGGCTAAAGTTTCAGCAGGGAATGTATATAGCGAGACACCTGTTCTCGCCTCGGAAAAAGGTCGGCCGGAACGCCGGGATGGGGTCATGTGACCGCTCGCCATCTGCCATGCGACTGATTCGGAGGAATTGCAAACGCGCACACACTTTTCACACAGTTCTCCTGATAACATCATCAAAGCCCACCTCATTAAGTGGGATCATTAAACTTAAATCAGGCTCAAATCGTGTACTTAGGTTTGATCAGGGTTTAAACTGAATATGACAGAAGAAATTGTAGAAACTTTTACTATGAATATCTTCTCTAGATGTTCGAAAGAATCCAGAAATAATGTACGAAAACAAAGAACTACTTCAGCTTTCAAGATAGGATAATTTTTTTTTTAAATATGTATACAAATTAATATCAGTGTACCCTTGCAGCTATATTTACTCCTGCTTTTTTTTATTTTTGTAAGTTACCTACTGACTTTTGACAGACACACTCCTCCTCCTCCTGCAGCATTCTTTCTATTAATAAGTGATTTCCTAGTGCTTCTTGGGATTTTCAAGATGGCGGGTGAGATGTTGCATTCTTCATTAACTCCACCAGTGGCAGGTTGTGCATTTCACACCTAGGCCTTCAGTAGTGTCCTACTTGAATCAATCCATCTCTTAATACCCTTATTATAATGACTTTCCTTACAATGTCAGGCTGATTGGATAGAATATGAACTCTGAATATGAATATGTTTGAATAAAAAAAAAGCGGTGAACCCAAGAGACACGCTATGAAATGAAGAAAATAGACTTTTGGGAGAAATGTAATACATATGAATGCAAAAATATTATAGGGTCTTATTTCTCAATTCCTCATATTAAAATGTAAGTCAGTGATTTGGCCTTGTTGGCCCTGACGACTTGCCACTGGTATACACACTGCAGAACATTTCCAATCAGTTAATATCAAAAAAGAAAATTCACCTTCTGCCTTGAGTAAACGTGAGTAAACTTGAAGTCTTTGCTTCAGTTTAATGGGGCTGAACAGTTTTACAATGCCGTTTTTACAATCACCTGACACTTAAATTCACAAAGTTCAATTCTGTTAAACTCATTTGTTTCCTTTCTGCTTTAGGGGTTTCCTGTGAAATCAGGGTGAACACTAAATCTGCAAACCACATTGATTTTTCCCCACTTTAATATTATATAAGTATAGTTTTGTAGATTCTAGACATATGTTCACAATTAAGACCAACACTGTACAAAATATGGAAAAGTGTGTGTGTGTGTGTGTGTGTGTGTGTGTGTTATGCAAAGAGAAGATTTGTGTGACAGTTTTTTTGTGGGACTAGTTCCTGCATTAGCACTCAACAGTTTCTTCGATAAGTGACTACATTGGGTGAACATTTTTAAATTCTGTATATATTTTTAAGCACATCTGCACTACAATGAATGGACAAAAGTATGTGGACACCTGGCCATAATATTCATTATGCTTTACAAACATCCTATTCCACATTTTGTCTCCATGTGCTGTTATAGTGACCTCTACTCTTCTGGTTAGATGTTCCACTAGATTTTAGAGTGCTTGGGGAGATTATTTGAGATTATTCAGCCACAAAGCTGTTAGTGAAGTCAGGTACTGAACTATAAGAGATGCGGAGACCTGAGGTGCAGCCAGAGTTCCTATTCATCCCAAAGGATGTTTAGTAGGCTTCAGGTCAGAGCTCTATAGGAGGAGATCTTCCACTCCAACACATGTAAGGCATATGTTTATGGAGCTGGCTTTGTCCACAGGGGCATTGCAATTCTGGCACATTCCAAGCTACAGCATCCAAAGACATTCCATACAATTGTGTACCTTCAACTTTGTGGCTGGAAATATCAGGTGTCCCAATACTTTGTCCACATAGTGTATGTTGACCATATTATAACACTAAACATAACTCAACCAACTGCCCACTTGCTCCAGGTGACGAAGCAAAAAAAAACCTTTATAAAACATTATCTTCGAACTTTTCGCACATGCTATTGAACGGATCCGCTTACTTATCTTGGTACACATTTTGTGTTGAGATGATCGTCACCTGTGATAATCACAGTCATTTATAATGGAGGTGAATTTCCCCAGCGACGTCTGGGATATGCTTCACCGGTCTCGTGACGTCAGGTCACATGCTGACGACGAGGGAAAACCAGGTAAATAGAAACAGCTGGAGACGAGTATTACACTCGGAGAAGCTAACAGTTTGTGGGAGAGTTGATGCTGAAGACACGGCACATTCAGCCAACGTGGGTGTGAACTTGTGGGAAATTAATGACGAAGTGCCAGTCTGCTGAGGGATTTGTCTTGGAGCGAGCGCTGAAATAAAACGAATTGGGAGGAATGAATGAGTTTTGCTGGTGCTAATCTGCTTAGAGGAACATTTTTACTCCGAGAGGTGGACAGACAAGAAGAGCTAATTACATCATGTAAAAACACACAGCTCTGAGCGTATCTCCAGCCACGTCCGTTTGGACATACACCGTAAGTGTGTGGACACCCGACCAAAAGATTCATATGTACTTTGTGAAAATCTCATTCCACATAGAGTCCCCATTGCCTGTTATAATAACCTCCACTCTTCTGGGAATATGCTTTAAGTGTACTTGTGGACTGTTGTGCTCTTTAAGCTACAAGGGTGTTAGTAAAGTCAGGTACTGATGTAGGTGAGGTGAGGAGGCCTAGGGTGCAGCATTCACATTCATCCCAATGGTGTTCTGTAGGATTGAGAGCTTTATAGCAGGAGATCTTGAGACCCCATGTAAAGTATAACATGTTTGGGTCTCAGAGTTCAAGTGAAGGGAAAATTTCATGCTCCGACATCCAAAGACTTCATATCCAATGTTGTACCTCACAAAGAAACACATCTGCCAGAAAAAGTCAGGGGTTTCATTACGTTTGTCCGTATAGTGTATCTTTTGGTCAACCAAGTACTGCTTATGAGTCTTACACAAATACTTTGAACGAATCTTGAGCTGGATGTTAATGCGTAGCGCTACTGAGATTGATTTTATTGTGGTCTTTAAAAAAACAAAAAAATGCTGCACATGAACAATAGTGGAGCTTTGCCATACTTTGCTGTTACACAACACAACATTTCTGGAAAACTGCTCTGTGGTTTATATCAATTTAAGTGATGGTGATGGGGTGCGCTTTCTATTTGAACCCTCGCACTTATTCCATGTGCATTTAATCAGCCATGACTAATAAAACCTGATGTTTTTCCTGTTTTTTTTGTTGTTGTTCTTTTTGTAGTAGAGTAACGAGGTTGCTAATACAGCTGTTACATTAGCCTTTATGTAAACCGCACGCCCGAATGAAATTTTTTTTCCGCCATTTATTAATTACGCCGCCCTTTTATTTGATACCTAATAAGCTGAAGTGTTTATATGAAACCCTGAACGTCTGACAGACTCACCATTGGCCATCTGCCAGTTATGTAAGATGGAAAAAAGTAACGAGTACTATACGAGCACTGGCTACAAGTTCTCCGTTCTCTCTGTTCTCTCCAAGTCTTTCTGCTCGTACATTTGTCTTTCATTCCTTATTATCATGTTCTTCTGTACGAAAAGACACCCTGTGTATACAATATATAGAAAGTATCGGGACACTTGACTTTTCCTGCCAGATGTGGTTCTTCCACATACTGTAAGTACAAAGTCAGAGGCACACAATTGTTCTGAAAGTTTTTGGATGTGGCAGAATTTAATTTTCACTCCACTAAGAGCCCCAAACCTGTTTCAGCCTGACAACGCCCCATTTATAAAGCTAGCTCCATGAAGATATGGTTTACATGGGTTGAAGTGGAAGATTCCCTGCTATGGAGCTTCGACACTCACCTACATCAGTACCTCACTTTACTAACACCCTTGTGGTTGAATGAAATCTCACAAATCTCCACAAGAGATTATTATAACAGTAAATGGGGACTAAAGGTGGAATTGGATAATTAAAAAGCAACCAAAAAAGTTTCTTCGTCTGTACTTTGATGAATTGTCAATCCTTCACGTTATCAATTTAGAGTGGATTATTTTACGGTGTAAAATGGAAAACTGTGCATTGTGCTGTAGAACTATACAAATTTTGCTCATAATTCTCAAATGGTTCAATAATTGAATCGTTGACATCCTAGAATCCAAAGTTGCATCAACATCATTATCTACTGCAGACCGACAGACTGGACTCTAGGAGCACTGTAGGGGAAGGAAGTCACTGATACATGCTCATTTTATATAACCTACAGTACTTTGAATTAGTGATGGGAAGATCGGATCATTTTGGTGACTTGGCTCCTTGAATATTTTTCAGCAAAATGAACGAATCTTTTTTTATTATTTTTTTTTTTTTATTCATTTAGTTCATTTAATTCCTTTGGTTAAATATTAAATAAAGCATTGCATTTTCATTAAGCAGATTCCCCAACATGTCTACATTCCCCAGCTTTGACTATAGAGCCATTAATTTGTATATATGTGTGTGTATATATATAAACTGCATGGCGTCTATGGGAGTCACGTGATAAAAGAACGAATGACTCGGACTAGAAGAGTCAAGCGGTAAACATAACCTATGTAGATTCACATTAAGGACTCGTTCAAAATGAATGAATTATTCATGAACGACTTTTACTACTATCAATGTCCAAACACGTTCGCAATTTCACTTTATGTAGTGTGTAATTTGTTTCTTATAGCGTCTTGGACCATTTTACAAGGTAAATATGTGTATGAATATGACTACTTGTTCCCATATATAGCAGTGGCATGTCATTTGCAAACGATCTGAAGAGACCTTTGTTTCGACTCTTTTGGCTGAAAGTAGAGATCCGCATTCATGTATGTATGTATTTTAGTATTATTTTGGGTGTCTGTAGGCAAAGTTTGGGGGAAGTGCGTCATCGTCACACTTCCCCCAAAAAACTCTTTTCAGCATGTGAGGGTGTGTTGAACCCTCGATGCTGTAGGGAGGAGCTGCTGCACTGCTGCGTGTTGATGTGTTGTATCTACACGCCGTATTAGGCGAGATAAATAATTATCAAGATAAATAGCGGCGAGGCACAGCGAGCACAATGACATTAACGCGGGGACTCTGTATTGCTGTATTCGTCGCTGCGCATTAATAGTGCATTGATTAAGCACTTATTCAAATAGATTTTATAGAATGCAAAGCTTTTTGTTTATTAGGAGTAGAGTACGATTTAATGATGCAATTAGGCCTACAGGCGAAGAAGAAAAAAAAAACAGATGGTCGGGAAAAAAAATGCAGTGAGTCATTCAGGAGTTGCTGAAATAAGTGATAATCATTTGGAAAGACAACAGGAAGCAGACATGATTGAGGGGTGCCAATAGTTCTGCAAAATATTGAAAAATTATAAAAAAAAAAAGAGAAAGGCAGGGAGAAGGACAACCAGAGAGTCTGTATGTGTTTGTGTGCATCAAGGTGTGTGTGTGTGTGTGTGTCTGAACCTGATAACAGCATTACAGAGTGCATTTGAAATTCATAGCACTTAATGATATGAAGCCTCTTAATCCAGGGAAAAATCGATCCCTAATAACCTTTGAAGCCGTACATTTGCTCCTTCATCGCTGCCAAAAGCCGCATCACACACTCCTGAGACTCTTCTCTCCATTCCCTCACATTAGCCTTAAAGACCATAAAGTGGCATCTACCCTCCGTTAATAAGAATACAACGGTACAATGTTTTTTAAAAAGCGCATAATAATCTGAATTATTCAGCAACGCAAACTATGTTTCTGATGGTCGGAGGGCTGGAAATAGACAAACATGCTGCTCTGAGGTCAAAATGCTCAGAAAACTGTCTCTATCTTTTTTTTACATTAGGTCATTTATTTTAAGTTTATTTTCCTTTTTTTTATTTACTCCCCCTCTCTATTTATTTATTAGTATTTCCTTCATGCTGTCTAAATGGTATCACATTTATTTATTTGTAATTGTAACATTTACTCAATTTATTTATTTATTTATTTGTTTATGTATTTATTTTATTTATTTACCATTATTTTATTGTTTACTCCCCCAATATTTATTTATTTTAATTGTTTTTCTTTTTTTTTATTTAGTTTAGTTTTTCCATTATGCTGTCCAAATGGTATCACATTTCTTTCTTTCTTTCTTTCTTTCTTTCTTTCTTTCTTTCTTTCTTTCTTTCTTTCTTTCTTTCTTTCTTTCTTTCTTTCTTTCTTTCTTTCTTTCTTTCTTTCTTTCTTTCTATAATTCTTTTTCTCTAATTTATTCTAATTTATTAGGGGTTTTTTTCCCCATGTTTTCTTTCTGCTATTTAAACTGTCCATTATTTAAATGAAAGGCTTTTAGTGTTTTTTTTTTCTTTAATTTTTTAAATCTTTCTAATTTCCAATATTCCCATTATTTTGTCCAAATGGTGCATTATTAAAATATAAAAGCTGTGTGTTAATTAGTATGTTGTTTTTTCTTTAATTTGTTATTCATTTTTTTCCATTTATGACACTTTTTGTCTTTTTATTTATTTTCAAAATGTATAAATATTTCAATGTCTCTTAATGTTGATTTATTTATTTATTTAATCAAATTTAAGTCTTATTGTGGCTTACCAGGACACAGCATTAGAAACCCCCCATTGCTGTTGCTAAGCGTGGGGAACTGTGTTTTGTCTTTAACCTCGAGACACGAGCGTGTTCGTGAAATCGGGTTTAACAGTGTGACATCGTAACGGCTACAATGGCGCTGCAAATCAAATCCTCGCTCACTAAACGCCTGACCTGCTTTCGTATACATAATCACGGTGGACCAAAAGCCTGAATGTGAAACAGTTTGGCCGCTCTGGCGTCCTTCACGTCCTGGCTGCAGCAACACGCCGCCTTGACCGCGTGCCTGTAATTACCGAGCCGAGCTGCACGTACACGCCGGGTGGCTGCGAGGCTGATCTCCAGCGAGCGTGAGATTAACTCCAGGATGGAGCTTTAGCCTCGGGCTACTGCCCAGGAGCCTCCTTAATAACATGGGGAGCTTCTCATATACATGTTGGCTAGAAGAAAGAAATAGGGCTTGACAAAGAAGGAGGAGGGAACGATGCTCATATCAGTAGATGCTCATCCATTCTAGGAAAAAATGTATTCCTGAATAATAATAATAATAACCAAACCCAATTGAATTTTACTGTAGTTTTATGATACGCAGTTTCTTTGGTAGCTTTTTCCTCATCTCTCTCTCTCTCTTTCTCTCTTATGCAGTTTCCTTCTCCTTTTTTCTTTCTTTCTTTCTTTCTTTCTTTCTTTCTTTCTTTCTTTCTTTCTTTCTTTCTTTCTTTCTTTCTTTCTTTCTTTCTTTCTTTCTCTTTCGTTCTTTCTTTCTTTCTCTCTCTCTCTCTTTCTCTCTCTCTCTCTCTCTCTCTTTCTCTTTTTCTCTCTCACACACAGTCTGTCAAAATATTTATCTTTTCTCTTCTCTCCTTTCTCTCAATCACAACTCCCTTCCTTCTTTCCTTCCTTCCTTTCTTTCTTTCCTTCCTTCCTTTCTTCTTCTTTTTTCCAGTCTCTTCCTCCTTCTTTTCTTATTCCCCCCCTCCCACTCACACACACACACACACACACACACACACACACACACACACACACACACACACACACACACACACACACACACACACACACACTCTCTCTCTTTCTCATTTGTTGCTGACTTTTTGTCTCTCACTGCTACTGAATAATAGAGCATGTTTTTTTTCGAGTCGCTGTAGGTCAGGAGACTGGATGGAGGAACAAATGAAAAGAGATCTCACATCGGGTTGAGACTCAGAGATGCTCCACTGCGTAATCATTATTATTATTATCATTATTCTTGTAAGCCGGCGGATGAATTCCATTGTGCGCGACTCGTGATCGTACGTGACCTCTCCACAAGTTTAATTAATGTGCGCATACCTTTAATATTTATGCGCCCCGAGCCATTATGAGCGCTGGCAGGAGCTTAAAGGGAATTCATTCAGTGTTTTGCTGGTTTTCTTTTAATCAGACAAACACACTCAAACTCAATTAAGCTAATGAGGACCTTTCTTTAAAAGAATAGCGTATGTCATGATGGGTTTAATAAACTCATAGAGCTTTAAATGCATTAGATGCAGAGAGAGTATTTGGGTTTAAAATAAATGGCGTGAGATCATGTTTCTAATGTGCTCTGTTGGAGGAGAGCTTCAGATGTGGCAAGAGTTGGTTGTTGAAAAACATCATAGGATTTCTATAGAAATGTACAGGGATCATTAGTAATTTTGTATATATATATATATATATATATATATATATATATATATATATATATATATATATATATATATATATATATATATATATATATATACATTTTTCATTGAAAAATCCTTCGTTAGCATGAATAACACCTTGACACATTTTTGGCATCCAGAGAATTAATTTCTCCATATACATTGCCATGCCTTTTGTCAAATTTGCCAAAGATCCAATTCATCCATGAGCAGTTCAACAGGATTTAGGTGCAGTGACAAGGCAGGACATACCGTTATAGATAACACTCGAACCCACTGTTTTGTTCTGTATATAATCTTACAGAGCTTGATCGTATGCTTCAGGTCATCCTCTTGTTGTATACTGAACTCGGTTCCAATGAGCCGCAGACCAGATGGAATTGTATGGTTTTGAAGTATGGGACGGTAGCCATGTTGGATCAGTATTAATTCTCCAACATTTCCTGCTCCAAAACACCTCCTAACCAATAAGCTTCCACCTCCATGTTTGACTGGGTGTGAGGCAGTCTGCTAACATCTTCTCTCCTGTTCTCCCTCCTACATAAGTTTTTCAGTTAGAGACAAAAATGTCAAATTTGGACTTCACAGAAGTTTCTTTCTATCATTCATATATATTTTTAAAGTACAGTTAAGAGTTTGATTATTCAATGTTATTTTTTTTAAATTAAGTGGATTTTCGAAATTATTAGTCCTACAATTATATATGTATTAAACAATATAGATTTGACTCGCAAGGCAGATGTACAGAGAGAGATTTTCGCACTGATTTGCGAAAAAAACAATAATGCAAAAACAAAAATACAAATAAGACACCTGCACAGACCGTATAATGACATTTGATGTTAAGCAGTCAGACACTATTTTGGTAAAAGTTTATGGACACTTGTCCATAAGACTTGCTTCGTTTTTGAACATCCCTTTCCACATTTAGTCCCTATGTGCTCTTATAATATCCTCCACTCTTCGGGGAAAAAAGTTCCCCTAAATTTGTGGAGATTTGTGCTCTTTCAGCCACAAGTGTGTTAGTAACGTGATGTGGGTGAGGAGGGCTGGGGTGCAGTCAGTGTTCCAATTCATCCCAGAGGTGTTCAGAGGTCAGAGCTCTATAGCAGAGATCTTCCACTCCAAACCATGGAAATTATATGTTCATGGAGATGGCATTGTGTACAGGGGGATTACCATGCTAGAACAGGTCTCTTAGTTCAAATCATGGGAAAATGTCATGCTACTGCATCCAAAGATAATTGTATGCCCTCAACTTTTTAGTAAAAGTTTGCACAAGAACCACATCAAGCTGAAAAAGGTGTCCCAATAATTTCAGCCATGTAGTGTGGGCTTTTTTTTTCTTTTTTTTTTTTAGAAATAAACTCAAAAAACACCTGATTCTCAAGCATCATTACTTTTCCGCACGCTGATCTGTGATCTTTTTCGGTCTCGCGCTTCAACACGCTACACTGCAGGTCTCTAAGTGTATCTGTTCTCAGGATATTCTCTATATTATACTACATTCGTCATAGCGCCTGATTTGTTTCGCTGTTACACGTTGTGCTTTTCCAGAGATTTATAACCTACAATGGGCTGCCTGCGCTCGGGCTCCTCGAGACGATTTTCATTACGAAAATGCGCATTTCCGAATGGGGTGTATTGACTGTTACTATGGCGACAAAAAGCCCACCGCATTACCTTATAAATCCTGAGTTGTTATTCCATCCCGACCCAAACACCACCGCTGTGCCAGTAATTTATTTAACTAATGTTTTGTTTGCTGATTTAACAACCCACATGCATTAATCCCCCACACACACACACACACAAATGGGATAACACAAGATAAAACTCTACATGTAAAATATCTTACTTAACAAAATGGCACATACTATCCAATCAATTCAGATAAACACTTTATGAGCAAAAGTAATGGGACACTTGACTGTTCCAGCCATATGTGGTTCTTCCCACAAAGTTGGAGGCAGTTGTAAAGAATGACTTCAAATGCGGTATTATGAGATTTTCCCCTTCCAACCCGACAAAGCCCCTGTGCACAAAGCAGGCTCCATGAACATATGTTTTACATAGCATTACATGAGCTCTAACCTCAACCCTACTGAATGTGAAAGCTAACTGCCCCCCAGGCCTCCTCACCTCACCTACATTAGTACCTGACTTTACTAACACCCTTGTCTCTAAATAAGCACACACCTTCACGAACACACTCCAAAATAGAAGAACCTCTAGTAGAACCTCTTCCTAGATAAGTGGAGGATATTCTAACAACAAATAGGGACTCATTTTATGTCAAGTCTATTTATTTCGATTCAGTTCTATTTGTACTGCATTTATATCAATACACATTGTCCCAAAGACGATACATTTTAGCATCGTAAATAATTCTACAAGTTTAACTCTAATAAGAGAGCTGGTGGCGAAGAAAAGAAAAACGCCCCAATAAACCTGTTATGAGATGAACCAAACTCAAAAAGGAGCCCATCCTCATCTGGGTGACCCCAAATGTCTGTTCATTATAGTTCCATCATTGTTGAGATTACCAGCTGTTCACTGATGGACACTTCAATGCAAAAGTCTCCATGGTAACTGTAACCAAAGGCCATTGTAGCAACCTGTTTATATCAATTACAATCCAAATTCATCATCTTCTCCATGCAGTGTATGTTCTCAAGTCTCCTGAGTCTCCAGTTTGTTCTATTAAAATGTCACTGAAATGCCACTTATAAGCAGTCATGTACTTTAAGCTTGAATTGATCAAACAAGATCAGGTCATTGTTCTGAGCTTTGGGTTTTATGTCACCAAAATTAGCGTCACATCTCTGCACCTCTCTCTCTCTCTCTCTCTCTCTCTCTCTCTCTCTCTCTCTCTCTCTCTCTCTCTCTCTCTCTCTCTCTCTCCTCTATCAATCTATCTGTTTGTTTCTTTCTTCTTTTCCTCATCTCTCTGTTCAGGTCTAATCAGTCTGCACTCATGTGAAACGCAAACAGATTACCTGATGCTTACGTCTCCCTCTCTGTCTCCGCTTACACTGAGTAATGGGAACACACCGTCTATCTGTTTCCATTTTTCCTCCATTAAGGCGAACGGCCGTGAGCTGTTCCTGATTTCTCAGAGGACAGATCAAACGAACTCGTCCACAGACATATCAATCCTTAATAGCCAAATGCGTGCCAGTTCCAAGAGTATTCCTGAAGTCTGCTCGACTTATGCCAGGCTTTCTCAGTGGCTAACCTTGAGGATTACAGCCTGTAGAGGAGTTCAACCAAAAATGGGGCTCAAGTCTTGGATCTAATGAGCTAATTTGGGAATAGACAGCTGATGTAGTAGAAAATCTCCTCTCAATACAGTAAAACTAAAGCTATAATCATATAGTACTGATCCCCTAATATTGTCCTTGTGTGCAGTTCTAATGATTCTTCCATGAAGAAAATCATGTAAAAAATAATAATAATCAATTCATTTATTTTTTAGCACCTTATCCATAAGTGGTGGATTGTGATGATTTTCACACACACACTAAACTAACATTTCTTCCTTTTGTATTTATTACCTATCAATTATTATATATAGTATAATTTTGTACCAAACCAAACAGCAATACAAAAAAAAAAAAATAATAATTATATATATATATATATATATATATATATATATATATATATATATATATATATATATATATATATATATATATATATATTGTGACATGATTTTCAAATACCCATATCCTATTATACAATATTATATGCAGGTTGGTTACTTCACCGTTTGACATCAGAAGTGCTGTTAAAAGTTATTATTTCAGTGGATATTAATCCAGTGCTGTGTAGAAATATTTCACAATATTTTACATGGTTTTATTTATTTTTTAATGACAAGGTAACATGTTGTTATAGTGGACCAGTAAAAGTGCTGTTTATTGAGTGATGTCCATTTTTAGTATAGTTTCAAGTTATTTGTCTGAAATATGGACATTGACGGAACGGACACGAAAGTATTCGGACACCTGCCTTTTCCAGGCGTATGTGTTTCTTTCAAAAACAATTTCCACAAAGTTGAAGGCACACAATTGTATAGAATGTTTTTGGATGCAATAGCATTAGTTTTTTCCTGACCTGTTCAATTTTTCACAATGCCTATATCCAAAGCCAGCTCCATAAACATATGCTTCACATGCTTTGGAATGAGGTAATCATAACAGCAAATGGCATCTTAATATGGAATGAGATGATCAAAAAGCACACAAAAACTTTGCACCAACATTCATTCATATAGTTGATCTTCCTGGAACAGCAATGTATTCCTGAGACTAAGCAACAGACTAATGCGAACATTAATATTTATTTGAACACAAAGACCTCTGGTTTAAGCACTAAGCCCCTTGTAACAATACAAAAAATAATTTTTAAATCTAGTACCCCAACATCAGTGAAAGGTCCAGGATAGGGATGAATTGGAACGGTGACTGTACCCCAGGCCTTCTCCCTATACAATCGACTTTACTAACACGCTTGTGGCTGAATGGGATTTTCCCAGAACTCTTCTGGAGCTTATTATAATAGAAAATGGGGACTAAATGTGGAATGGGATTGTAAATATAATATCAGTAAGACTCCAATGATGCGCTAAAAAACAGCTTGCAGCATTTAGTTTTTTTTTTTAAGTTTGAACAGGCCGATTGGATTTATGAAAGTCGTAAAAGCTGGCAAGTCTGAGTAAAGGTGGGAATCATCATTTCCACCCTCAGACACAAGAATGTATGCCATCTGGATATCATCCCTCTATCTCTCTCTCTAAGGTCATTCAATCTTAATGAGTCAGGCAGAGTCATGCCATTTGACCTCCTATCCTGCTAAACCTGTAGACAGGCCTGGGAATGCACCCTCCAGGACTCGCTTTCTTCAAACACGCCGCGCTACGCCGAAGTCACGGACACCGACTGATGGGCTTTTACACGCTCTGTCCACTCCATCAGCACGCTCCATATTTCAAACAGAACAAAATCTGTAGTGTATATAAAACCACCTGCTAGAGTTCACACATTTACATCTGCACAGCGTCAAGCAGACTTCCGTTAGCGCGCATTTCTTCATCTAATAAAAAGGTACATGTGCGTTGTCGCTCTAAAACCCGGCTAATCAGATTTCAACTCGGAGAAATCCGTTTTGCTAAACGCCATTCAGGTGCACTGCAGTCAGTCATGTCTAAAGCGGGAAATCATCCGCTTCAATACAGAGATGATTTCTGCAATGCTTTTTATTCAGAAGCTGGTCGGTGCTGATATTTACCCAAGAATGATTACGCTGTTAAAGCAAAAATAATGTTTAAATGTTTATTAGAAAAATTACTTCACAAGACACGAAGTGTTCAAATGTCCACTGAAATATCCCTGAATATCATATTTCAAAGAATAACATCACGTCCGGAAGAGTTTTATCGCTTGTATAATACAGAGATTTGCTAACAATTGCCATTTTGCTTTATTTATTAAATTATGATGTCATATTTTAGATCGGTTTATAGTTACATTATCATTATTATTATTACTTTTTACTTTATTGTTACTCATTAGAGACTCCTTCCAAAAATGCGAAATAAACATGTTCTCACTGAAAGTGTTACCATATAAAAAAACAAATAAATTTTTTGTACTTCTTTTTTTTATTTATGTCCATTTTTGACTACCCATAGTAGCTTCCTAAATGTAGAGTTAGTTCAGTATGGTTAAAAGTTTCCTCAGCATCATCCAATGCCTTTTACAGTCCAATTACAAATTCTCGTGACACTGTATTTCCTTGTGGGTACAACATGTATGCAGACTGTACGTCATTATTATATATAACATATCTGTTTTACCCACTGGATAATCGTACCCTCTGACACAACTTAGTGTAGTAGAATAAAAAGTGGTGCCCTAGTGGTTAATAAATGAATTGCGGTATTGACAACTACGGTTTTCCTTTTACATCTGTTTCCTTCCATTGTATTTCAGGACCATGTCATGTCGCTTGAAAAGTCAAATCAAGTTTATTTCTATAGCGCTTTTCACAACAGACATTGTCTCAAAGCAGCTTTACAGAATTTTAAGAGTTAAGGTGAATAACTTTCTTTTTGGCTTCTCCCGTTAGGGGTCGCCACAGCGGATCCTCCGCACGTTTGATTTGGCACATGTTTTACGCTGGATGCCCTTCCTAACGCAACCCTCCCCAATTTATCCGGGCTTGGGACCAGCACTAAGAGTGGCTGGGGATGGTTCCCTGACCGGGAATCGAACCCGGGTCACAGCGGTGGGAGCGCTGCATCTTAACCACTAGACCACCATGGTGTGCATTTATCCCTGATGAGCAGCCGTGGTGACTGTGGCAAGGAAAAAACTCCTTTTAGATGTTAAGAGGAAGAAACCTTGAAAGGAAACCAGACTCAAATCCTCATTTGGGTGACATCAAGAGTGTGATCATAAATCTTTAAACAATACAGAACACTGGAGAGTGAGAACTAACATGAGAATGTAAGATTATGAGTAATGTTCTTTCTACAGTCTTATACAGTCATTTGTGGTTATAAAACTAGGAGCTACTGAGCAACTCATAAAATAGCTCAACATTTGCGATCATCACAGATCCAACAGCAGCTTCTCCATGCCAGAGTCTTTAAACACTCAAGGAGGGTTAGTGTCCAAACTCCACATGAAGTGGGATCCAATTGGCACTGGTACGTCTCTAGATGGTACGGGATGTTTGCGGGGTCGGCACCTACTTCTTTAAAGGTCCACAATCTTCATAATGTGGGACGTGACTGGGGCTGGCGCAACCTCAGGATGCCTCGGGATGGGTAGAAAGAGAAGCAGTGGAGAGGAATTAGCGTAGCTGCTATTCATGATATTAACAGGACAAGTTGATAATGTGCATTTGATCAGATGTAGTGGAGCACAAGGTTATGAAAAGTCATTTGTGTTGCATTTAATTGGCTAGTGATTAGATGTAGGTCATACCAGCAAACACACTGTGAAAGAGTCATCCTTAATTTCTGAACCTGTCGGAAAATCAACCGTCTGGGCCCAAAAATCATAAATAAACAACCCTTATCCAGAGTCACTTTATACAAGTGATACCCTGCAATGGCAGCTTAGCAGTGGGGCGATTTGAACTGATGACTTTCTAAACAAAAGTCCAACATCTACCACTTCCCTGGCACGATGTGCACCAGCGATAAAAGAAAAACATTTTGAACATGGTGTTACGAAGAACTTTTTCAACGCTTCAAAACAAATCAAAGAAATCTCCAAAGTTATTGTTTTTCTTCTCTCCTGGATAACTGCAGAGACATCTTTAAGGCTGTCCAGTCAGTCTCAGCTCTCTGCCAGACGTTTTGTATGACGTGGATGACGGAAAGCCTTCATCGTTCGTATTTGATGTGAAACGAAAGCTGTAGAAAGTCAGAGCTGTTGTGCAGGAGGACGGAGTTTTTCCGAGAACCTCCGACAAAGAGCCGCCCTCGCTCTTTACTTCACGCGGTTTGTTTAGTTCTTTTTATTATTTTATTTCTGCTCCTGTCTTCCACAGATTTATGCCTTCTGTTCTCTGTGAAACCTCACAGAACCAGTGTACAGAATTCTGTATTTTAAAGTAAAAGGATTCCCTGTCAAACTACAACGTCAATCTTTATCTGAGTTCATCTGCTATATAATCATAAAGCATGGATATATTTATATCTGTACACTTATTAGTCACGTACTAAAGTGCTTGAGTCAGAGATGTGTTTTTAGTCGATCATTTGCAAAAAACTTTAATGCTAGTACATAGTATGTAAAGTTATTTAGATATATAATGCTTATTTTTAATGCAATTAAGTACAGATGGTCCCTGAGTTACGATTTTAATAAAAATTATATTTAACATTTCACGCAACAGGCACAGGCAGTGACTTACGGTATTAATTACTATGGGGTCGTGGTAACGTATCAGGTAGAGGACTTCCTGTATTCATTTTCACAGATACATGTTATTTCTCAATTTAATAATTTTTTTTATCTTTATTAATGACCTCAAAAAGATAGAGAGGTGAGACAGCAGCAGCTAGTGAAGGGAAACGTTTTTGTTTACACCTGAAAATGTATGACAGACCCCCCCCCCCCCCCCCCCCCCGTTATATTACAGGTATTAGACAACAAAATCAACCATAAAGCTCATGACTGAGCAGTGAATAAGAACACACACACAGACACCCTGACCCTGTAACCCTGTTACTAAAGCACTATTCATTTAAGCTCTAAACACACACACAACCTCCTCACCCTCCTCACCCTCCTCACACTTCTTAGTCTGTGAATCAGAACAACAAGCATTAGCCTTCACCGAACTAATCAAACCACTCTAATCGCACAAGCTGATGTGACTAATAAGCGATTTGGAAATGTTAATCACTATACTAAAAGAGAGTTTTAAAGGACAAGCTTTCACTAGTGATCAATGACAAAAAAAAGAACCACCATTAGATACTTATGCACTAAAGTTTCTTTTCGGCTTCTCCCGTTAGGGGTCGCCACAGCGGATCCTCCGCACGTTTGATTTGGCACATGTTTTACGCTGGATGCCCTTCCTAACGCAACCCTCCCCAATTTATCCGGGCTTGGGACCGGCACTAAGAGTGGCTGGGGATGGTTCCCTGACCGGGAATCGAACCCGGGTCGCAGCGGTGGGAGCGCTGCATCTTAACCACTAGACCACCAGGGGACCTTTAGATACTTATGCACTAATGGTTTTAAAAATAAAAATAAACAAGATCATTCAGGTGAATGGTGAAACGAATTATAACAAATAAAACGGGAAAACATAACTGTAACCTTAAAAAAAAAAAAATGAATTAATATATCATACGTTTCCTTTGCTGCGGCCCGGGTTCGATTCCCGGTCAGGGAACCGACCCCAGCCATTTTGGGGGGGTGGGGGTTGGGCGGGGTTTTGGGGGGTGCTGTGGCGACCCCTAAATGGAGAAGCCGAAAGAAATATACGTTTCCTTTGATATAGGACAAAAGAAACACCATTTAGTGTAATATTGGTGGAAATGTATGCTATACAGTATATTTAGATTTGATGGAACATCTTTGTAAATCTTCTCAAATATGTTTTGTCAATAAAAAGCAAGAAAATGTTTGTTGTACGGAAAAATCTGTACATTTTCTTTTCATTTAATGTCATTTTCAGCATTTTTCCCTTTCAGACATCAGGAAACATGGGTCGACATTGAAGGGAAATGGACCGGTCCTTCTTTCTCTGGGGCGGAGCTTATTTCTAGATCCGAAAAAAATCTAGAAAGTTTGATTTGAATAAATTATATAGCACAAAGTCAGAGCGATATAGCTGATCATGCGAGTTTTTCAGTTATGATTGAAACACAATTATAAAAGGTCTTGAAGTACAGTGTACGAATTCCAATCCGCAACTTTGCGTTGCCCTTAAAAACAAAACACAAAAAAAACAACAATGTATTGCTGTGAGAATGGTCGTCGACCTTTTTTAGCTCTCTGACAAATACTAATCCTCAAACATGAGAGGCTTGTATTCCATAAGCCATGAAATACACAAGTATTGATCTGTTTATGAGTTCGTTCCTCACTCTTGGCTAGACTTTATGCCTTCATTCAATCTCCCTCTGAGGAAAAGTTCTGATGCAAGAATAAAGGTATTCACATCAAGGACCAACAAATACATCATATCCAGGTTGGTCCAAGCCCTTTGCTGTGTTTCCCAGCTCGAAGTAGATGCTAGTCTTTAAATTTACATTACAGGGTCTGACCACTTAGCTCTAAGCACAAATCAAAGGCCCTGGCACAGCTTTTTTTTTTTCTTCTTTTTTTTTTAAATGCCCCTGAGGCTGGCACTTAGTGCTGTATCCGCATCTACAAACCTAAGCTTAAAGCTCCTCCTGGATCTTTAATGTCTGTGTTCGCTCTTCCTGTACACAGGACCGCTTGGGAATCACACCAGAGACTTGGAGCTTTTTCGGGTTTGACAGCAGCAGGGCATGTGCGAGTTACTCAAGTGGCTTTAGATCTATATGTGGTAATATATGGCGTGTTTAAGAAGCCTATAGCTTCGGAAATATGATGTTCATACTTCTTTTCTTTCTCCTTGCAATTATTTGCATTTTAATTAATTTCCTATTCTCTCTCTCTCTCTCTCTCTCTCTCTCTCTCTCTCTTTCTCTCTCTCTCTCTCTCTCTCTCTCTCTCTCTCTCGCTCGCTCTCTCTCTCGCTCTACACAAGCTGCCAGCATTTCCCCAGCCATTCTATTTTTATAATTTGTTTTCAGTCCTATTGTATTTCTTCTGATATGATTGCACTAACACACTGTTTTTTCCATACAAATCTGTTTCACTTCTCGAAAAGAAGTGCCTCTGTGTTGCTTTTACATCCAGGGCTAAGACCTTGTCACTTATTTATTTGCTTGTTTTTTTAACGATCCCGGCTTCGTTATTTACCGCGTGATTGCGATGGCAAAACAAAACTAATAGCGAGCGATGCCAAAGCGATGAAAATTCTAATTTGGAAAGACTGTATAAATAAATAGTTTGGCATTTGGACTAAATAATAGGCTGAATGTAGTTCATCAACCAGAGATTTCAGTTGGTGCTTGTTTTTTGTAACATGCAATCAATGCCTTATCTCCAAACCTCTATGTTAAAACACACAAATGAGTAAAAGTATAGAGTCTTATCTATACTAATCTTATCTGCGTGTGCTTGTACAGGAATTAATCAAAAACAATGAAAGAACACACTGAAGATCTTCCCATGGCTAAACCCACCCGAAAAAAACATCAGGTTGAACCTTTCGTAAATGGTGAATAACCGTGCAAAATCAACCGATATTCATATTTTTATCAAAAAGCACAAACGAGGGCACATTTTAAATAAAACTATACAAGTCAGTCAGTGTAGAAACTGTAGAAATGATCATCCATTGAAACAAGCACATTCACATGGAGCTACGATTTTCCGATTTTCTATTATAATTAAGTTTTATTACTTTTAATGAATATCTCATGAATGCATTTAATGAAGTTATCACCATTATCAGTCTCACATTGAATGAACATGCAAACATGGATAATAATAACATATTTATCTAATTATATTGTTGGTAAAAAAAAAAAAAAAGGGATGTTACTAGAGACAAACAGGGATATTGCTAGTTCACGAGTCAGCAAAGAGAAAAACCTGTGGAACGATTTTCTGATTTTTCAGCACTGCTTTGAATTTGCTGACACTTCATTGAAATCCACTACAGTCCGTTTATGGTCCGTTTTATTCCTCCAGAATCTCTGCGGGCCATTTTCATTCCGTCTCTTCCCTCTATTCATGCAGTGACCTTGAATTAACACCTACGCCCTTAGAGGCCTGGGATTACTTTAGCAGGAGGATACGGTGCTCAAAAGGCAAAAAAAGTCCTATTCTTTTAAATCTGAATCTGTTATCAATTTTCTAAAGTGAATGGATTTTGGAGTTGAATCTTTTTTTTTTTTTGTAAAGACACTATATGGGCAAAAGTTTGTGGACACCTGAGGATGTTTTTTGTGATAACATCCCGTTCCACATTTAATCCCCATTTGCCGTTATACTCAAGATCCTCCACTTGATCTCATATAAACCATATTTTCATAAAGCTGGCTTTGGGATCTTCTTGATCACAATTCTACAATTATGTGCCTTCAACTTTGTGATGTTATATTAGGCATTAATCATGAAACATGGTTAGAAATGTTAATTAATATTTATATATATTATATTTATATATAATATATATATATATGAATTACAGGCTGATTTCATTTGTTTTGTGGATGTTCGCGACAGTAAATGTTTTTAATAAATGTGTAATTTATTGCACATTATATAATTATATTAATTAGATGCAGAGTTATACATTATAGTGGCTTTAAGATGTATCATTCCGTCACCAGCCATTTTTTGCCTTTTAGAAATTAGAGATTAATTAATTATTAAATTGCTTTAATAATAATAATTATTTTTTTTATAATTATAATTATAATTTTTTTTTTTTATTCATTCATTCACAAAATAATTAGAGATAAATAAATACATAGTGTTGGAGCAAACGATTAGATGATTAATTGAACTGCATTCTTTTTGCAAAAATGTATATTATTATAAATAGTTTATGTTTGCTTACAAAAATCTGTAGGTGATATACCCCTTCAGAGAAACACACGAATCTTGATTATTAGCAAAAACACATTGTTTGTTAATTTTATATGAAAATACAGTTTTTTGATTGATTTCGTTGTTTTAAATAATGAATCTTTGTACATGAACCTTGTGTGCATTTGAGTTCGCTGCTCATAAGTGATTACATAAAAACGCATGCTCGGTCTTTCTGAACGTTCCATCACATCTCGTCCTTGTTCGGCTAACTCGGTTAGCTTTGACTCTCTCGGTAACGATTTTTCCGCCGGCGTGGTGCTTTCCATCAGATCATTATTTTCCAGTTGGCTGAGTCGTACCCGTCATTTTGAATCGGATAGATTCTTTCCTCCTGGTTTGCTGCGAGCTATTGATTTTCTCATCTGGTCAACATGAATGTATGAATGAGCGATCTATTCATTTTGGATTTTGATGTAACAGCCTCATCGTGATAGATAGCTCTCTACTCGTGTCTCTCTCCGTCTGCTGTAAGAGTGATGGTCATTGTCAGACAGATGGGCAGACTGTGGTTTATAGACTTGTATTATAAAGCAACGATGCATCCTGGGTAACCTTCGGTGTAATGGCCATTAATAAGCGTTCTATATGACCACAGTAAAACCCACAACAGTTCCAATGAGGCCTGACAAAACCACTTTGACACTGCGATGCTGAGCGTTTGTGTCGAGACATTTCTTTTCTACAATTTGTGTTTCAGACTATACAGTACTTGTGGTTTATATGATGAAAATATAACTTGTAGGAACATTTAATGCAGGAAGCTGACTGGTTACATTACTTTTTGCATCTAGAAAAATGATGCGACTCTGAAGAACGTTTGCTACATTGGTTTAGGATTACAGTTGCCATGAACAGTTCTTTCATTCACGTGTCCATTAGTGGTCAGTTGATAACCTCAACAGTAATGGAACTATAATGAGACATTATGTAACAATGAGACATTTATAAATAGAAATGCTATTAGCATTTAGTGTCCTCCAGATGTGGACAGTTTCCCTGGATTTCACTCGGTAAAGCTGTTTTGGGACAATGCCCATTGTTAAAGGTGCTATACAAATCAAATTGAATTGAATTGAATTGACAGCTTTATCCACTTTTAATCACGTGATGTCATACACTCTTTGAAAAGCTTGTTCCCTGAAAAGTATGCATAACTTTGCCAAATTAAACCGCATTGTATTCTTTTTAGAACTGTTTTTCTTTATATCGGTTTGGTCATTTTTATATTCAAAGGCAAAAATCTCTGTCTCCAGATGAGCAGCATTTAGGGATTTTTAGTTGTATTATGGTATGTAATGTAAATGTAAATATTCACAAAAATAAATAGATTATTTCAAAATACATTTTTCTTTCATTTTCTTTTATAGTAACAATTACAAATATTACAAATAAGCTCAAAACTGTGATCTATGGAATACAAACACAGAATTACTCCTGTATAACTTACAGCATTTCTGATATTCGGTGTAACGATACGGTAAAACACAAGGCCGGCATTTTTGTGATTGTAATGTATTAGTAACAATGTTTTTGTAATTACTGGGAATTCTGTAATTCATCCAAACACAGGAACTTCTGATTACACCCTTATTCTTTTTACATTTTGTGATTAATTAAATGGGCATAATAACATCTTAGAACCTTCTCTGACAAGCTGAAATTATAATATTCATTATTCCATTATAATACATTACAATCTACAAGAAATAGTCAGTTTAAATCTATAAAATGAAGGACCTGAACCATTCTACTTGAGGAAAATCGGGAAGGGGTGTCACTGCTTTCATTTCATAATTTGCTTCTTAGAACAGACTGATCGTGGGGCCCTGAAACAAATTCTGCTCCATAAAAACATTCACACAATATGATTAAACCCAACACACACACACACACACACACACACACACACACACACACACACACACACACACACACACACACACACACTGGTGCTTCCAAATAATTACAGGGGAAGTAATCGGGCAGAAAATGGCTCTGGAACTCCCTTGAGGTCATTAAGTAATCTCATTAGGGGGTAATGACCTTGCTGGCTGTCCCTTTACCCCTTAGTGAAGAGGACAGGATGTCATGGAGGTCCTATTTTGCACCCAGGCTTTCTGTATTGTCATTGGTTCACGGTTCACAATTGGTCTGTTATACAAGTTAAGCTCATCCTGATTTGCATAAGTTTGTGTTCTTTTTTTTTTCCATAGCTTCTTTCTCTGTTTAAAGTATATTTTAAGGGTATTTCATGCATTAAATATAATAAATAATTGACAAGGAGACATTCCTGTTGAGGTCATTGGGAGTTGAACTTTTCTATAAACTTTCTTTATTTAAGTGATGATGAAAATGTGGAAATATAGTGCGATATGCAACAGGAACTTTATAAAATGGCATTATCAGATGGGCAATGTTGAAACAAGGTTTATTTTCCTATAACATCATGTACAGAAGTCTGTAATTCCTCTATAGAGAGATTTCACATCATATTTGTATCTGTTAAGAGTTACATTGGGTGAAGATAAACCTTTTATTTAGCATTCGATGTTACGCAGTTTAAAGTGTTTTGTTCGGAGCGCTTCAGCTGTAGCAGTTGAACATTAGTATAAGCAGCCTCATCTTCAGGCAGCCCCGTCCCTCCAGATGTTTCTAGATAATAGTTTGCCTTTTGATATGAGCTATACACATCACACTGATTTCCTTCAATGCTTTCCTCATGCAGAGCGAATAGACAATCAAAACCACATGTGTGCGCACACACTTGTACACACGCACCAGTGTTGCAACACATTACAACACATTTTGAGACAAGATCCTGCTAAACCTATGATCATTGTTCATTCTAATATAACATATATTATATGGACAAAAGTATTGGGACACCTGACTCTTTTAACCATATGTGGTTCTTCTGCAAAGTGTACAAAGTTGGAGAGACACAGTTGTACAGGATGTGAAGATTCGGATGTGAAATTTTCCCTTCACTCGAACTAATAAACCCAAACCTGTTCCAGCATTACAATGCTCCTGTTCACTAAGCCACAAAGATATGCTTCACATGGGTTGGAGTAGAAGATCTTGAGTGGCCTGCTATTAAGCGCTGACTTTAACCCTATTAAACACATCTTGGAAGAATGTGAATGCTGACTGCACCTAGGCCTTCTCACCTACATCTGTACCTGACTTTACTAACACCCTTGTGGTTGAATAAGCATAAATCTCGACAAGCACAATCCAAAATCTAGCGCAACATATTTTTGGGAGAGTTATTATCATTAATATAACAGACAATGGGGACTAAATGTGAATTAGGATGTTGAAAAGCACCAATCTTATAGTCAGGTGTGATCAAACGTTAATGCATATAGTGTTATGTTAATCCTAATGTAATCTTACCCTAAAGGACCATGGTTGAAACACACACTTAAAGCAGAGGCAGTACTCATTTTCATAGTCTGTACAAAACGCGGGTTGTAAAATAATCCAAAATGAAAAACGATCGGCCTTTAACTTTTACACAACCAGCACAATAAACCAGCCGAAGTTGTTCTGTTGCATGATGGCATTTTCCTGCAATCAAAAGAAAAGCAGTCCCAAATTCAATAATGAAACACTCAACACTTTTTACGTAAAGGTTTATTATAAAGGTAATATTATTATACAATTTAACAAAGGTTTTCTACGTACAGTGCTGTATATTCTTTGCAATAGTGTGAAACTACAAAAAAACGGGGCCAAGAAAGCACCGAAGAGTTTAAACAGGTTCTCTTATTGAATGTACCTTACCAGCTAATATGTAGTCATTTATTCAATCAAATTAGGTTTGTCAAAAAAATTGCCTCTGGCCCTTCACATGTGCTTTTATAAAGTAGAACAAGTAGAAGTAGATAGTAGAAAGTTAGTTCCACTGTATTGTGTATTTTAGAAAAAAAATGTAAATAAAAAAATGTATATATATACAGTATATAACTGTTAACTGTTAGCTGGAAATTAGTCATACAGTATGAATGATTATAAATCAGTAAAACAATGCAATCAAAAAAATCTAAAAAAAAAAAAAATCGGAAAATGTTCAAAATACAGATATGGTGGCAAAAACTGAAAATGAAATATTGGCAAAACTTTGTATTGTATTTTGCTATGCTTTTTTTTATCACTATATAGCTACAATAATCGAACAGCTAGGATTTGCATACTGAAGAATCAATTCTGAATTCAAAAAGTTTGCTATTACTTGATTATGATCTTGTTGTAATTACATAAAAGTAGAAAAGTTAGTAGCAAAATAGTAGTAAAAAGATTATGTTTGGGTCAAATGACTAATATCACTAGGGGAATTAAGGTAAAATGAATATTTGGGTATTTGGAGTTCGAGTTGGATTTGGAGACATTTCTATTGAAAATCTCATTGGGATATGGCTTTGCCATTGGAAATGGGAAATTTGGTTAGTAGTAGTGAATGAAAAATGTAAAAAAAAAATAATAATAAATTGTACTTCATTGTTTTATTCTCCTTGACCTCAAGCATCCTCTTCTTCCCTTCATTTTCATCCCCGCATATTACGCACGTTTATTCCCAATGGACCATCTTTTCTATGTACAGTACGGCACACTCAGCTTTTCCTGATGGCCATGAATCTCTGTCCGCAGAGTTGCCCAGCTTTACCTGCCAGGAATCGAGGAGCAATAGTCATCCATCTTTGGTGCTTTGGAAGTGAAATCTTAAAAAAAAATTGGTAGAGTCCACAGAGAACTGGGTCATATGCACTTTTTAAGCTTTGAAGACACAACTTGGAAAATGAACATCATCAATCAAGGAGGAGAGTTCACGGCACTTTGTGAGTGCAGCTCAGCACTGCCATGGCCAATTAGAAAAAAAGGGACACCGCCGCTCTCCAAAAACAATCTAACGACGATGTCACCAGGGAATAACCCCATACCTCACAGCTTTAAGTCTAATCACATCGCTAAGAAGGCCGTTCCAAATGCTTAGCGTCTGCTCACCAGGATTGTGAGGAATAAAACGATATGTTGTGCTGTGATAGAAAAAAATAAAAATCAATGGCAGAGTGGAGTTACATTGAAATTGATTTAAAAAAAAGAATAATAAAATCCTAAAGTTACACTATTATTTACAATAAATTTGAGCACTTATGGCCAATAAATTGATTTATAATTATTTATTTAATTAGTTTACCGTTAAAGGGTAGTTTTAAGGTAGATTGTGGTTCTAGTTCTAGGCAGAAAAATTCATTTTGCTCTGTTGGATTGTCAGCTGTTTCTTTGATTTTGTTCTTTGGTTCTTTTAGAGCCTGATTAGAGAATATATATATACTTTGAATGCAATTATGCTAGTAAGCACAATTTGTGGAACTTTAAAGAAAATCATTGAATATCCTTGTGGCTGAATTCTGAGCAAAAAAAAAGGAAACTTTTTTCTTTTGGTTTTCACAAGTCATCTTGTTGCATTAGGAATTATGTTGCAAGTTGCCAGTCATAGAACTGGTAACTAAGTTGTTTAGAGATAAATATCATATGGACAGGACATAAACCTATATGTGGAAGTTTTCACTTATGGGAGTAACCATGATAAAGATATGTGCAATAGAGAAACACTGTAGTTTACTCAAGGAAACTCTGTAGTATTCCCATATGAATGTAGTATAAAATGTCAAACCTTCACCATGTGAAGGGGTTTCCCGGGCCACCTCATATCTTATAGCGCATTATGAACCTTATATCCATATTATCTTCTAATCTTTGAGCGTTTGTACAATGGCATGTTAGATTTTCCGCTTGTTCGATTGTCTCACTTTATTATGTTTCATGTGGACTCAATGCTTTCCTCTCAAGGATACAGTCACCCTGTATGTGCACGCAGTGTAGTAGTATATCTTCTCAAGAAACAATAATAGTAAATACATCCTGAGTAAACATGTCAAAACTGTGTCCAAAGCACCATCGTTATCTTGCACTGCCTCAATCCTCCTGGGCATGGAATTCACCAGAGCTGCACAGGTTGTTGCTGGGTTCCTCTTCCACTTTATAATGAAATCAGGAAGCTGCTAAATGTTAGACCACCTTCCGCTTGAGGATGCCCCACAGGTGCTCATTAGGGTTGTCATCTTGGCGGTGTGTTTGGGGTCGTTATTATGTTGGAAAACTACCATTCAGCCCAGCTTATGAAGAGAGGACATAAGAATGTTCTTCAGAATCTCACTATACATGTTGGAATCCATTCCCTCAATGAACCGCAGCTCCCCTGTACCAGCAGCACTCATACATTCCCAGACCATAATGCTACCACCACCATGCTTAACTGTAGGCAAGACACAGTTTTCCTGATCCTCACCAGGGTGTCGCCACACATGCTGGACACCATCGGAGCCATCTTAGTCTCATCAGACCACAGGACAAGGCTCCAGTACTACATGATCTTGGACAGGTCGTCTTCAGCAAAGTGTTTGCAGGCTTTCTTGTGAGCCAGATTCAGAATAGGTTTCCTTCTGGGATGACGGCAATGCAAACTGACTTGTTGCAGTGTGCGGCGTATGGTCTGAGCACTGACAAGCAGACCTTCTGCTCCTGCAACCTCTAAAGCAATGCTGGCAGCACTCGTGTCTGTTTTTTGAAGTCAGCTTCTGCACCTGACGCACAGAACAAGCACTCAACTTCTTTGATGAACCCTTGCGGAATCCTTCTTGGAAAACCTCTGTATGACCCCGGCCATTTTACTGTAACTCAGTTTTATAGTTGAAACGATCTTCTAATAGCCTAGGCCATCTTTGTGGAGAGCAACATTTTTTAATTCTCAAATTCTCAGAGAGACTTTGCAAATAGGTGCCATGGTGAACATTCTGTGGTCAGTATGAGAGATTTGTACTCGAAGCACCACATTGTAACTGCTCTAATACACAAATTTGTATGATCCTGTCAAGCAGACCAAAACCTAAACATGATGAATAGGACGTGTGGCTTTGCACGGTTACACGACATACAGCTGTTATCACTTAGGGTGCACTCACTTTTGTTGGCAACGTGTTTGACAATAATGTCCGTATGTTAAGATATTTTCAGAAGATAGTAAATCTATACTGCTATACAAGCTGCACAGTGACTACTTAAAAATATATCCAAGTTAAAAAAATTATTAACTATAAAAACTCACTTTTGTGTGTGTGTGTGTGTGTGTGTGTGTGTGTGTGTGTGTGTGTGTGTGTGTGTGTGTGTATAGTTTTACTCTCAGTACTCAAACAGACAGCTTGCTTTGAATTCTTTGGAATATTAAATAAAAATTAAAAAAATAAATAAGTGAATCAGTCATTTCTCTCAAAGTCTTTGTACGAGGGCGAGTTTGATTGACGTGGCTCGGTGTGTGTCCTCGCTCAGCTTTGACTCGACCTCTAGTGCTGACGCACTGACAGGTGGCCAGAGTGATGATTGGGTGATTGATGTGTGTGTGTGTGTGTGTGTGTGTGTGTGTGTGTGTGTGTGTGTGTGTGTGTGTGTGTGTGTGTGCTAAAAATGAAGATAGCAAATGAGATCTAGATTTATGACTCTTTTAACATACCATTTACTTTCCTTTTCTGTAATTTCTAATTGGCAGCCCGTGCGACACAAAAGAATGAAACACTTGTTAATAGTGACAGTGACATTAAACTTATTTTAATGTTATTTTATTCAGTTAATTTGATGTTACTTTCATTTTCTATTGTTATTATTATTAGGATTTTTTCACTCTTTGGCTTGCACTAGAAAAGCACCCTGGAAGGTCTGTTTATTGTATTTGATCAATCGATCAGATCCTGTGCTGTTGTCTTTGGATGTTGTTAATGCTGAAGATTAGTGAAGGCATGGGAACGATAAGAAACTGGTCAATAGTAATCAGTGTACTTTTAGACTGTGCTGTTTTTGTCACTCTTATCAGTAGCCACAGAAAGGTCAGAGAAGATCAAAAGGCAATGTATGGTGTTTTATAGATATACATCATATTTTATACGTTTTATGTGGGCGAATGTAACGTATACGTTCGTGTTAAAGCCACTCCTTAACGCAGGATAAAAGAAAAAGTACGAAAAAAACGACGATTATATTTAACAGTAATGTATGTCAGTTAAGGAGGCAGTTTAAAGCAGCCAGAGGGAATAAGCATGTGTAATATATTACTAGTTAAATCTGGTTTCTGTACCTGGTCTTGTTTTGATCAAGTTGCTGGAGAGAAACAGAGCTCTAGATGTTACAACTCTGTTCTTTACATGTGATCGCCCACAACATGCACCACATTATTCAATGTTTAAACGCAAACAGAAATTAGTGGGGGGGGGTTTTCACAAGCTGGCATCGTTTCATGATCCGTTTAAGGTACTTTAATAATTGTCATTTAATTTCATTTATATTTTTTGTTCAATTGTATTACGAAACCTCCATTGGTTTTTTTGATTGAATATTAAAAGCAGAAACAAAAAAATGACATTTTTCTCTTAGTTTAATGACACACCATGATCAATGTCCCAAAGTGCACATTTCCAATCTATTATTTAATCCTAACCCGGAAATAAAAGGGGATAACAGTAGTGCTGTGAAGAAATGTCCACTCTGAAGCCGTTTGCAGAACATGGCAGGGTGGGGAGGTGCAGGGCAGGTCAGGTCAGCTCAGGGTTGTTCCGCAAAGAGTTTGTGAAGATTTTGTGCATATCACTCTCTTGTTGCTTTTGAAAAGCACATAGTGATCCATTTGTACTTCTCAGAGTGAAGCCAGAATGTTGGATAAAGCTACTGATAGATTATGTGTTGATGGTTGATCAGTTCTTTTACATCCAGTTTGTTCAGGAGTCTATTTGAATGAGGCGTATTTTTAAATACCTTACGCTGATTTTCCAAATAAAAAACACACACCTTTAGTGCATCAAGAGTTCTAAAGTGTACCACAAAAAGTCAGTTTGCTTAATAGCTAGATGGGATCGACTGAATCTGAATAATGTTTGACAATTTTAAGAACTGATTAACTAAAAGCAGGTCATGGTAGGACTTTCACACCCTGGTCTGCTTTATAAGTAATTAAAACACACTGTGTGATCCAACATGGCTAATGATTCCCTTACGCTGCATTTATGTAATGTAATGGTGGTGTTGGTGCTGCACGAGTGACACTAGTACACAATAAATCTCGATAACGTGTTTTGGAGTCTGTACACACTCACTTACACACGCACTCACACACACACACACACACACACACACACACACACAAAGCACACACAAAGCACACATTATGCACGGCTGAACTAAGCGATGAGTTGGGACACACAGCCTCATCAATCTGTGTATGGAATGCTGCCCTAGGATATGTGTGTGTGTGTGTGTGTGTGTGTGTGTGTGTGTGTGTGTGTGTGTGTGTGTGTGGACATTATTAAAGGCCAACTGCAGCCGTTTCCTCACACAGCGCTCCCAGAGGAGGCTTCTCTTACACACAGTATGTGTGCATTTGAGCAGGAAACATCCCCTTCAAGAGTTCAGCAGCGTAATGTAATATGTGAGCAGGACCGCACACACACACACACACACACACACACACACACACACACACACACACACACACAGACACACACAAGTTGCCATGTAATTCTATCACTACAAAGAATTGTGTGTAGCTACAGAACGCTATGGGGCTGAACAGTAAATCTAATACTAAGTCAATACATTGTCTGAAGCGCCGTGGCTTTTATTTGTAACTAATTAAAGAAACTAATCAACTAATTAACTGACTAAATAACTAACAAACAATTAATTAATTAATAGAATCACTTTCTTCACAGGGATTATTGCCAGCTTTCTAATCTTTTGAGATTTCATGTGTTTTCAATGCATGTTACAGAGAGAGAGGGATAGACAAATGAAACTTACCACATAACCACACACACACACACACACACACACACACACACACACACACACACACACAGGGCACCCAGTGCCACGTACACTTGTTTATTGGGAACAATAAGGAAGATGTGAGTTTTATTATCAGTTAAGAGTGCGCATAAGACAAAATGAGAGTACAAGGAAGTGTCAAAAAAAATAAAATAAAAAAATAAAATATTGGAAACAATAAGGATGAGGCAAAAAAATGGTGGAAGAAAGAGAGATAGTAGAGGAAATATAAGTATAAGATGAGGAGGCCTGGGGTTCAGTCAGTGTTCTAATTTATCCCAAAGGTGGTCAATAGGGTTGAGGTCAGTGCTCTGTAGCAGGGGATCTTCTACTCCAAACCCATGCTAAACATATGTTCATTGAGTTTGCTTTGTGCACCTGGGCACTGTGATGCTGGAACAGGTTTGGGTCTCCTAGTTCAAATTCAGGGAAAATTTCTTGCTGCTGCATCCGAAGACACTGTGAACATTTGTGTGCCTTCAGCTTTGCGATAAGTTTGGGGAAAAAAAATCACATATGGCTAGGAAAGTCAGGTGTCCCAATACTTTTGTCCATATAGTATATATATATATATATATACAGTGAGGAAAATAAGTATTTGAACACTCTGCTATTTTGCAAGTTCTCCCACTTAGAAATCATGGAGGGGTCTGAAATTGTCATCGTAGGTGCATGTCCACTGTGAGAGACATAATCTAAAAAATAAAATCCAGAAATCACAATATATGATTTTTAAACTATTTATTTGTATGATACAGCTGCAAATAAGTATTTGAACACCTGTCTATCAGCTAGAATTCTGACCCTCAAAGACCTGTTAGTCTGCCTTTAAAATGTCCACCTCCACTACATTTATTATCCTAAATTACATGCACCTGTTTGAGGTCGTTAGCTGCATAAAGACACCTGTCCACCCCATACAATCAGTAAGAATCCAATTACTAACATGGCCAAGACCAAAGAGCTGTCCAAAGACACTAGAGACAAAATTGTACACCTCCACAAGGCTGGAAAGGGCTACGGGGAAATTGCCAAGCAGCTTGGTGAAAAAAGGTCCACTGTTGGAGCAATCATTAGAAAATGGAAGAAGCTAAACATGACTGTCAATCTCCCTCAGGCTGGGGCTCCATGCAAGATCTCACCTTGTGGGGTCTCAATGATCCTAAGGAAGGTGAGAAATCAACCCAGAACTACATGGGAGGAGCTGGTCAATGACCTGAAAAGAGCTGGGACCACCGTTTCCAAGGTTACTGTTGGTAATACACTAAGACATCATGGTTTGAAATCATGCATGGCACGGAAGGTTCCCCTGCTTAAACCAGCACATGTCCAGGCACGTCTTAAGTTTGCCAATGACCATTTGGATGATCCAGAGGAGTCATGGGAGAAAGTCATGTGGTCAGATGAGACCAAAATAGATCTTTTGGGTCATAATTTCACTAAACGTGTTTGGAGGAAGAAGAATGATGAGTACCATCCCAAGAACACCATCCCTACTGTGAAGCATGGGGGTGGTAGCATCATGATTTGGGAGTGTTTTTCTGCACATGGGACAGGGCGACTGCACTGTATTAAGGAGAGGATGACCAGGGCCATGTATTGCGAGATTTTGGGGAACAACCTCCTTCCCTCAGTTAGAGCATTAAAGATGGGTCAAGGCTGGGTCTTCCAACATGACAATGACCTGAAGCACACAGCCAGGATAACCAAGGAGTGGCTCTGTGGGAAGCATATCAAGGTTCTGGCGTGGCCTAGCCAGTCTCCAGACCTAAACCCAATAGAGAATCTTTGGAGGGAGCTCAAACTCTGTGTTTCTCAGCGACAGGCCAGAATCCTGACTGATCTAGAGAAGATCTGTGTGGAGGAGTGGGCCAAAATCCCTCCTGCAGTGTGTGCAAACCTGGTGAAAATCTACAGGAAACGTTTGACGTCAAACAAAGGCTACTGTACCAAATATTAACATTGACTTTCTCAGGTGTTCAAATACTTATTTGCAGCTGTATCATACAAATAAATTGTTAAAAAATCATATATTGTGATTTCTGGATTTTTTTTTTTTAGATTATGTCTCTCACAGTGGACATGCACCTACGATGACAATTTCAGACCCCTCCATGATTTCTAAGTGGGAGAACTTGCAAAATAGCAGAGTGTTCAAATACTTATTTTCCTCACTGTATATATATATATATATATATATATATATATATATATATATATATATATATATATATATATATATAAAAGCTTGCTTTCTGTCTCTCACGTTAAGAGAAAATAAAAATGACAGTTCACTTTATTCACAGCACATTTCCTTGTCAGTTTCACATATGCTTGTTCTATACACACTCCATATACGATGTAAATGCTCACTTACAGTTATGTTTACCAGCTGCGACGCAAAACTCTTTATTGACCTACACTGCTCTAGAAATCGCTCGGCATCAAAAACAAATCGATAAACACAAAATAATTTAAGATTCCACGGCAGGTTCATTGTGCAGGACTTCGTTTCAGATGCATGAGCAGTTACATTAAACACACCACTGCACTGCTGAATTCTCAGCTCTGATTTCTCAGACGTTGCTGATTCGTTGTCCATATCAGCAGCAGTGGCAGTGGATCCAGGTTTATACTTATGCACTAATTCTAGAGTAACATCAACGAAATATGACTATAAAGGTTTCACTATACAAACAATTATGGAAGGTCCATATCTTTATAAAATTCTAGGTTAAATATAAACAGAATGAACGTTGATGTGTTTAGATGTTTAGGTGTTCACATTGTGTACAGCAATGATTTCAATATTTCGGCATATGACTTTACCACTGAATCCGCTATATATGATATATGACGAGTTTATATAGAAGCCTCTGCTCAAAAATTGACCAACAATCTAAAAAAAAAGTTCAGTAGTGAATATTGATGGTTTATTGACCTTTTTTTATACATGAACTGTATGTTTTTTTTTAACAGCTCTCAATTTATTATGAATGACGATCAAATTTAGAATTGTTGTTTCGATACTGTTTTGGTCACAATATCCCTACATGTGACAGTCATCATTATTTAGTGTTCATAGCATAGACAAATTGGTGGCTTTGTTCAGTCTAAACTGGATAGAACTTAGCGAAAACCCAATTATTGATCCAATCCATGACCCTGAATTATGAATATGTGGTGCTAAGGGAAGAGCTGCATTCACATTAAGGATGTATTGCATATAGACAAATGTCACCTGTGGATATGAACATATCAAAAACTCAACTGAAGGCTGCCTTTACAATTTCAGCCATGGCCAAGTCTTCAGTCTTGAACAGAGGGGGTTTTCCTCTGTGTTTTCGCTGTATCATCTCGATCGGCCAGTTATGACTTATTAAAGTCAAGAAAAGGAAAAGTGAAAAGCAGTTTCACAGTTCGTCCACAATGTTAACTATAAAATGAATATATAAAATGACCATTTTTAATAAACATTACTGTGGTTTCAAAGAATTTGCTGTTATAAAATAATAATCAACTTGCTGAAGGAAATAGAAACACAGCTTCACATACAGTCTCAAAACAGCATGAGAGGTCAGAGATTATTTATCAGTAACAGCCCACCAACCAAGTGTTTCAATTTTTACTTAACATAGATATCATGAGACTATGTAAATGGGGTATCATTTCCTTTTCTTAAAAGCTCAATGTAAAGACAAATTTTTTCCCCTAAATAACGATATTCTGAATGTTTTTTTTTTTACAGACATGTTACATAAATTGTAACAGCAATGGAAACCCACAGCCCACTTTAGCCCTATAAAACAGAAAAAATACTCGAGCTCCTTTCACCGCTGTAAGTGCAAAACAAGCTTTTATTTCCACCCTCTGCCATCATTTCTGCCCCATTACATCCCAGTTTTCCAAACACCCTCATCAATTCAGCAACACACACATGGACACACACACAGCCATGTTTACTCTGCATGGGACGTAATCAAAGCTGTTAAAGTCAATCAACAGCACACACACACACACACACACACACACACACACACACACACACACACACACACATACAAATACATACTTTTCTCACTCATCTCCTCATCCCTCTTTCATTTCATAGACGTTTTCTTCAGGAAACCACCGGCTAATTATTAGCACAGAGCATCAGCAGGGCGGTAGTACAGCAAGTCTGTTTACACAGTAATTAGTCTCTGGGGCTAATCTGACTCTGACCCCTTTTACCTCAATGTGATGACACAGAGCAAGGAATGGATTTACCTGTGTGTGTGTGTGTGTGTGTGTGTGTGTGTGTGTGTGTGTGTGTGTGTGTGTGTACTTTATACCAGCATGGATATTCCTGTTTTGTTGATAACTTTACTGTACTCGTAAGTACAGTAGGTAATTTAGTCAATGCCTCTTATGCTAGCTGTAGCCATATCCTCAGTTTTAAAAAGGGAAAATTTGTGGTTTTATTTATTTATATTTTTTGCAGGTTCAGAGGGTGATATTTTCAGTCAAACCATGTCAGATATTCATATGTTTATAGGGACATTTGGTCACATACACACTCAGAGCAGACTCTTAAAATGTCTGGTATAGCATTTGCTGTCTATCAGCATCCTGGCAAGTCAGCTAATTTGCTGTCTAGTAGCACACACACACACACACACACACACACACACACACACACACACACACACACACACACACACACGTGTATTAGATTCTTATAATGACTGCACCTCAATCAAACCCTTGACCCTAATACTATCTAACATAACAGGGTGGAATAAAGCTGCCGTTCGCTCCTCATTTCACTCTGCGTTTTCTCATTAACCCTCAGGTGAATCTTTTTTCTTCATTGAAATTTGATCCCAGAATCACAACAGTAACATCTCCATCAAACTGGATGACAAGGACAGATAAAAGGTTTTATGGCTAACACGGTCCGTCTTTCATTCCGTGCATTAGTGTAACGCTAGCCCTGCCTTGCAATATAATCCGTGCAGTGTTATTTCGGTTCTGCGCAATGGGAGACAAGGTCATTATTCAGACACATTCTCACTATAATTGAAAATTAGAGATGGAGGAGGGAGGAAACAGGTGACGCTAATCGATTTGAGGCTGTGTGAGAAACTGGAGCTGCTGCGCAGGGGTTCTGATTGCAGCGATGTGAGCAGATGGCCTTGTCCGTTCGTCTGTTTGTGTCATACATGCCATCCTCCGTCAATAGGTAGGCCGCTCAGTGTGTGTGTGTATGTATATATACATACAGCAGTGAAGATCTTAATTAGATTCATGAATTAGTATTACAAAAAAGGTTTGTTTTTTAAATGCAAAGTAAGCAAAAATTGTTAATACAGTGAACTGTATTAGAGTTAGGATAGTTTTACTTTTGATTTTTAAATCTTACAAATGTTTTAAGTTCTGTGCATTAGGCAAACGTAGCAACGTATATGTGCTGTATGATGTGTTATAACGCATTTTTTTGTGTTTTTGGTGTTTCAAAACCCAGTTTTAGCTCTTGTATCTCTTCTTTTTATCATTATTAAACAGAGCATGTCTGGCTCCACCCTCCACTCGCTCGTCCAGGCGCCCTCTGCCACACACACACATATGTATGTTAGGGCTGTCTAAATTATTAACACAAATTCACTTTAACAGCAATAATTTTATTAATGTGCGATTAGTGCAGCGGACACTTCTGTTTGACCCGTTTGAATCACTAAACATTTGTTTTACTGAGTCGCCAAGTCTCAAATCAAGCTTCAAAATCCGCCATGATGCAAACATCCGGCAATTAAAACCGTCCGTTTGGAAACAAGTTCCGTTTGGTCCCCTGGTGATTTACGTAAATTAATTAATAATTAATAATTACTTTAAAACATTCACTTTAAAACACATTTTGTCTTCATGCTCTAGGTTGAGTTTGGTTTTGCTAATAATAAACATACATTTGCATAAAGCATCCATATTTGGCCACGCCCATGTTGATTACAGTATTAAACGCTTGAAAGGTAATCATTTAAGGTACATTTAGAAGGTATAGAAATGTGCGATTAATCACGATTAATCAGTTAACTCACGACAATCGCGAGAATATTTTTTTTTTGACACTTTATAGTTTATACATTACAGTAATGTTAATTGCTGTTTGTTAAATTATTAACAAATTATAGTACACTACCCCATACTGATCACCAATGGCTAGGCAATTTCTCGACTTATGATATTTTCAAGTTAAGATGATATCGTAATACAGGACTACCTGTATTTTAAAATTCGTATTATTTTTTTGTTTATTTATATATAGTTAAATCGCTCATGATAAATGCGTGTTGGTCTGTTCCTGCTGTTCAACACTCATTACATTTCCTACATGAAATACATAGAAATCTCTTACTAGCTAGCTTATGTGCAGTACGTAGTGTATAGACACTTAGTTAGTTCCCATAACACACGTTCAGACATTTGCTCTAGACACACACTCGGCATTAGGATGTAAGAAAAAGTTTAGTGAATAAAATTTGTGAAGAAGTTTTTATAACCTTTGCCAAAGCAAGAGTGGTCTGTAGGTGGATCTGTGTGTTACCAGCACAATTTCCGCTCTTGAGACACACAACCACTCCCTGAAATGTTTTCTTCAGTCAATGTACGCATGATACGGGGGTTAGAGACAGAGCCATCTGTTTACGCTCAAACACACACACACACAAATAGTGAAACACAAGCCCACACAGGATTTAGGTATGACTCTCACACTTTGTGAAAAGGTAGACAGCTGCGTATACAGTGTGATGCACACATACACACATTTGTGCACATATCACTCAGGTAACACACACACGCACACAAACACACACACCTCTCTTGCATACCTGCACACTTGATGCCCTCAGCATATGTTCAGTCTGTTAGGTGTAGGTGTGGGAATGTTTGCCACTTTGCTAGGAATTTGCAAGGCTTTTTCTACATTGCAGGTGTGTGTGTGTGTGTGTGTGTGTGTGTGTGTGTGTGTGTGTGTGTGTGTGTGTGTGTGTGTATTTGTGGGAGTGTATCGTTTTACTGTCCAGCAGAAGCATCAGAAGGGATGTGGTCGTTTGCTCTTACAGCAGCTAATCAAATGTGCAAAAGGTCAAGATGTAAAATGACTGCAACTGACTGAGAAGAATAATAGCGTTTCAATAATGTTTGTGTTAATTAACATATAAGATGAAACACTAATACTACATTTAAAATGTAAAAAAATGCACATTTGCTGTTCTACTGTTACCTCCATAAGAAATGTATGTGCATGTTTCAAAACTTCCTATTTCCATTTGTGGGAATTTATTCTGAAAATGTTTTAATGCAATAAAATAGTGACGGAAACAGCAATTCTTTGCAATAAATGCAATATATAACTATATGTATATAATATTATTCTTACAAAACAGAATGTTCCAGAATTGTACATACAGTAATCCACCCTAAAAATGCTATTTTATGTATACAGTACTGTACTGTATTTACATTTTACTTCATTTTATAAATAATAATTATATTTTTATTAATCAATTCCATTATTTCCACATACTTCATAAAAACAATATCCTATAAGTTTTTTGGGAATTTTGAGACTGGGAAAAACAAATGAGTTATGTGGCAAATGCAATTCCGCGATAAACTGGGGGCGCGGGATTCGGACCTCTGTAAAGCGAGGGATTACTGAATTTATGTAAAAAACATATAAGTGCTAAATATTCTGGGTTGTTACAGGAAAACTCGATGTTGTGTGCTGCATTTGAGTTACTGTCACCACTCGAACGTTGGTTACTTTCCCTACAACACGCATGCTAAAGAATCAAAATTGAGAATTGTTGTTATGTGCTAGAAGCCTTATTAATGCCTGTTATTTGATCAGATACCAGCTTGTTTACACACTGCAGAATGTTCTGGAGTCACTAAATATTAGCCGAGATCTGTTTACCTAATTATTAGCAACTGTCTCTTGTGTCCGTCATAAACACGACTTCCTTTATCCTAATAGTATGCAGCTATTTTCAGAGCCGCAATAAGTTTATCTTTGGGTTAGTTACAGACACAACTGTTACTGCTGGGATGTTTTTGGATTAACTTTTCTGTCCCTGTGCACAAAGAAGATGAAGATATGCATTATATTGGTTGGAGTGGAATATTTTGAGTGGCTTGCTGTAGACCTCAGACCTCAACCCTATTGAACATCTTTGGGATGAATGTCAAGTCAAGTCAAGTTTATTTGTATAGCGCTTTTCACAACAGACATTGTCTCAAAGCAGCTTTACAGAACTTAACAGTGAAGGTGAATGATGTGTATTTATCCCTGATGAGCAGCCGTGGCGACTGTGGGAAGGAAAAAACTCCCTTAGATGTTATGAGGAAGAAACCTTGAGAGGAACCAGACTCAAAAGGGGAACCCATCCTCATTTGGGTGACATCAAGAGTGTGATTATAAAAATGCTGACTGCACCTCAGGACTCCTCATCTCACCAATATAACTACCTACTAACGCCCTTGTGGCTGAATGAGCACAATTCTTCACATACACCATATAGTGTAGTGTATAGACATATTTGTTCAAGTGCATCTGAAGGTCTATGCATTCTCATCAGTGTCAGGCTTTAATTTGACCAGATTCACAACATTGACAAAGTCATGTTGCTCTGAAAGCTTTTTGCTAAAGTTTATTAGGTAAAGGTTAGCAAGCTTTCATGAATGGCTTGAAATGATATCCATTCACTTCAGTATTATCCATTTCTTGGTGAATTGCATTTTGTATTTTACTAATTTGCTATCTATTTTTATACAATATTCAATCCAAACATTTGCTGAGCAATTGAATATATAATGTCTCAGGACTAAGATTTGCACGCACCACCTAGGGGATGATGTTTTCTGCTGGGTGAAGCCTCAAGTCCCTGCGAATAAAACAGTTAAAGTTATTAATCCCTTAGTTTGCAACAATAGAAAAAAAAACAACATTAAGCTCTGTTTAATAACGGAACCAAACAATAGCTACATTTAAATGCAGACTAATACAGTAATCCATGACTAATCCAACTGATCCGTCTATCGGAATAAATTAAATATTCATGTTCACGCCTAAATTGGAACCTAGAGGACTTAATGAAGCCTATTTGAATAAATGTTTAATTTGTGAATAATCTGCATGTAAAACTTTAAATCAGATTGTTTACCACTTTTTTTTTTTACAATTGCTGCACATTGCACAAGGTATAGTCTGCTATTGCATCACGCACTCTAAATTGAGAGATTAATTTAAATAAATAAATAAACAAAGAGGATTTAATAAAAATGCAACTTAATTTGTTGGGATGAGACCAAAACTTCGGCAAACCGTTTTCACCAAAATGTTAGAAATCGCTTCTATAATATACACAATTTACACTCTATTGACAAAAGTATTGGGACACCTGGCTTTTCCAGCCATATGTGGAGGCCAATTGTACAGGATGTCTTTGGATGCAGTAGCATTAAAATATAATCTTCACTTAAACTAGGAGACCCAAACTGTTCAAGCATAACAGTGTACCTGTGCGCAAAGCACCAAAGTACCAGTTCCATGAAGATTTGCTTTACATGGATTGGAGTGGAAGGTCTTGAGTGACCTGCTATAGAGCAGAGCATATTGTTGATCTCCACCCTATTGAACTGGATGAATGTCAACACTGAATGCACCCCCAGCCATCCTTACACTACATCAGTACCTGACTTTAACACCCTTCTGGCTGAATGAAATCTCACAAATCTCCACAGGCACACTCCAGAATTTGGTGGAACATCTTCCCAGAAGAGTGGAGGTTACTATAACAGCAAATAGGGAATAAATGTTGACTGGAATGTTTAAAAAGTACATGCTAATGCTATGGTCAGGTGTCCAAAAGTTGTTGCCCACTTATTATTAGATCTTATTATAGACTCTAAAATATCATGATTAGGATGGCTTGTGTATAGAGGGATTTAAGGGGATTTGAGACCACAAAAGTTGAAAACACTAAATGATAGTGGGGACTTTATTGTAAATAATTGTATTGTTTTGTTGAATGAACGTGTTGACGTAAAACAAAACTGTATTTGCTTTCTGTTTAATGAGAGGTGTCCATCATCTGTAATCCCAATGTACATCTGGGATTAAGTGTGTTATATAAAATAAACTACGAAATGACAAGGACAATTAGTCAAAGAAATGTGCACAAGTTCAATCATACCACTAGTACTTGCTCTTAACATCTGGCTTCATGAAGAATGAAAGGATTTTGGGTGTCATACGGTTTATAATGACAGATCTTGTACCAGCTAGAACCAGTTCTGTCATCCGTTAATTGGGCCTGAAACAACTATACAAACAAGCACATCTTTTCTTGCCAGCTGTGATGCTGAAAATGCACATGGCCCATCGACCAGCTCTTTTAGACACTCTATCTAGTGCTTATTGGCCCTGAAGTGGCACAGAAAACATACACACACATTCACTCATACACATGCTTCTGCAGCACGCACACACACATTTCCACTCTCCAGCAATCCTGCTCTCTCCACTTTTTTAATTGGCCCTTATTAAAAGCCAAACTGCTGCTGTTGCGCCACTTTTCTGAAAAGTCTCCAGGAATGGTAATTAATGGCGGCATCTGTAAGAAACCGGGCAATTAGCGGAAGCTGACAGGCGAGGCGAGAGAAGAGAGAGTGTATGTTCGCGTGTGGGGCAGCTTTGATGACTCTGCTTTTTTTGTCCGAGGACCGTTTCTTTAGCCTGCAGGGCTCTAAATGGATGGTTCTCTTTGACTTAACGTTACAAAAAAGCTAAGGTTATAGTTTACAGGATTTCTGTCACCCATATTGACAGAACTGTAGTAAAGATTGGTAATTTATATGGTAGTATATGAAAATTTGATGTTTGAGAGAGAGAGAGAGAGAGAGAGAGAGAGAGAGAGAGAGAGAATCCCAAGCAACCTTTAATGCGCAACATAAAGTGTATGCCTCAATACCTTATTATTTAATGTGGGATCCAGAATCTCCCATTTTGACTGAATCCTCCTGGGCATCCAGTACAATATGCAAGTTACAGATATTTATATCAATTTATATATAAGGAAAAGGAATGCTTGAAGAATTTAGTATCTTTCTGTCTTTCTTGCTGTCCGAATCACCACCAGGTTCATGCAGGACAAATGACTCATAGGTTTTCACTCATGTTACACACAAAATAGCCCAGAAAACACAATGCCTACGGTGAAGCATGGTGGTGGGAGCGTCAGGTTGAGCAATACTGTTACACGGACTAATTCCCTATTTATCACTGATTCACATGTCCTGGTTGTGCCAGATTTGAATAATACATTTAATAATATCTGTGGGATATTAAAGTTTTAAAATAAAACACAAAAAAACTTGACTGATGCTTTTTCAGAACTTCAGATTGAAATGATTTGCTCCTTGGTCCTCATGATAGAAAGCTTTGTTTTTTTTTTAGACATACCTCTGGTGTGAATTTATAAAGAAAGTAATAAAAAAACTTCCACAAACACATTGGGGTGATTTTGCCTTAGGAGAGTTATTGTCGATTTATTATAATAAACACCAACATGTCACCCTTTTTCTGTTCTTTTCTCTTCTAAAGGTGACCCTGCTCTGGCCAAGGAGAACAACTGCCTCAACGCAGCCAAGGCGTGCAATCTGAATGACACGTGTAAGAAGTACCGCTCTGCCTACATCAGCCCCTGCACGAGTCGCGTCTCCACGGCCGAAGTGTGCAACAAGCGCAAGTGCCACAAGGCGCTGCGTCAGTTTTTCGACAAGGTGCCTCCCCGACACAGCTACAGCATGCTGTACTGCTCGTGCCCTCCAGGAGACCAGTCAGCCTGCTCAGAGCGTCGGCGCCAGACTATTGTCCCTGCATGCTCCTATGAGGACAAGGAGAAGCCCAACTGCTTGGAACTGCAAATGTCCTGCAAGAGTAACTACATCTGCAGGTACGCACACATCTCCACTTTATTCTGGATCATACGGTCATTATTAATGTCATGGATCAGTGTCTATCCCAGATGTAATAAAGGAAAACAAATATATAATGAATTTCCAGTCTAAACTTTTTTTAGCCTCAAGCTTTTTTATTGTATTCTGAGCATTTTCCTTTCAATCACTGATTAGTTTTTTGGGGGTTTTTGAAGAAAAAGAGAGAAGGGATGCTAATTCAACATGTTTCTTGAATTAACTTAATAATAAATGATTAGATAAAATACAACATGCTTGATAAATGATTCATCACAATATAGACAAAAGTTTGTGGACACCATACTATGAGATTCATATGTGCTTCTTAAAAACAATACATTTTATATTTAGTCCCCATTTGCTGTTTTAATAACCTTCAATCTTCTGGAAAGATGTACCACCAGATATTCAACTAGGCTTGAAGAGATTTGTGCTCCTTCAGCTACAAGGGTGTTAGTAAAGTCAGGAAGGGATGTAAAGTGAGTAGGCGTGGGGTGAGTTCTGACTCATCCAGTTCAATAGGGTTGAGGTCAGAGATTTAAAGCGGGCAATTCAAGATCTTTCACTCCAACACATGTAAAGCATATCTTCAAGAAGCTCCAGGGGATTGTCATGCTGGAACATGTTTACTGCTACTGCATCTGAAGACACTCTATACAGTAGGGTCCCTCCCAATACTTTGTGGTAAGAGTTTGGTAAGAACCACATATGGCTGAAAAAGTCAGGTGTCCCAAAATTTTTGTGTATATAATGTATTAAATTTGTGATGAATTATTCCACAATACACCTGTCTGAGACCTCTGTATCAGTATCTTTGCATTTTTATATAGGAGAATTTAAATATATTTAATATGTTTTATATTATATAAGTGACTTTTATACACAAAATGTTATTTTTTCCCCATTTAAACCATTAATTTGATGTAGATATTAAACAAAATACTAACACAACACAACCCATCCCAACATACTGCTATGGAACAATCAATCAACAATGCAATCAGATGTGTATCCAAGTTTTTACCTCTTTTAAACTCATCCCAAAGAGCATTTCTCCTGCACATGATGCATCATAGAAATGTCTTTAAACTGTCTTTCGGCTTTTCCCGTTAAGGGTCACCACAGCGGACCATCCACATGTTTGATTTGGCACATGTTTTTACGCTGAATGCCCTTCCAAACACAACCCTCCCCATTTATCCGGGCTTGGGGCCGACACTAAGGCTTGTGCAACCCTAATGGCTGGGGTTGGTTCCCTGACCGGGGATCGAACCCGGGCCGCAGCATTGAGAGCGCCGCATCCTAACCACTAGACCACCAGGGAACCCATCAAAGAAATGTCTTTAACCATCAAAAAATATTCTATATCGCCCACCTCTGATTTGACTCGGTCTTTTGTATAAACAGAGATTGTAATAAACACCTATGAGAATCCTTGCCATTGTTGTCGTAGCCCTTCCCATAAAGTGATACTCCATAGCAACACACATTAACACAACACGGCACTGTAAAGCAGAGGCTTTATAGGTGCAAACAAACATCACACCCACACGAGGAGCCGAGACTTCCGGGATCGCGGCGTCTGTGATTACGTGCGATCACCAGCGGCGACAGTTAGCGCTAATCCTCTATCTGCATTTCTGCTGGGAAATAAAGTGCACATTAACCCGAAACACCGAGCGTTCTCACGGGACAATTATCACAATTATCGAAGTGTAGCAATAAAGCATAAGCGCTTAATTTTATTTTGGAGTTTGGAGCGCACCCCGACGTGCTGTAAGTGGCTTGTTGTGGGCCGAATAAAGCGCCGTGGAGGTGGGATCTCAAAGGGGTTGTATGTGTCAGAGAAGTGAGAAGTCTCAAAGCGGAAAAGGAAAGACAGAAAGAGCGGATAAAAGGGATAGTTTAACTCCTCAAATGCGAGCATCTGCAAGTGCGATCACCTGCGTACCTGATGTTCACACACACACACACGAATTAATGAACAACATTTGGACTCCTGCCCCTTTGTACTCGCAGCAGCTTCAGTCTTTTTTACTCGCACGCTCCTGACTGCATGTTTTTCCACAGGCGGTTGGAAGCGATTTGAGTTTCAGAGGTTACCGTAGGAGGTCTGATGTGCAGCACGCAGGGGTTCGCTGTGTTTTCTGGAGATGGATTGACACCTTCAGTCTCCCGCTAATCCCACACCATATGCCTAAAACAACTGCGCAACCACATTAATTTAGTTTCTCCTCCTCTATGCTTAGCAACGAAGCACTGCTGCTGAGATCATTTTGAAAATACATGTACGTGTCAGGGACAGGGACAATAGCCCAGTATATTGGTCTACTGATAATGTAATGTCTCTCTCTCTCTCTCTCTATATATATATATATATATATATATATATATATATATATAGAGAGAGAGAGAGAGAGAGAGAGAGAGAGAGAGAGAGAGAGAGAGAGAGAGAGAGAGAGATGTTTCTTATTTTGCATTTGGAATTTGTCTATGTTTCAGGTCACGTCTAGCCGATTTCTTCACCAACTGTCAGCCGGAGCCACGTTCTCTTTCTGGCTGTCTAAAAGAAAACTATGCTGATTGCCTTCTCTCCTACTCGGGTCTCATTGGTAAGGATTTGGCAAGGGGGTGTAATGAAACACATTCGAAGACTGAGCCACTTCATTAGTTCTACTGAGAAGTAAAAAAAATGTATATATCCAGTGTACCAGACGTAGTGTCAAACAGCGTGTCAAACACTGACACAAAATTTCTCACAGGTCTAACTTTTAATATGTAAAAATGTCCAAGGTGAAACATTATTCCATTAAATATTGTTTCAGTCAACCAGCTCTAAAACATGCCACTGAATACATAATCGCAATTATTCATACGTAAATGAGATCTGCCCATGCAAAACTGAAGTTACATATATCTTTCTCTGACAGCGTCAATTATTATTCATACGTATGATGTAATGTTTTGTACTGGCTACCAGTCATTCATTCACAGAGGATGAGTCATACTAAAACTAGTTATATCCCACTGTTCAATGGAAGAGTCTAGAGATTCGTTCCCTAGAGTCTTGTGAATAAACCTAGTTAAACTATTGGTAAAATGAATGCTTCAACAATACACCTCCTAACCAAGTCAAGTTGACACATTATGGCAACTTGAATGTCTACAGGAAGTACACAAGCTGAAACCCAGATGAAAAGTAATGAATTAGTGCTAACATGCCTGCTGTTTTATATCGTCTCATTTGTGTAAGCGCCAAACTAAATCATTCATTAAAATTCCAACAATTTTGTGCGAGATCGGGTTGGCCGAGCCGGTTCCTCTGCATGCCCATTTTTCATTTTCATTCATATTCATTTATATTTCGTTGAATAATTTGAGCCTTTTCTCTCCATTGAGTTTACACAATGAGACAGACTTTAGTGGCAAAAAAAAATGTCATCTTTCCCAGACAGAAGGTCTCTGTTCACTTTTTTTTGGAAACAAAGTAAGAGCTGTAGTGAGTCACAAAATAGGATATGTGATGTAAAAAATAAAAACGGAAAGTCCAGCACTAGCAAATTGAGAATAGGGGGAATTGCACACAAATCCTTTTGTGTTCTTATTCTCATCTACTGAAACTAACATTCCTGCTTCATCGATCACATTCTGCCATAACAACACTGCAGAAATGTGTCTGGTGCAAATGCGTTGCTGTTCTGCCAGAAAAACAAAACCCAAAAACAAGTACCTCTGGATTGTTGCCTGTTACCATGTAGAGACAGATAGATACGGAGATACAAAAAGAAAAAGAGAGGGATAAAAGATTTCAAAACAGATGTGTGATGTTTCTTTAATCTCATGCCAAGCGGATTATGGTTAGATGAGGGGGAGATGCGCTTCTCTCTTGCTATCTTGATTTTAACGCGAGATCCTCATAAACAGATCGTTCCTGTAAGTTTAACCAGTTCCAAATTGTGTGAAATCAAATTAATTGTTCATGGAGATAAAGGTTTTTAGGCCAACACAGAATATGAAAACGCATCCATATTTAGTCACATACGATTGAGTGTTGTACTTCAAGTGAACACCTAAACAACTGCACTGTTAAAATATACTTTTTAGGTTTGAAATCTACTTAGAAAATCCCAATTTTAGACCTTTAGATCTTTAGGATGATTAGAGACCGGTCTTGTTTGATTTATTATGATTGAAAATATAAAAATATAAAAATAGATAAGAAACACATATGTAGTAGTCAGAAACTGAGGACAGTTTTTTGGAGATGGACCATGTCCAATACCAACGTCATGGAATACTAATAATGTAAAAATATAAAGCTAGAAGCCAATAATGAATAAAAGACAATTATTCGTTATTATTAACTCTAATGAACTGCATTTATAGGAACAAAAATCCAATCATGATGAGGTGGTATGGGGTTTTACGCAAGGTGACATTTAAGACCGTGATGTTAAATGTTTTCCTGTAACAGCACTTCCTAAACTGTTTTATTCTTCTTATTTAACAGCAGTTTGCTCATGATTACAATGTATTTGTACATGTTTGTAGTTATGTTCAGTGGTTGACAAAGTACATAAACCATGTACTTAAGTTAGAGATACAGTAGGTAAAAGTACAATTTGCCTTTTAAATGTACTTATGTATCCAAAGTACTATGATTTATTATGGCTATAATGTTGCTATTAATATTTTTGTTGCAAGACTCTTTGCTTAATCAACTCAGTTTATGTGAAAATACTTTCTCAGCACACTGATCTATTAAAAGAATGATATTAATGAGTCAAACCCTGATGGATATCTATTCAAATTATTATTCTTTTCAACTACTTGAAAATGACTACACAACTACTGTTGTGGTGAGTTACAATCAGGAGTTTCTTCCAACATTTAACTTTCAAAATGTTCTGCTTCAAAACAAGGTCAAACTGCACACGCTCTACCCTGATTGTTGGCTTGACCAGTTTTTTCCACTCATAAATAAAAAGGAACAACTGATTTTGCAAAATGTAGTCCATTAAAAAAATATGTAACTTTGAAATGTAGTAAAGTTAAAGTAAAGGTTTCCCCAAATGGAAACTTTTAAGTAAAGTACAAAGTAAACTAGTATCAATTTTAAACTTTCTTTCGGCTTCTCCCATTAGGGGTCGCCACAGCGGATCATCCGCATGTTTGATTTGGCACATGTTTTTTTCAACCCTCCCCATTTATCCGGGCTTGGGACCGGCACTAAGGCTTGTGCAACCCTAATGGCTGGGGTTGGTTCCCTGACCGGGGATCGAACCCGGGCCGCAGCGGTGAGAGCGCCGCATCCTAACCACTAGACCACCAGGGAACCTAAACTAGTACAAAGTAAAGTACTTAAATACAGTAATGAATTACATTTACTTCATTACTGTCCACCACTGGTTATGTTTTTTATTGTTATGGAAAGTCCAGGAAACAACTTGCTCAGTCAATCCATCAGTTTTTCTCTCAATCTCTTCAAAAAACACGTCATGTCATAGAGAAACTGCATGACTTCAACTCAAGCTTTACTTAGATTGTGACAAAGCACTGACAGTGGAGACTCGATCCAAAGCTTTATTAGTTTTTTATAAACTTCGCCTCACAACCTCACCTAACCAAATCCACATTGCAATGTTTCTATCCACTATAGCAGGGGTCTCCAATCTTTTCCAGAAAGGGCCAGTGTGGGTGCAGGTTTTTATTCCAACCAAGCAAGTCCACACCAAATTCTACCTGTTCAAATCTAATGATCTTCATTTTCAATGACTATCAGGTGTGACCATTAGTTGGTTGGAATGAAAACCTGCACCCACACTGGCCCTTTCTGGAAAAGATTGGAGACCCCTGCACTATAGGATCAATAGCATATGACACCGTGAGCATTCATCCGAATCTGTAACTTTGTGGCAGATGTATGGCCTAATCTGCTTTTATAAAATACTATTTTATTAATGTATCAAAGAGACACAAAGTGAAAGGTGAGATTTGCAACAATAAAGAATCAGATTTTCATATTTCTCCTCCACAGGTACGGTGATGACCCCGAACTACCTGCGCTCCCCAAAAATCAGCGTGTCGCCGTTCTGCGACTGTAGTAACAGCGGCAACAGCAAAGAGGACTGCGAACGGTTTACAGAGTTCTTCACTGACAACGCCTGTCTGCGTGAGTAACACACCACTGCCTGCCTTCTCTCCTCCTTTATAGTTTTTTTTAATATATCTCTATCTCTCTATCTTGTGGTTAGATCTCCAGTAGCTTTCAGTCTTCTGTCCATTTTTCTACTTTGTGCTTCCTGCACTCTTTATTCGTCCCAGTGACATTCCCCTAAGCGCATCCAGAGACCTGTCGAATCATGTTCTTTACCGAAAGTTCTTTCTTTTTTCTTTTAGAAGCAAAAATCATGGAACAATATATGATTGCTTAAAATATTTTTATCGCCATGTTACACGCAGTAATTGTTCCTGAAACCGAACCTCGGCACCCTCGCAATTGTATCACACATCCTTTTAATGCTCGATCCACATATATATTACTATATACACCAACCAGGCATACCATTGGCATTATATCATTATGAACGGTAAAGTGAATAACACTGATCATTTCTTCATTGTGGCACCTGCCAGTGGGCGGCATATATTAGGCAGCAGTAAAGATTTATGCGAGTTTCAAATGGGCCAAATTGTGATGGCTAGATGACTGGGTCAGAACATCTCAAGAACTGAAGCTTTTGTGGGCTGTTCCTGGTCTGCAGTGGTCCAAGGAAGGAACAGTGGTGCCCCAGTGACAGGGTCCTGGGCCGCCAAGGCTCATTAATGCACGTGGGGAGCGAAGGCTAACAGATCCAACAGATGAGCTCCTGTAGCTGATATTGCTAAAAAAAGTTAAGGCTGTTAATGCTCGGCAGGTCGGGACTGTTTAGGCCGCAAAGGGGGACCAACACAATGTAAGGCAGGTGGTCATAAGGTTATGCCTTATCTGTGTACACTGTGTACTGTATGTGGTGTAATAAATCACTTTAATGGCTTCGTAACTAACTTTTCAAATTTTGGAATATAAAAAGTTTACATGCTCTATAATTATCTGGATGAGCAAAAATAGCATAGTATGGTAATAAGTGTCAGAGTGAGCATTGTTTTCCATTTCTTGTCCACCAAGAACTTGTTTGTTCCCAAATTATTATTTTTGTTTGTTTGTTTGTTCCCAAATAAAAAAAAACTTGAATATGTGTATCATAAAAGTTTATTTTTCAAATCATGATATAATATTCTTTATATAAAATTCTAAATGTTTTTGAAGACAAATACCTTGTCTTTTAGGCCCTACCTGTTTGCCTTCTTGTACAAAATGATAATATTCTGCTTGTTGAATGTTGTTATCTATCAAAGAACTGATCATCACCTCAGTCAACTCCTAACCAGACACTCTTTGCTCTTTCCCATGTCTTTCCTTTCCACTCCAAATTCCCGAAACGCAACCTGTCGTTTCTCAGCCTATTTTTAATTAATCACAAACCAGCATGCAGGGGGATGAATAAAACAGGTTTTGTCTCCTGACGATCTCCTGAAGATGCGATGGTATGAGCCATAGAGGTTAAAATGCTAAAAAAAAATGAAGCTTGAAATTAAAAGCTAAGAGAGGGAGAGTGTTGTTTCCTGAGGTTCATTCCTGTGCAGACTGAAAGGCATTCCTCGGCAGTGTAAACTGGGTTGTCCTCCTCTCTATCTTCCCATCATTTATTTATTTCTTTTTTAGCTTTCCCCATTCTCTTCTCATCCGTCTATCAAAGACACACGTCATCTCTTTCCTTTTTTGCCAGAATACAGCAGCATGAAAACAATCAGACTCACATCGTTCTCATTCCAGATGCCCCTCTGGTTTCTGCAAAGATGGATGTTAGGCTACAGAGACAGACAGCTCTCTCCTAGTCTCGCTGATGCTTTCTCTCTCTCGTGCCTAATTAGCCGAGCAGAGTGTTAAACGCACTGACAGGTGTTAGGGCACCTCGTTTGTGCCGTCAGATCGTGAGCTTCTCTCTGCGGCCTGCGGGCCTCTTTCCTATCTGTCTTCTCATGAAGCTATTGCTGAAGAGAAATGTGATCTGAAATGGACATTTGAACAGTTTTAATATATTATTTAAAATTATTCAGTACAAACTTGTTAGGAAAATAACATTTCTAAAAATATATACTTTGCCAATTTACTTATGATCCTATAGCGACTGCTAGGCTATTACTGCACTGTGTATAACAATTAACCAGTTAGAAAAGCTAACTAGCTAGATAAATAACTAGTTAGACAGCATATGCATAGCTATATGATAATGGCAACGTGGATATGGCCGCAGTAAATGTCTTTAAAAGGAAAAGGAAAAGATCATAGCACTCAAAAATCACAGCACTCTTAGCCTGAACTGTGCTAACTAGTTGCTATATACATCTGTGATGTTACAACATACCGAACATGGTGATAAAAAAGAAATCCAAAACATTAGTCTTAGCTCTGGCTTTACATTAATATCTGTTCCGTATACAAAGATTTTTTTATCATTCAAGAAATCTGAGTATTTACTTGCTTCCTTCTTAGACAGATTAGCATTAAGATTAAGACTATCAATGACTAAACAGCAGATGAAATGGCTCAGTATGAAATAACCGATTATGGTGACACCGAGATCTGACATTTTGTTTTGTTGAAAAAATATAAATGGAACAAGTATACCTCCGCCACATTGTATGCTTTTTGTAAGGTAACATGTGAGGTAATGTTCAGAGGTAACTGGTGTAATAGAGGATAGTACCTTCATGATTGGAGGGGCAAAAACACAAGGTGTACATACATGGATTACCTTTAGTTAAGAGATACATTACACATAAGTGTTATACATGTGAGCAGTGCACATGATAGTGAGCAGTATTATAAAATTTAAAGGTTAATCCATGACAAAATGTAAAAAGTAAAAACCAGCATCGGCCGGTCATATTATTAAGATACCAGAAAACAACCTCAAATCCTCAATCCTTTACACATTGCCATGGGTGGAAATCTTTGTCATGTCTCTGTGTGAGCAAACTAAAAATATTCCTCACAGAAATGATCATATACCCAATAACACACCATTTCTTAATCAGTTCATTTACATCATCTGCTAGAGAAATCCATGCAACCAATTTGTTACTATAGAAACTTGAATGAATGATAGACCTATAATTTGATTTACAGTGCTGCTGTTATAGAAAATAAATTATTATATACTAATCAGATAGTTGGTTTTTTTTAGTAAAGTCCTTGAAGTTGCTACTAATCACAATATGTGTTTCACTCGCACAGGAACAGGAAGAATCGGTATAGTATTACGGACAGCAAGAAAAGGGTGAGATCAGGCTGTTTGGAACAAACACTAGATTAATAATTAACCAAGCTCAATCCAGCTTATTTCCATCATGATTGATGCTCATAGACCAGGAACAGTCAATCATCAAACCGCTTCGTTTCAATGACATTCTATACAATCGCTGCCACTTAATCATTGGTGTAATCCAATATTTATCAGTGGCGTATTTACCCAGCTGAAGGTTAGCGCCACTGTTCTAAAGGGGTGTCAGGGACAGAATCTAGATATCGACATGCATGTTGGTGTACGCAGTGTTTATCTCTCTAATACAAACACACCTCCTTCTAGGATAGTGTGTGTACATTAGCAAAAATACAGTATGTGTTTCAGACATCGATCTGTAGGATCGATGACGATCGATAAAGGCAGGCAAAACAGTGCCGTTTTCGGAAAACTAAATGTATTATATTTTATTTTTAAGAAGTGTAAATCTCATTCCAGATGTTCTTAAATGGCCACTGACTCTTAGACTTAAAAATGAGAAATTAGTTGTGCTTTATGAGCCCAGCATAACAATTATGTTTTTCAAAATTGATCTAGGTAAGGTGAGGAGGGGTGCAGTCAGCGGACCAATTCATACCAATGGTGTTCAATAGGGTGGAGGTCAGAGCTTTATAGCAGGCCACATATCTTCATGGAGCTGTCTTTGCACACAGGGGCAGTGGGTCTCCTACTGTAGATCAATTTCAAGAACATTTTTTGGATCTTCTAGTTCAAGTGAGAGGAAAATGTAATACTACTGCATCCAGAGACATACTATACAATTGTGTACCTTTGTTTTTATCAGTATAAGGAAGAACCACATATGGCTGGAAAAGTCGGGTTTCTGAATACTTTTGTCCGAGTTGTCAATGTTGTAGTGCTGATACAAAAATATATAATAGTCGCATAAAATGTGTGATTGCATACAAGCATCTTTTGAACTAAATGCACATATTACTGGACTAATAAACTAATATAAAGACCCAGTCGGCACATTTCCTCATGCTCTATTTATTTCTTTCCATTTTCTTGGTTATTACAGTGTCTGGCGATGTGAGCATCTGCCAAGTGAAAAAACCTTGAAAGTGAATCTTACATGGCCAATAATAAACTCATTTGCTTGCTTTACTTAGTGTCAGTAATTGTATAAAATGCTATAATACTCTATGGCATTATATGCATTTTTTTATGTTTAGTCGTAGTATCGGGAAATTGACAAATCTAGGTGTTATATTGTTCAGAATCAACCTCTGTTTGCGTGTGGGTGTTAAAACTATTGTAGGGTTCAAAGGTCCAGTACTAATGACCAAAAAGAATAACTTTTTCCATTTTTCCATACAAGATTGCATTATTACTTGTATTGAAATCTTTTTGGGGAAATGACAACAGGGTTTTCTGCAGTCTAATGAGAAGCAGAGTTATTGTTACCACCCAGTGACAGCTTGTTCCTCTCTAATACAACAGCAATTTGCCCAAAGTTTTTTTTTGACTAGCAATAAATAAAGATATATATTATTTTATACACTGTACGGACAAAAGATTAGAACCATATATGGCTGGTAAAGTCAGTTGTGAATATAGTGTGTGTGTGTGTGTGTGTGTGTGTGTGTGTATATATTTATATATACATACAACTATTTAAGTTTTAGATGTCACCAATGTTGCCTATTGTTTCTGCAGGTAATTCCATTCAGGCTTTTGGAAACGGGACAGATGTGAGCGTGTGGCAGTCGTCTCCAGTGCAGAGCACAACGCCGGTGATCAGTCAGTCAAAAAAAGGTCGAGGACGTGAAAAATCACCCAACTCCTTGGAGCCAGAATCTCATGGCAACCACCTGAACCCCGGAGACAACTCATTGTATAATTTCTGTGGAAACCTGCAGGTCAGTCCTGGGCCTCATAGAGTTAGCTGAAGTGGCTCACTTATATATTTCTACTATAACCAAAGAGGAGAGCAGACAGTTCTTTTACTTTTAGCAAATTCAAAATTAAGAGTGCGTTATGTACATTTTAAACATTTAATTTTCATTTCCAGGGACTAACAAGATTCTGAAGAGTAAACTAATTTAACTTGAAAATGCTTAGAACGCAGGGTTTATAATGTATAATTGATGTACAGTAATCTCATAATGAGAAATCCTGAATACATTTCTCTGTATTAAATATATTTCCACTTGCCAAGACATCCCCTTTCCAAAGTGAGAGAAAGAAAGAGAGCGAGAATTAGCAAACTAATTAAATAGCCCTCAGTCTCGGGATGAATTTTCTATGTAAAAAAAAAAAATTGCAGCTCGCAAATCCGACAGAACAAATACAATTAAACCCAAGAACTAAAAGGACAAGTTTGCTATTCCAGATCGCAACTATGCACATTATCATATCCTAATGGTGATAAATAGTGCAACATTTAGAAGTACTGAAGCATTTGTTTCCATTTCTTTTATCCAAGTGTCAGGTCAGGACCTTTCTCTGGAAATAAATTATAAATGATAAACAGTTTTCATAGCGTATCAGGCACCGCTTTATCATCCTGGACTTTGGCTCCATCAGTTCCACCAATTCATTACACTGTCACCAAACCGCTTATAAAAGCACCTCACATTTCCATGTTGCACACACACACACAAACACAGGGGCCATGCCAAACACACAGAGTGCTAACAGAAGCTGTTGCTCATCTGCATAAAACTCATTTCCCCCAAGCTCACGGCCAGATTTCACCAAGCAAACGCCAAGCTGCCACACGGTGTGTTGATAACGTCGGGAGGGTTGAGATGATTTTCAATATGGCACGAGATGGTGCGAACTTATTAAATCTTTTTTTCACAATTGATTCACTCTGTTGTTTATAGCAGAAACATGTTATTGAGGGTGTACAGTAATGATTGGCAGGTATTTAGTAAAACCTTCATCCCCAAACTAAAAGGCACAGCAGTAGCACTCTGTGGTTTGGTTCTTGTGGTTCAAAAATGGTTCAGCTTTTAGGTTTTGCAAAAGAGCAGTTCAATTGAGGACAACGTTTTATGTTCAAAATCTATTTTGTCACTATGATGCTCAGCTTGTGTTGTATTTTTAAATCATAAACCTTGAGATGACTGATAATAGTTCATTTTGAGGACACTATGGAGAGAAAAAAAAAACTTTTGTGTACACTTGAACATAAGATTAGTAAGTGCTTTTTAAACATCCCATTCCACATTTAATCTTCTTTACTGTCATAATAACCCCCCACTCTTCTCGGAAGACGTTCCACTAGATTTTGGAGTGCGCTTCTGGAGATTTGTGCTCATTCAGCCGCAAGGATGTTACTAAATTCAGGTACTGATGAAGGGTGAGGAAGCCCTGGGGTTATCCGTTTAAATGGTGTTTAATAGGGCTAACATTAGAACTCCAGACCACTCTAGATCTTCCATTCCAATCCATGTAAAGCATATTTTCATGGAGCTGGCCTTGCGCACAGTGGTATTGTTAGGCTGGAACACGTTTTCATCTCCTAGTCTAAGTAAATAGAGTATTTCATGCTACTGCATCCGAAGACGTCCGATACAATTGTGTGTACACAAACAGTTTGGCGAAGAACCACAGATGGCTGGAAAATTAGCGTCTCAATACTATTTACATTGTTATATAAAAATGTAAACAGCTCCAACATAATAAGTCATGTGCTCCAGTTACACAGATTGTGGCTACGATGTAATATTTTGTGGTCACAGACTGAGCACCTCATCGCCATGAACATATCTTGTGGTCTCAGTGTAGTAATTTGTGGACAAGCAATTATATTAAAATATAAATGCCTTGTCATCTCGGCAGCTCGGTAATAATACACAAAGTGTGCTTATTTTTAGCATTAACATTAATTACCACAATTTTCATTAGTGGATTGATTCTTTAAAACCTTACGCAACTCTAAAATATTAGTCTCTGAACTGTAATCTTACAAGTCAGTACTAAATCAGAGTCTATTTGTCTAATTTATTTATGATCAGGCCAGGTTTAAGCCAGTGCATTAAGCGGAACTGCATCTGCTCTTCTGTAATGACTGTAATAGACAAAAAGACACAGCACTAGAAAGGTGTGTGTGTGTGTGTGTGTGTGTGTGTGTGTGTGTGTGGGGGGGGGGGGGGGGGGGTTGGGGGTTGGTGGTGGTGGATGCACTCAAAATTTCCACTTGAAAGTTTTTTCCTTGAGGTCTGATTGTGGTGATTATGTTTCCTCAATTTCCGCAAGTTTGCCTCAATTTCCACTTTATAACTCAGCGGGTTTTTTTTTTTTTAGTTTCTAAGGGAGTCCAAATTTATAAGAGCATTCAAGTACGCTTTTTGGAGCAGTAGAAGTGCTTGCCATAGCAATCTCTTGATCCTTTTCTTAATTTCTCTCCAGGCACAAAAGCTGAAGACCAACCAAACAATGGATATGTTATGTGTGGTAAGTGTGACTGCATTGCTATAACATCACACTCCTGTTCGACAGATTTGGTGAATTTTTTACTCTGATTGGCCAGAAGGTGGTGTTTAAAATAACACTGACAATAATGCCAACTAAAAGACAATCACATTGTCAAATTGATTTATATTCTGATGATTGCACATATATGTTTATAAGCATTGAATGTAGCAACTAACACAGAGATATAAATAGATTTTATTTATTTATTTATTTTTTACATCAGTACACACAATTTCAATTCTTACCTAAAAGTTACGTGCACCAAAAAGAAAAATGGAAGAAACATATATAACCTTGGTTTATTTCATTCACTTATATGCATATAGTCATTAAGACAAATAAAGCTTGGAATGAAACATACAGTATGTAATTATACTGTAAGTATAATATGTAAATGCAAAAAAAAGCACAATCATATATTTTAAATTTTTTTATTTATCAAAAATATTCATCCCTACATGACCCCTGAGAGGAGAGAGAGAGAGAGAGAGAGAGAGAGAGAGAGAGAGAGAGAGAGAGAGAGAGAGAGAGAGAATGAACATTAGTTATAAGAATGTCTTCAGGACTGAGGCCTGTATGGTTTCTTGGCATGACCATTTACTTCAAGAGAGTAAAAAGGTGAGGGAATGTCTATTATAATGGATGATCCTACAAATCAAGCGTAATAGTAAATGTATGAAAGTTATGTAATCATACACTATATAGACAAAACTTTTGTGGATGCCTAGCCAGAAAACCAGACCATCCTAGTCCACAATTAATCCCTATTTGCTGTTACAATACGCTCCACTCTTCTGAAATGATGTTCCACTAGATATCGGATGTGCTTGTGGAGCGTCCTGCTTGTTTAGTGACAAGGGCATAAGAAAAATCATGTACTGATGTAGGTGAGGTGAGGAGGCTCTATAGGCCACTCAAGACCTTCTAGTCCAAACCATGTAAACAGTATATCTTGGTGGAGCTGGATTTATGAATAGAATTGTCATGCTTGAGCAGGTTTAGGTCTCGTAGGTTAAGTGAAGGGAAAATGTACAGTAATTTTACAGCGTCCAAATACATCCTATACAATTGTGTGCCTCCAAATTTGTGGTAAACATTTGGGGGAAAAACACATATGGCTGGAAAAGCCAGGTGTTCCAACACTTTTGGTCATATTGTGTGTGTGTGTGTGTGTATATATATATATATATATATATATATATATATATATATATATATATATATATATATATATATATATATTATATAAAAATTTTCTGTCACAGCTCACCAACAAAATCTAAAGCATCATTAAAATGACCACGTCCGTTCGTTCATGTAGAAATGATAATCTGTAGATCTACAGTGAGAAACGAAACCGGAGGGAAGCTGATAACCAATGGGATGATCGTTCTCTTGTGATAGTGTGGAAAGTTCCACTCGATCTTTGACCTCACCCTCAAGTGAACTTCCTGCTTATGGGCTTTGTAGTGCAAAATGCTGAACTGGAAACGTTGCTTATCTTTTGCCTTTTAAAGTTCAGTAAATGTCATTGTACATAATAAAAGCAGCATTACATGCTGGAGTGACATTTAGTGCTACAGCGGCGTATCCAAACAGCAAAAAAAAAAAAAAAAACCTTTCTTTCAGCTTCTACGTATTATTGCGGCATTATTCATCTTTATCTGTGTAATGTATATCAAATACAAAGTGCTTTTTTTTTATGTTACCCCTTAACTAAAAATGCATCAGCATAAGTCACTTTACAGCATTTTTGGGCTTTATTGGTGTACAAGGCTGGTTTAAAAGCATAGCGATGTGTAAAAAAAAAAAATAGTAGCAGAAAAAAAGCATTGTGTTTCCAAAAATATAAAATTGTTACAAATTAGTTAAAAATATATCATATGGAACAAAGGTTTGTGAACACCTGAGCGTTAGATTGGTTTGTTTTTTGAAAATCCCATTCCACATTTAGTCCCCATTTGCTGTTATAATAACCTCCACTTTTCTGGGAAGACTGTGGAGCGTGCTTGTGGAATTTGTGCTCGTTCAGCCACAAGGGTGTTAGAAAAGTGAGGTACTGATGTAGGGTGATTATAGATGCTTTCCGTTTTCACATTCATCCAAAAGGTGTTCACTAGGGTTAGGATGTAGATCTTCCATTTTAATCTATGTTCATGGAGTTCATGGGCATTTTCACGCTGGAACAGATTTTCTAATTGAAGTAAAGAGAAAATGTTATGCTACAGCATCAAGAGACATTCTATACAGTTGTGTGCGCCAATACTTTTGTCCTGACGATGTAGTTGGTGAATAAAGTACATAATTAAACATAACAGCTGTGCACTTATGGGAAATAAGGTAGTGTGATGAAGTAGATTTACTAAGGCAACCGAACAATTCATTATTTATTCGTTCTCAAGTTCTGTATTCCTCTTAAACCAAAGCAAATTGTCAACATTTATTTCTTTTTGCCATCAGAACAACACTAGATTGTTTTTTTATCCATTTATTGTTGCACGATATTTCAGTAAATGTCTGCAAAACAAGTTGCTCTTAACCAGTTTAACCAACTTCTCCTTTCAGTCACTGCCTGGAAGTTAATAACTGATCGTTAGATCGTTGGAAATTGAAATCATAATGTCCTTTGTATTAGACTCTCATGGAGGAAAACAAAGCTGATAAGAAAAACTTAAGAAATCTGCGCTTATAACAATTTCAAATATACTCACATATAGCTTACATTGCATTTTTTATGGTATTCAATGTAAAATACAAGAGTTAAGTGACTTAAAAAAAAAATGTCTACCTTGTTTGATTAGATACTTTGATAAACACTTTCATTTTCTTATCTCAATCTCTATAATGTCTTTTGTCCAGGACCCTCAGATTGACAACCCCAGCTCCTCCAACTCCATCTCGGGGAACTCAGCATCTCAGTCAGGCTTTAGCACTCTGCTGCTGCTCAGCTCTTTGCACTGCTCCCTGGCACTCCTGCCACCCAACCTGGCACTGCTGTTGTAGCCACCTGGTTAATGCAACACATGGACGCTCATACTTTGTATAAAAAAAATTAAAAAAAAGATCTCTGATATATGTTCCAGGTCTACCTGTTGTTATCACCTTTTCTCACTGTCACACCTCTGTATTCTTTTTTTTTTTTTTTTACAGCTTTGAGTTTTATGAGCTTTGGCTTCTGCGAAAGTGATTTCAGTGTAACTTGAGTTACCTGTTGGGATTTATTCTTTTTTTGGATCTGGAGATGAAGTGCAAGATTTGAGATGAACCACATCCTGGTCTCTAGGGGTGAGAGGTCCTTTCGAACGGTGGGGAAGATGAGTAGCGGAAGCTGACTTAAGCGTTTGACAAATGTTCTTTTGTGTATTTTGCGTGCGGTATGATATGCACTGACTCCTAACTGCCACACAAAAACAACGGAGGCTTACTGGGAGGTTGTGTCGGTTTTAAGCCATTTCCACTTTACGCTTCACATAAACGCAAAGTGTCAGACATATGGAATAACAGAGGCACACAAAGTCCAAGGAAGTTTCGGTTGCTGGGATTTCTGTTGTGAATGAATATTCCTATAAAACGGCTACTTTCATAGCTTTAATCTGATTTGAAGTTAATAAGACATCCCATATTTTGGAAGAGCATAACGATTCGTATCTGTATAGTATATATATTTTGAGATCCTACTTTGGGTCAGAAAGAATTACTGAGCACAGAGAGTCTAAAAGAGTGTGTGTGTGTGTTACAGTGCCTGGGTCAGTTCAACTGCACTGAGCAGAGCGCCTGCAGGTCTGTGAACATCACCAGGGTTGTATATGATTTCCTTGAGCTCTTATATTCTCACTTATGAAGCATCACTGTAATTGTAACCATCAGTCCAAACTCATTGTTCTCAAAGTGCACATTCGAAATGCCTTTACACTGTAGACCGTGCTTGGACCCCTTGCGTCCAGATGAAATAGTTATCTATATTATAGTGTTCTTTTCCTTTTGTGTTGTAATTCCAAGCATCACAGAAGAAGGCTGCGTTATGGCTGTACGCTCAAATCAAATCTTGATCTCAATCAGTCCGAAGGTTCGACTTTACCGTTTGAAAAGCCGTTGCACATTTGAAGCATTTATGACATGAAGTTTGGCTATTAAAAAATGAAAAAAAAAAAGAAAACACAAAGAGCGCATTAATGCCTTGCTCTCTTTAGATACAGGGCATTCAGATCTTATTAAAAGATTTATTAAAAAAAAAATTTTGATTTGATATTGCAATGTCATATCCTACTGAATAAAGTCATAATGACTTGTTCAGACAGACAAATATATACACCATATAAAAGGAATAAACTCCACCTATACCGACTGCTGCCCCAAAATGTACTACAGAGATTTTCACCGAACACTACACTGTTGTTTAATGGTTTAAAAATGAAAGCGAAATGTAGAGAAAAGGGGGGGGGAAACCTCTTATTTTTATATCTTTTGCATTGTGTGTTTTCTTTATGAGAGAACTCTTGCCCATGCAAGAAACAGAGTTGTATGGGTTATAACTGTTGCAGTAAAACATTTACAGGTGGCATTAGCAGCTCTAGGCGGGCATTTCAAGGGCAGATGCATTGCCTTGCTATGCAGTAAGGGCTACACTGAGTGTACACAACACAATGCTTCTGGATATCATTGTGCATTTCTGACTATTGGATTCATATGATAGCCTTCAGCTCATCTGCACAATTCATTTCTCTGTCAACAGTGGGACATTTCCCACCAACTTCACTCTCATTCCAGATTATCAGTCACTTTTATCATCTTCTGCCTCATTCCACTGATTTCTCGATATCTTTGTTTAAGTTTAAACATTATTACTGAAGAATGTAAATACCAAGAAGTATTAAAAAGTACAAAAAGAGCCAGAACTGTTACTTTTGTCCTATACAATGAAATGCCTATAAAGGCAAACCGAGAATTTTTTTCGCAAGCCTTCTAAAAAATTTCAATAAATTAATAAAATACAAATAAAAATAATTCGATGGACTTAACAGTAAGCTTGAACATATCGGAATGGCATATATTTCATATAACCGTTTATTTTGTATTTACCAATGAAGTACAACAGTTTGTAAATTCATTATTGTAGCAATTCGTTTCTGGCTATAAATAATTTGAAGGTTTATTTTTATTTTTTTTGCATGGACACGTCATGTCACTGCCTTTAACTCACACCGCAAATGTTATGCTTGGTTTGAACTTAAATCAGAGTTTTAATTTCCACTCCTGTCCACAGGATCTGTTACAGAAATGTACTGAAGATGCTTTTTTGAGCAGTCATTTTACTGTTCTGCTACATTTATTTTTCCATTTTTTAACGTTGTTTGTTAAAGTAAAAGCCAATCATTTCTAAAAATGCTTGTACATGTTTATTTTATACAATTACATTTTTTTTTTTATTCTCTTGACAACTAATTTGCATCTGTTGCCTTCTTGTGTTTTGGCATGAAATTTACTAGTACTAAAGGGCAAAAATACAGCAAATGGTTCCAGGAAAATTCTTCAATATCATTATTTTAACATTGGGCTGACAAGGTCATTTGCTCACAGTTTTCATTCATGGTTCACATTCTCTGTACTGCGAAACAACCGCTTTACCTACTTTCATTTGTACTGATCAAAGTGGGTATACCAGGTCAAATCAAATCTAGATTCTAGCATTATCCGTCGAACAGATTCAGGAAATTCGCACACCTACTTTCCAGTGTTCTGTACACTCAGCGAATGCTGAAAAGGTCTGGGACAGAACATGGTATAACAACAATAAAAAGCATACACACCCTCATTCTACAGGTTGATAAATAAACGAGTTGCTCTTGTTTATAAATGAATAAGGTTTCCCCATCTGACATATTTCTTCCTAGCTTGTGAAAATGTACAAATAAATATTATATGAAAAATGATTAAATTGGTGACTCATCCAACCATATATACTGTGGTTTGTTTTAATTTATTCCCCCGTTTTGAAGCTCTGTGATACTGTTACTCATCAACAGATTTGGAGGAAGCTAATGGAATTTAAGGAACAGTTATTTCTGAACTCTAGTTATAGTATTTCAAAATAATAATTCTATTATAAAGAATTAAAAATGTTTCAATATTGTAAAATAAAATACATTTGGGGTGTGCTCAGTGTTCCAATACTTCTAGTTCAATCGGATTAAGGTCAGAGCTTTATAGCAGGCCAATCTTCTACTCTAAGATCTTCTACTCCAAATCATTTACACCATATCTTTATAGAGCTGGTTTTGTGCACAGGGGCACTGTCATGCTGGAACATCTATAGCATTCAAAGACATTCTATACAATTGTGTACCTCCAAATCTGTGGTAAATATTTGGGGAAGAACCAAAAATTTGGTGTCAATACGTTTGTAAGGAAAGGAAGTTGTAAAGGTAAAGAAAGTTCAATAAACGAATTTGAATATCTAAATTTGTATAGATGTTTGAGGAACGGTTTAATACGTACTGCACACCAACCCAAATAGACATACCAAGAAGTAGCTTGTGATTAGTACAATATTTAATGTCTCTACTACTCATACATTGGTTTATACCTTTAGCTATAGAGTCCAAAGTCAAATATTTAGTATGAAGGAAATAAAGTAGTTTCAGGTGTGGCAAGAATTTCACTCGTTCCTATTAGCTGGGGGTTTCTTTTTATAATTAATCAAAGAAGACCTGGTACACAATCCTATTGCATTATATACAGTATAATTGACACTGCCATTGTCCACGTACTCATACCGACTCACCACCAAGTAACATTAGCTTATACAGAAACACAGAAAAAAAAACAGGTTAATTTGAATAACAAAGGTGAATATAATAAGTATAAAACAAGCTGTGAAATAGAAAACAAAAGATTTTGACTGAGCCAAGCAATTGGTAAGATCCATATAAACAGATTCCACCACTGCTAGATCTAGAATGCCTTGAATACACAATGATCTGTCCAGGGGAGTTGATAAAATGTGACATCACTAACCTTTCGACAAAAGTTTAAACAACACGTTACTATTTATCGCGGCTGATGTGATATGTTTCATGATCACTTGTTTATACACTTCAACAAATCCATGCAATAAATCAAATGAGTTCAATCTTACTAAATTATAAGGATTACAGATCCTTAATAATCAAGCCTGAGGTGAGGTTGAGATACCATTAGGATGAAACTGACAAAATGATAAATCATTATTAGTATACAGGAAAATAAGAGTAAAGGCAAACACTGTTGAAAAACGGGTCCGGTATGAGTATTTTAAATAGCAGTCTTGGGATGAGCATAGGACAGGATTCATGCTTATAGCAGCATTTCATAGATACAACTCTACATGGTTCAGCGACTCCGAAAAGAGATTACACACTGAAACAAGGGTGAAACTTTGATATAAACTTGTTTGGGAAATGCAGATCTTTTGGTAGGGCCATGCAGAAGCATCAGCAACAGTAAACAGTACGTCAGATGTAAACAACACGACCAGAACAAAATCAAGATAAAGCACAATATTAACTTGTATGTAAAGCTGGAAATGGTTATTTACCATCATATCCCTGGCCGACCTGATTCAAATAAACTCAAGCTAATCTCACATGCCAGAAATTAGGTTATGCCAAGTAATAGGGGGAGGGGTAGCTCAGTGGTTAAGGTGCTGGGTTTCTGATCGGAAGGTCGGAGGGCCTAAACCATCTGTACTCCAGGGGCACCATATTATGGCTGACCCTGCGCTCTGACCCCAGCTTCCGAGCAAGCTGGGATATGCAAAGAAAGAATTTCACTGTGCCGTAATGTATAGGTGACAAATAAAGGATAGTCTATATTCTATAAAAAGGTAATGGCTGACACTGTACAGTGTCCTTAACTATTACTTAACAATAAGGATACCCAACAATCCATGTTTCGCTGCCTCTCTTTTTCTCTGTGTCAAGGTAGACATGAGCCTGAGATATCAGTGATTCTTTCCCCTTCTCCTTTCTGGACCTACCCGATTCATCCTACTTCTCTTAAATTGGAAACCATTCACTGCTGCTGGAAATAAGGAGCCCAAAAATCAATGAGGTCACTTTGCATGGTCAAACCCAAGAAGTATGAAAAAGTATCTGAACATTTTATTAAAACAATGGTTTATGGCTACAATTACGATGAAAGGTTTTACATCTAAGTGTCTATTAGTGAGCAGTTAATAACCTTAACAATGTTAAAACTATAATGAATGGATATTCGGGGTCATCAAGTTTAAGTCAGGTTCCCTTTTGAGTCTGGTTCCTTTCATGTTTTTTTCCTCCCATCATCTCAGTGAGTTTTTTTCCCTCACCACTGACTCATGCATTAGGAATAAACTTATAGGGACCAATTTATGATGCTTTACGATGATATTTGCCCTCTATTCCATTATGTAAAAGGTGCTTTAAAACAATGTCACTTGCCAATAGCGCTACACAAATAAAATTTAATTCAATTAAATGTATGCACTTGACTATTAAAGCTATAGTTTGCTTTTTAGACAATTTGTCACTTACTAAATAATCCAACAGTCATTTAAAAAAAAAAATCCAAGTCATAACTATGAAAAATTCATCTCAATTGAATTTGTCCTAACAAACTCAGGCATACTTTTGAGCTATTACTGATTTTTTTAAAGACTGGATCCATCTACTCCAAATCCACACCCCTGTTTTCAGATGAAGAGGTTTCCCAACTATGACCTCAGTGCAAAGTTTAGAGAAGATAATATTCCCACGTAATAAGTAACAATAATCCACTATTAATAAAATCGCAATAATAAGCAGTGGTGTCATTTGGATGCCGCAGAGGCTATGGATGCTGGGTAAACACAACTACCCAACACTCTGATAATGAACAGCCACCTCATGCAAGTCTAATCACTAACCTCCAGGCAACAACGCTTTCTGAAATATGAAAACGATGTTTGATTTAAGAGTATTTGCCTTTCTAGAAGATTCTGTTATAGACTGTGTGGGTTTACTAAAAGAAAAAAAATAATGTATGTTTATTTTGGCCTTTCCACACAAGGCCAAGAACAAGAATTAAATGTCATTGGACTATAGTAGCATTTTTGTCTTTTGCTCTTATAGGTGGAAATAAATGTTAGAAAAAGGATCATAGAAATCTGTTTTTTATTAATAAACACATTTTAAAATGTAAGATAAAAAAGCATCATCGATCTGGTGAGGTTTTCGATAAGGTGAACACGGAGAAAGTCTCAAGAGCAGATGTTTTTAACAAAAATAAAAGTTCAAAATAACCTAATAAGGGAAACTAACAAACATTAACTTTATTAAATGCAAGCTAAAATGATTTAATAAAGTATGAGGTCATTCCTACATAAATATAATTTTATAAAACATGGTTATTGGTAATTTATCAACCTGGGTGTAGTAACAAATCCCCGTCAACCATCAATAATATTTCTATGTAAATAAAACCAATGATTTAGTTTTATTCCTTATTTACCATATTAAATAAAACATTGAAATATAGAACGAGGCAAAATGAGAGGATATTTGTTCTACAGCACCTTTCTAAACTTTATTTGAGACAAGCGTTTCTTACAACTTGGGGAACTCTTGAATCTTACACTGACTGACGCATGCTCAAATTTAGAGAAAACAAAAAACAATCACTGTGACACTCGAGCAGCATGATGCCGTGACAAAAGCGATATTGTGCGTCACTGTCATTTGTAGCTGAAAAACATGAAGGGCCGTCTTTCACTGCAGTGATGAAACATATTGTGATAGCCACAGAAGAACTGGAAAGCCATTCTTCACACGGTGTGGGAGTATGTGACCCTGAAACAACTCCAGCCTTTGTAGTCCACTTGATCCTCCTCCGTCAGATGAGGACAATTACCAGGCGTAAGTGGAACATAATTGAGTAAAGATTGAGGTTACAAATGAGTCCATCCATCTTGCGTGTGGAGGGCATCTGAATGATAACATGCTACACTGTATTACTAGTCCTGTGAATGCCTAATTCCTAAGAAAGCATGACACATCAAATAAAAGGTCAGACTTCATTTGAAACTATGAACTTCACAATTCTTACACATCATCCCTGCACATATAGATCCAACAAAGTGTAAAAATAAGAGAGTCCATCACTCAAATATTGGGCGCAATAACTCAAACCAGATGGGGTAAAATTGCCCAAAATAATCACGTGATGAAAGGTCTGCCATCAGGAAAAAGTAAAGTGAAAATCAAAAACTAACTACTAATTTTTGGATGTGAAACTACAAAAATGAGAATCTCCTAGAAGACCCAAACCTGTTCCAGCAGGACTATACCCCTGTGCACAAAGCCTGCATGCAAGCAATCATTAAGATGCTTTGCAAAGCTTCGAGAGGAAGATCTACGATAGAGCTCTTAACTATATTGATCTGGATGTAATACAATGCTTACTGTACCCCAGGCCTCCTTATCCTACATCTGTGCCTGACTTTACTAACATCCTTGTGGCTGAATAAAATCTCAAATTTCCAAAAGCACATTCCAAAATCTGGTAAAACACCTTCCCAGAAGAGTGGAGATTATTATAACAGCAAATAGAGACTAAATGTGGAATGGGATGGCCAGAAAACACATACCAATCTTATAATCAGGGGCCACTTATTGTAATCTTAAAATCATCAGGATTGATCATTAGGACTGCCTGTGTATTTGTCCCTGTATATGACCCTGTCCACTAATCCAGCTTCATGAAGATATGATCGTGAGTGGCCTGCTATACAGAGCTCAGACCTACCCTAGTGCACACCTCTGGGGTGAATTGGAACCCTGACTGCACCCCAGGCCTCCTTACCTTACCTACATTAGTACCTGCCTTTACTAACTACAACACATTGTCAATATACAGTAGGTACAAATATGTACCATAGTAGCAACTAACACAGGGACTGTATAATGGATGCACCATAGACATTAAAAAAGCATGCATAACTCCAGATTATTTAGGGGTTTTTTTAATGGAAAAAAAATTGTTTTCTTTCATATTTATTTCACAAAGAGTCTCCAAGATCAGTTCTTTGTAACAGCCAGAAAGAAATATTCTACATATTCAATATTTTACTAAATAAGTGTTTGTATTTGGACACAGGACCCACTGGTTAAGTACATATACTGCAGGAATGTAATACAAAGGGAAATAAGGCGTGCAATAAGACTGCAAAAGATGTGTTGGGGGCAATAAGGTGTAGTCAGTGTTTTGATGGGGCATAATTACTTTTTAGAACTAAAAAAATTCAATAAACAAAATCAATGAGTGTTCTAGGTACTGCGCATTTTTGTCCCTAATTTCAGTAATTGAGAAGCAGTCTGAAGAATAATAAAATCATTTAAAATAATCGTGATTTCCATTACAGCTTGACAGCTTGGGAACATCTAACAAACCTGTCATGTGTTTGCTTTTAGTTACTTTTCAGTCTTTGCTGCTTCCATATGCTGTACTTTTGTGTACCCCAAATCTCAGGCATCAGCACAGATGGCCACACACATACGTCTGTAAGGCAGAACCAGGTTTTCTTCAGATGTTGACCCACTGGGGTTTATAGCTTCTGAAAAACAATCCAAACGCCTCTTCATGCAGAGAAACGTTTTAACAGCTGTCTGTAATAACCAAACACATAAAGCAAGTCATTCAAAACAACTCACGCTCTCACTGCGGAAATATTTTCCCATGAAAGTGCAGGATTTTTTTTTTTTTCCGTACTTTCCGTTTCCTATCTTGTAAAATCTACTGTATGAACACATGTTTGGTATATAATTATACCATATGGATGCAGCCATCCTGCAGTAATACCTGGCCATGTTAAAGTAAGACGCTATTGATGGTAAAAAAAAAAAAGAATATAAAAAGAAAAATAATGGACAAAAAAATAGTTCATTTTGATGCTGAAATTAAGTTGGATTAAGTTTTCGGAAAAGAGGATGACAATGAGGTTCTGTTCATCAAACACTGTGCTAGCGTTTATCATCTCGAATGCTGAACAAGACCATATTTATTTTATAGCTTTCTTTATACTGCATATTTAATCAAAAGCATTTAAGTCATTAAAATCCTTGAAACAGTTTTTGCTTTTAGATAATGCGTATGTTAGCACTTTCAATGGAATCAGAGAGAAAACTTTAAATGCGATTTCTACTTTACACTTTTAACAGTATCCAGATTTGAAAATGATAGAACTTTAGGGATATAATACATAGACAAAAGTTTGTGGACACCTGAGCATAAGATTGGCTTGTGCTTTTTAAAAATCCAATTTCACATTTAGTCCCCATTTGCTGTTATAATAACGCCACTCCTCTGGGAAGAGGTCCCACTGGATTTAAGTTTGTTTGTAGAGATTTGTGTTTATTCAGCCACAAAGGTGTTAGTAAAGTCAGGTATTGATGTAGGGTGAGGATACCTGGGGTGCAGTCAGCGTTCCGATTAATTTATAAAGTGTTCAATAGGTTTGAGGTCAGAGCTCCTAAAGATCTCCTAAGGATCAGGCTACCAAAGATCATAGTTGGCTATGTGCAGGGTTTCTTAGCTCAAGTGAAGAGAAAATGTAAGGCCAATACATCCAAAACAAACAAAACAACAATAACACCATTTACAATGGTGTGCCTTCAATTTGTTTGGAACTACATATGGCTGAAAAAGACAGCCATCAAAATCCCAAGTATCCCAATAATTGAGGACCAGATTGTCCATATAGTGTTGGTGCTACATATCAGGAAAGATATTTCTAAAAAAAAAAGTTCTGAAGTATAAAGAAATGTCTACATTTGACAATAGGTAAACTGAGACTTTATGAAATTAGGGGGTCATGTTACTTTTGTAGTCGACACAAAATATATGACCAAGTCAAACTATGATATAGAGGCTCATGCCAAGGAAGCCAAAAAAACACCTGCTATTATTCTTTCTCATGGCATAATTTACAGCCAAGTGTGAAAGTTAAACAGACTTTACCAGAAACAACTATCATTTAACATAAAGTGGACATGGCTATAAAGTGTAAAATAATACAGATAAGTGACATCTAAACTGAGATGGTTCTAAAACTGTCACAATACTGCAACAAAAAAAAAAAGGTTATGGCTTGGGGAAAAATCTGTATCAATAGCAAGTCAAACTAAAGCTGTGAAATGTACAGATTACCAATGATCCAAATCTATCAAAAGTGGAAAATGATTTGTATTTCTTATAAAACTACTAACTGTTTTGTTTAGATGTTTATTTGCTTTATAATGTATTTTTTACTTGTTTTATTGATGAGAGTCTTGCTGTGCTCCTTTGTGTCAAACCAAAGAAAGCACCTTTTTTGCATTACTAGGTGGATGTCCTGCATCATTAATAAACAAGCTTCAGTTAGTTCAGAATGCCGCAGCAAGAGTTCTTACTAGGTCAAGAAAATACGATCATATAACCCCAATCTTATCGTCCCTACATTGGCTTCCTATTAAGTTTCGAATAGACTACAAACTACTGCTACTCACTTATAAAGCACTAAATGGTTTGGCTCCCATGTATCTATCCAGTCTCTTAACACGCTACAATCCGTCACGCTCCCTGAGATCTCAAAACTCTGGGCTTCTAGTAGTTCCTAGAATAGCAAAGTCCACTAAAGGCGGTAGAGCATTTTCACATTTAGCTCCTAAACTCTGGAATAGTCTTCCTGACAGTGTTCGGGGTTCAGATACACTCTCCCAGTTTAAGTGTAGATTAAAAACATATCTTTTTAGCAAAGCCTACACATAACACACATCACACACATCACATCACAACCTTGTGCTCCAGAACATCTGATCACATGCACATTATCAACTTGTGCTGTTAATATCATGAACAGCAGCTACGCTAATTCCTCTCCACTGCTTCTCTTTCTCTCCCCATCCCGAGGCTTCCTGAGGTTTGGCCAGCTCCAGTCACGTCCCACCTCGTGAAGATTATGGACCTATGGATGATCATGGAGAAGTAGATGCCGAGTGTTTAAAGGCCCTGGCATGGAGAAGCTGATGCTGGATCTATGATGATCACAAATTGTTCTGTATTGTTGAAAGATTTATGACCAAACTTTTGATGTCACCCATATGAGGATGGGTTCCCCTTTGAGTCTGGTTCCTCTCAAGGTTTCTTCCTCATATCATCTAAGGGAGTTTTTCCTTGCCACTGTCGCCACGGCTGCTCATCAGGGACAAACGCACACCATTCACCTTCACTGTTGTTTTCTGTAAAGCTGCTTTGAGACAATGTCTGTTGTGAAAAGCGCTATACAAATAAACTTGACTTGACTTGACTTGACTTTTAGATCATAAAATGATGAAAATGTATCACCAGCAAACAGTGATAAACAGTTTGAGTGTTAAAATAGATAAAGCCAAATTAGACCAGTTCCAATGTGGTAAGTGCAATAAAGCAAAGTTTTGAACTAAGTGTTTTGTGAAACACGGAGAAAATTAATAATTGACATAATTGAAAATAACTACAGTATCAGTTTAGTAAAATTATTTCTTATACTAGAATTAGTCAAAGTAAAAATGTAGCCACGTACAGAACACACACCGTTCATAGGGCTTCAGGACACCTAGATAGGCCATTCATGACATACACGTACAATAAGGATACATACAATAGGAATGGGACACATTAATTATTCAGCTATATGTGGTTCTTCCCCAAACTTTTACCACAAAATTGGAGGCACCTAATTTTATAGGATGTTTCTAGATGCTGTAGCTTGAAATGTTCCCCTAACTTCCAGCATCACAATGCCTCTGTGCATAAAGCAAAGGTCCATGAAGATACTGTTGACATGGGTTGAAGTGGAAAATCAATACCTGATGTAATAATATTTGTGGCTTAATGAGCACAAATCTCCAAAAGGCACACTCTAAAATCTAGTGCAGAATCTTCCCAGAGTTGCTGTTTATAACAGCAAATGGGGACTAAATGTGGAATGGGATGTTCACAGGTTCAGACAAACCAAACTTATGGTCAAGTGCCCGTAATCATTTGTCCAAATAGTGTACCTAATTTAATATGAACCTTTAGCTGCCAAAAAAAACTTCATTAAATAATTTTGGCTAGCAACTAAACCATTTCTACACCAACAGTAACTGAGACTTTTCAACACAAATCACATGGAGTTAGGGTCAAGCCAGGGTCAAAACCAGGGTCAATCCCAGATATGCAATATCAGACAACAACTGATAAGAAAATGCAGAATAGAAAGAGAAAAAGAAGAGTGCTTTTAGCAGGTAAAAGGTAGGATTATTAAGCGTCACACTTTACTACTTCCAGAGCAAATCGACAGAAAATTACTCTCAAGCAGTATGGCTTAAGGAGCCAAAGCAAAAGAGAATACATTTTATATAATAAGCGAATCGTATCCACCATTCTGAGTGACGACAGGCTGAGTACGCGGCTAAGAAGTCTAAGATGTCAACAGAAAGCATGTCTGTCATTGAAACCTTCTTCTTTACTAGCTTTAAGCTCATCATGATTTCAATAAAGGGGAAAATAAATTAAATAAAAAACAAACTTTTCAGTGTATCCAAACTTTTGCCGGCAAGTGTAATTAAAAAACATTTTATTAGCAAAAAATTAGACATAGCACACTGTGGTCTTATGAACATATCCGCATCAATAAAGAAGCATTTTCTGGGTGACCACAAACGTCTATCTCAAATAAATTAATTACAAGGCAAAATTAAATCAGGGCATAGGCGGTCAGAAGGCTAAAGTGCTTTTCAGCTAATGGAATGTCAAACTCGTTAAAGTGCAGTATGGTTGGCTGAGCTGGTTAGATGATTTAGCCTCATGAACACAGTTGCGCAAATGAAAGTGCATGAATAAATGGAATAAACATTCGTGAGCATAAGGTCGATTAATTCTCTAGCAAGTCATACTACAGCATACTACATACTATTAGCAACAGCTAATTCACAGGGACCTGTATGGAGAATGATCCATATAAATGAAAGTTGGAAAGTTAAAAATGTAAAAAAAAAAAAAAATCAATTTATTATTATTATTAGAATTTGAGGAAGAATGTTGCATTATTTTGTAACATAATACCAGAGTCTATAGCTTGGATACAGCTACTAAAAGTTTTTATGTTAAGATTTAGTTGTTTTAACGAATGGAGACTTGCTGTGTTACTTTTTAGATAACACTTTTTAGATCATAAAATGATGAAAATGCATTACTAGCATTAACACCACACAAAGGACACATAGCAGCTGCCGTGTGAGGCGAGTCAGTCTTCATTGCACCACCTGGCCCTTTATGAAGAGCCTCCTGAGGTGAAGTGTCATCAAGCCACACCAAGGTCAGTCGTCACATTGATGAGCGTTTCCCAGCAGCAATCAGCCACACTCGAGTCTCCATGTGATTCCAAGGTTACTCTCAGAGGAAAGACACTTATCTTCTGTGAATTTTTTTTTTCCCGTCACCAAGTGATAATGAGGCTGGGAATCATCCATAAAGCATCAGCACTATAAGGCCCATGAGACCACAATCAAAGGATTGAGAGTTGCTGTAATTGTGAATACAGGATCACTTTTAAATACGACAAACGTTTTTAGTGCAATCCACACTTTCTTATTCATCACAATAGGTATCACATAAGATGGGTTGAGTTAAAGTACGGTAAAGGCTTGAAGCTAAGAGTCTCAGCAATAATCCTCTGATATTAAAGATTTTATTTAATGAGTTCAAGCCTTAAATTAGCCTTTAGAATACCTTTATTAAGTGTAACAGTTTAAAGGTTTTTTTTTTTTTTACACACATCATAATCTTAATTCTTCCTTAATGAAATGACAAAGCTGCTTATATCTGTTTATACAGACAATTAACATTTGATACCCTCAGAGTATTAGACTTGAAACATTCTTCATCACCACAGACATAAAAAAAATTATACCTCCAGACTGATCAAAGTACAAAAATCCTTTTGTTTGTCTAAATGCTCAGTATAGCATGATCCTACATAATGATGTTACCAGCTTCAGCAGAACACTTGGTTGAAAAGTTTATTTAAGATCTCATTTAAAGTTATTAGGCCATGTCATATTATAACCTGAGCATGTCTGAATCAAATGTTCACAATCTCAACCTTTACACTGAAATTTTAAATCAGAAATAGATTCATTAACAAGTATGTTTACACCCACAAGGAATTTGACTTGGGGACAGGAGCTTCCTATGCGGGACAAAGCACAGACAGTGCAACCTAGTGCAGACATACATACATGCATACATACCGTATTTTTCGAGTGACTATAAACCGCTACTTTTTTCCCCACATTTTGAACCTCGCGGCTTAAACAACGAAGCGGCTTATTTATGAATTCTTCCTGGGTTTTTCCCGGTTTCACAAACTTTAAGCCAAAAAACTCCCGAGAGAAATAGTTGTGAAAGGAAGGAGGAAGACAGTGAACAAAGACTTACTTGGTAGGCTACTGTTTAGATACAAGCCGTTGTAACGCGTTGAGTCTGGGTGAAGGGAGAGCTCGCTAACTCCAGTTGCAACAGAAATCATATAAGCACAGACAGGTTTCCAAAACTCATGCTTTTTTATTTTTCTTGGCAACAGCGTTACGGGTTAGTCAAAGAAACTAAGAAATGTGCATCAGAAAATAATAGACATATTCCTCGGTCTTGCACACATGCAGTAATACCGGAAAAAATGCGGTGGCAGGCTATTCCCAAAATGCTGCTCTGCTCTTAAAGGAGCCACAACATATTTCACCCGGGTAAAAGACACTGTCGTTAAAGCCTGTGTAAAGTTCATTAGTTTCAGTGTAGACACCTGCGGCTTATAGACAGGTGTGGCTTATTTATGTTAAAACTAATTGTCAAAATCGTTGTCAAATTCAGTGGGTGCGGCTTATATATGGGTGCGCTTTATAGTCCGAAAATTACGGTACATACATTCTAAACAATTATCACTCTACCTGGCACCTCAAATTGCAAATATACAAAATGTAAGTACACAAAGTTTTGTTTACAAAAGTCATTTTCCTGGTAACCATTAAGCCAATTAAATGCAGATTTTACTTTAATAATACAGCATGCGTACATTATGCAGGAACTGTGGCACACACAAAAATATATGTGTTGGGAATTAAATGTGGGGTCAGTTACTTATAGTAATTAAGAGTTAAATGAAATTCAGTTCAACTAAATTAACTATGATACTAGTTCATCTGCTCAAAGAAGAAACTCCGGTAACTGAAAATGAAAGGTAAAAAAAATATATATATATATATGAACCTCCAGCACTCAACTAATCAAGACAAGACATTTTGCTTTCCTTTCAATTCAGAAGGCTCCCCCTCTTGGATTTGCAATTAAACATGCTAGCCAAGGAGTGTGGCTTTGGCAGAAATACTAAAGGGATGGGCTGCATTTGTTTGGATTTGAAGCTTCAACGCAGATTGATTGCACCAAAAATCACTAAATATAGCTCTAAAGTATGGAGTAATAGTGCTGCTGTAAGAACCCCACCATTAAATGTCATCCAAATATGTTTGGCTACTGGCCACAACTACAAATTACATAAATGACACTGAACTCTAAGTACAGTTTCTATGATCAAATTTACTTGCCAACGTAAATCTGGAACACAAAATGTAATTCTGTGAAATTTTATTGCCAAAAGGTTTTGGCAGGTTTCAAGCAATTACAGAATACAGATACAGCAGCTTTTTTCTGGATGAAATACTGCAGTAGTGACTCTAAACACACGAGTCCTCCAACTTACACACATTTACAGAACTTATTTTTCGTGCTATCATCTTAATACCTTACTTGCCATGATGAAGGTTTCCAGGATTAACTAGACAGGTGAAGGTGGGTTTATGGGAGTGTTTATTTTTTAGTTCTTTGGCCCCATTAAACCATCCACATTGGTTGAGACAAGACACTAAATATATGCTTTTGCTGTTAAACTCAACAATGAGCAAAATGATTGCTCTGACAATAGATGAAATTCACAGAGAATGTCAGTGAATCAAAAGGACAACCTCAAAGATGCTCTTCTGGAGATTAACTGACCTTGTGTTTGCCCCGCTGTCTTTCTGTCAATGCCAACTAGATGCAGGCCACCAGATCTGATCTGTTTGAAGAGCTGAAGTCATTCTGGGTTTTAAAATTAAATAGAAAAGCGTACATTAGACACTTGATATTTTTGATGCCACTTTGACTCAAAAGAACAAAGCCATTTTTATGCAAATGCTACAGATCAGATACCAGATATATTCATCTATGGCTATTCTATTCTATTCTATGGAATTAACAGTTCTCTTGCATGTAAACCCCAGCTAAATTACAAAGAAATACAAGCTAATATAGATAAAACAAGAAATATTATTTTACTTATTTTTATTGGAGAGGCAACACATTTTCTTTTTAAAACCAACCATAAAGCCATAGAGCAAATCTAAGTATTGAATTCAAATCCATCATTCAAAGAGTGACATTGGAAACTGGCTTACTGTATATACACTGAAAACTCATTTTGAACCTCAATTGATTCTGGCACATTTCCTATACAGAGACACCCTTTAATTAGGAAAACATGGCAGCAAAAGGGCTTTTTCTCCAATTAACACACTTGTAAATGCTAATGAACAGTAATCAATTTGGACATTTCAAATGTGGTAATGCAAACAGCGATAAAGATTTAGCGAGCTCTCTCAATGAGAAGATTTTATATCAGTGCATGCTTAAATTCAGGGTTAAGCATGATGCTTGAAAGGTGAACTAAGTCTCTAAGGTCTATAATTGCTGACAGGGTTCAGAAGGTTTAATGCATGAGGCCGTGACCATTGAGAGTGCGGGTCAATGATGCATCAATTTAGCCTTATTGCTCACTCATTCCAAATTCACACTCCTGCATTTTACTCATTCCCAGGAGATTATGCTTAGAAGACACACAGAGAAAAGACTTTTTTTTTTAAGTAGTTTTCATAAATAATCAGAAAGATACACACGGTACAGTACATAGTCCTTCACGGTCACTGTCTTTATAAAATACCCTGCCCTTATTGTAGTATTAATCATCATCATCATTCCTTTACTCGTTTAGACATACATTAAGACTGCAGATAGACTATACAGTGCTGTGAAAAAGCACCGATTATTTATTTTTAATTTTTTTGCATATTTGTCACACTTCGGTGATTCAGATCATCAAGCAAATTTTATAATTTAAGTGTGCCAAATATGCAAAAAATAAATAAAAAAATCTGTGCTTTTCCAAAGCACTGTATTGTCCATCTGCAGTCTTAATGTATTTTTATGTAAATATATATATATATATATAAAAAAAAATCAGGAAGAGGCAAATACTTTTTCACAGCACTGTAGAAATTAGTCAACACCTTCGTAATCCATCTAGCTTCATAATTATCTTTGAAGATTAATAGGATGCACCTTCTTTATAAACCCGAGAACAACTTTCGATAAAAGCGAATTATAAGAAGAACCCTGAAAAGGTGATAAATGCACAATGATATGGCAGTCATAATTAAAACTAATGAAACCAGAAATGACTGAGTCTCATATTCAAGCTTCTCATATTCTTTACAACACAGGACTGATAGCATACAGCTATGTGAGAGAAATTATTTTTTATTTTAGTTTAGATTTTTCACCTTTTTTTTACTGTAGTCCTTAATCTTTTCCTTGCCACTAAGGCTTCTGTACAGCTGTAGTGTGACAATGTCTACTGTTAAAAACTATTAAAAATCACACTGATCTAACCTGACCTGGTTGCAAGTTGTTATTTAATAGATATGCAATACAAAAAGGGCTGACAATTTTTTAATCATTGCACAGAGGACACTGTGTAACTGTCTGTTTTTCCCTCAAGTGATCAAGAAATTGAAGTCACACCAGAGCCAAAATTCCATGCTTTTTCTGGAGATCATTAGTAATCTGATTATGTAAAAAGATTGAAATCACATTCTCATTCAAAAGAATTGAAAGTTAACCGAAGCTCTACAATCGTAACAGTTTACAGTTAACAGTTACTCTACAATTTTTACCTAAGCAGTAAACAATATCGGAGTATAATTAAATCTATGCTAAAACACTAGAATCACCTATATTGGGAATGTCTTGTACTAAACTCTGACCAAGTTGTATTGTAGTGAAAGAAAAAAAGAAAAGAGGAGAGCAACATTAAAAATGTTGTTGATGAGAGAATGAAGAATTAATTATTTATTTTCCATGGAACACAGACAAATTGTCCGCTTTAAGATGCTGATTGTCAGGCATAAGTACTACAAGTAAAACAAACAAACAAACAAAAAAATCAAATCAATCAATCAATGATGACTAATAAGAATTATATATATATAAATATAAAAATATATATAAAAAATGCCCTAAATGGAAGTTGAGGTGTTTGCTTCTTTAAATGACAATGAATCATCTATAAATGATTGTGGAAGTAAATAAACAAACAAACAAAAAAAACTAACCAACAAATAAATAAGGTACTACATGACTACATGGTTCTGGTCTATAATCACTATTCTATATAAGAAATATATATGTAAGGAGAAGTGTAAATTACCAAAGGGTTATCAGTAATTAGGATTTATCCACTGCGCTATACCTTATTATAAATAATGGCTTTGAACTTCAAAGATCTAGGATCATTTTAATGAGAATTTATTTCAGAATTTCAAAAAGATAGTACAGGCCGGATAGCATATAATGAGATGCATTTTAGACCATTAGCAAATAATTTGGTTTCAGTGTTGAAATACAGTAAAGTCCAACAGACTTTGTTCGATAGAAAAAAACAAATGAAACACGTGGCTTATACTTAGATCCAATCTACATACATAATATGGACAAAAAGTATCTGCCATATGTAGTTCTTCCCCAAACTGCAAGCACAATTTTGGAGGCACACAATTGTATAGGACGTCTTTGAAATTGGTGGCGTTACATTTTCCCTTCACTTGAACTAGGAGACCCAAACATGTTCCATCATGACACGGTTACATCATTACCTGTGACCTGGGATTTGTTTTTTGTAAAATCACAAATATCTTATGTTCAGATTTCATATACTGTGTCCAACTGCAAGCTTCTGTGCCTCATTTCTAAACCCAGAGTTATAGCAGAGATAAAAGTGGTAAGGGAGCAAGTATGAACAGAAGGAAGACGAGGATGAACTTTGAGTACATCGAAGTGTGGCACCCTGCCAAAGCTCTTCAGATGGAGATGCACACACAAGCACTACATCAACGGAGTAGCGAAGTAATCTCTCACAAAATGTGTGTATGCATGTTTTGTTAGAATTAGATATCTCACTGAGATAGTAAGTCTTTAAATGTTCAGCTAAAACTGGACATAAACATGGCCACACTGCTCAGGGAAAGCAACATTTACAGAATGTAATGCAGTTTTGTTTTGTCGATCACATTAACTGAACAGGCAAAAATGTCTTGCTTTGCTAACAAGTCCAACAACAGCCTTTAAAAATGGACAAATTTGCGATCAGTCTACATATGAACAATAGCCCTCAACTTTGGACACCACTGGACTATTCCAATCAGGCATTAGCATATAAATGAGCACACCCAATTTGTTGTCAAACAGATTTTTGCAGCTAAAAAATATATTTTTTAAAGGCTGCTTCATGTCCATTCATTTTATGTTAAAACACCATCTCAAACACTCCTCCTACAGTGGTAATATCTGAGCAAGATCAATGTTTCAGACACCTGTCCTAAAAGCACTTAGCAAAAAAAGACCCTGTTTTTTGTTGAGCCCTTGGGCAAAATGCCCAAAGCACAGCGTTTTTTAAATATTTGCTTTATAACTGTGGCAAAAGAATAAAGAAAGAACAGCATTTTGCCAGCTTAAAAAAAAACCTGAAGTCGTTTTTTTTCAAGGATGGAAATGGCATGTGGGTAAATGTACAGGTGCATCACATCAGGGTTATTTCTCCCATTGTATCCGAGGCTGGTGTTTAAGGAAAATTAACTATATCACTTTAAATGAAAGAATTGTATTGAACTTGAAAACCTTTTGATTTGAACCATTTCCCAAGATGGATCAAGAACTTGTGTGTCCTATTGTGTGCAAGTAAACATAGAAGAGTGTCTGTTAGGAACAAAAATAATTGAGCCATATTTCATAGTATTTTTCTAACCACTAAATGTTTGTGCAACTTCATATCAAAATATCTTCTGTAATTTAACTCTTATTTTCCAGCACATCACCAAGAGGTTTTCTGTACTATATGTAAAAATTATTCATATTAATACTATGATGATTGGAGAATTGTATAAAATGCTCTGCTCCCCTATCTCCTATACTGTGGTATAAACTTTCTGATGACATCGAGAGTGTAACGTGTTCAACCCATGCATATTTAAAGTGGAACCAGATACACAATCTGAGAGCAGAAGTCAACAAACCAGCTTCACAAATAAGATTACAGCATAACAGGATAAAAGTATGGGGCTTACCTTTGTTACTGTATAGTAGAAATACAATACTTGTCTATTTTCCTTGTATTTATGGCTTTTATTTTGTTCCAAGGGGCTGAGGGGGTTCAGCATGTGTCCCGAGTTGCGTGCATTCAAGAATCATGGCGATTATCTGGCATTTAGGGTTAGAATATATTTTCAGCCGCCCATGTTGTTAGAGTTCTTGCTAGCTTGTTTTAAGGCTCAAGTGCTGAAATGTATACAGAAATCCAAGATGTCTTATAATATATTTTGACACCGTCTGGGAATAATTTTCAAATGACCACAGGTGGACTCAGACACAAACAGCTGTGGCATCTTTGACAATCAAAGGTACATCTCATGTATGATAGGATACACTTGTTTCTTTCACATCATATTATTTCATGCACACACAAACACACACAGCTTGACAGAGTCAGTCCCACCTAGGGGCAATATGCATATTTTAGCCAAACCCTTTACAGGGGAAGCACCGGAAGATGCAGAACTTCACACTGACTAAATCAAACCCTGTAACCTGTAGCTAGTCTTGAAGTCTTGTCTGATACTGGTGTCAGACCAGGAGATATCCCCAAGCCAAGGTAGCCATCTAACTTCAAAACTCTGCTATTCCAAATGGAATTAGTAAAATATAGCATAGTAAAAAATTTTGTTTGCTGGGAAACCTTCCACCAAAAAGAACTCTAACATACTTGGCCATTTTTCTTTCTTTGTTCTTTCATCAGCAGAAGGTCATGACACATTATTTGTGTAACAATTTTTCTGAGGGTATTAATGTATGAAATGTACCAATTCCAGTAATATAATATGTGGACAAGTGACACATGCAATGGCAGCTAGCGAAACAAGCAAGCTGATCAGAATCCTTCGAAATGGTGCACCATATGGAAGGAGAAGCTAAGAAAAATGGCTGACCTTACAAGCAGACCCCTCTACACACAAAAAGAGAGTCCCTCTCTTTCTTGCTTGCTCTTTGGGAACAAATAGATTTTGTGTTACTGGCAGACTTTGGATAATTTTGTGCCTTTAAGCAGAGCAGAGATGAAAGCTTAGATTTTTCTACAAACACTCTAACCAGCATGCTCATCATTCACCACTTCACTCACTTCCTGCCTCCTCCTTTTAGCCTTGAAAAAGAAAAAAAAAAGAAGCCCTAATTCATGCCTCAGTCATTTTCACATTCCACTCTGGGCAGTTATAGCTCAATAGTTGAGGTTTTGGGCTAGCACACAAAAAGATTTTATATAATAGCACTTTATCATACAGACCTCGATCACAGACAGAGGGCACAGTACTGAAGTCAGAATTCCAGTGGTCGTACTCTCCAAGTGTATGTCAACCATAGAATTATTTTGAAATGAAACAAAATTGAAGAGCTTCACAAAATGTGTTTGGATGCCTGGGATATTTATGACAATAATTGTGAACAGGTGAGCTCCATTACCAATTAGGCAGCTGTGGGTCCATAGGGGTTTGACTGGAATTCTTGTGATGAAGTCAGAGGATCATGGGTGATGGAGTAACTATGAGTAACTATGTTTTAAGATACATAATGACTGTATTTGTTTAGGTCCCTGGTGGTCAAGTAGTTAGGATGCGGCGCTCTTACCGCCGTGGCCCGGGTTCGATTCCCGGTCTGGGAACCGACCCCAACCATTAGGGTTGCACAAGCCAGTGCGCTCTTAGTGCTGGTCCCAAGCGCGGATAAATGGGGAGGATTTTGTAAGGAAGGGCATCCAGCATGTGCCAAATCGAACATGCGGATCATGAATATGGATGATCTGCTGTGGCGACCCCTAATGGGAGAAGCCGAAAGAAAGTTTTTTTTAATGACTGTATTTGTTTATTCTTTAAATAAGTGGCCTCAAGTCTATTGTTGAAGGAACAAGTAAAAAAACGGCTTGGAGTAACAAAGCCATTGCTGTTTCCTAGAAATGTGCAGTCAGCAGAATAATTTGCTGATAAACAGTTTTGATGTGCTGCTATACTGTATATGAGAAGAGCGCTTCTAGTGTCGAATGTTTTTCAACACAGCTGAAAGTAAGTTGTATAAGATAAGGAATAAAACATTTAGGAATTAAATGCAGCCGGATGCAAAATCTGAAATTGTTTATTTTAAAACATCATTAATTGAATCATAATTATGAATTTGTGAGTTAATGCTGTGTAAAATATTCCTGGTGGTCTAGTGGTTAGGATGCGGCGCTCTCACCGCTGCGGCCCGGATTCGATCCCCGGTCAGGGAACCGACCCCAGCCACTCTCAGTGCCGGTCCCAAGCCCGGATAAGTGGGGAGGGTTGCGTTAGGAAGGGCATCCAGCGTAAAAACGTGATAAATCAAACATGCGAGGATCTGCTGTGGGGCCCCTAACGGGAGAAACCGAAAGAAAGTATTAATGCTGTGTAAAATATCCATCAAAAAGAATTAATTTCTTTAATTTCTTTCTCATTTTTGCATTAAAAAAGACACATCTGGTCATGTTTGTTTTGAAGCCTTTAAAATGTAAAAAAGAAAAATGTGATTTGACTTGCAGCATAGAGTACTATCACATCTGCAATTTTAGACTGCCCTAATTCCTAACATTGGAGGAAAAAGTATAAGCGAACAGTACTCGTATCCTTTTCCTCTCTTTTGATCTGCCTGGTTCGTCCCGTCACTCTTCAATTAGAGGCCAATCTGTGCAGCTGGGGATGGTTCTACTTCAACTGCCTGGGGATCCATGAGATTATGGAGCGAAAAGGGAGCTTTGAGGATGGATTTGGAATATAGTAAATGTCAACGGTACTACAATGGCTCAGGACTACAAGTTGCATTAAATCACCTATCACTGCACACCTTAACAACGTTGTACGAACTGTAATGAATAGACATTCGGTGCTGAGGATGAGGAAGGATTCTCTTTCGAGTCTGGTTCCTCTCAAGGTTTCTTCCTTATACTATCTCAGGGAGTTTTTCCTCACCACCAGCTTGCTTATAAGGAATAAACTTTCAATTATAATGAACAAACATATTTTTTTTATGCACTTTATCTGTGCAAAGCTAGTTTTTTGACAATGTCCATTCCGCTCTAAAATGAATTGGAAAAACTTAATTAGCATGTTCAGACGAGTTGAAATTGTGAATTCAGCTGTAATATTGTATGCAAAAAATTAATAAAAACTGAAAAATACTTTAATGATTGATCAGGCAGTTTGTGGGATCTTTTTTCGATTGTTTAAGTGTATAAAATGTTTTTCAGAGTAGGAGTAGGACAGTTTTGTTATAGCCTATTTAAGCAGGTGTCTTTGTAGACACTGGCTGCACAATGTACAAATCACAGCAAAACTATTAAGCCTGTCAGCACTCATTAGATCAGTGTGGAAGTCTGCTCCATGCAGGCCAAGTCCGTATGCACACTGGCAAGTACAAGACATCTAGCTTAAGGGATGAGGATACTTTCACTACGATTGGCACTTGATTTTCCCAGTGCACTAACCTTCCCTGTCAACCTGATTTTAGATGTCAGCACTAGCTGACTCTAATTTACTCTCTCTCTCCTCTCTCTGTCTGTCTCTGTAATTCAGTTTACTTCTATACAAATGCTCCTCTGTATCTCTCTTTCTGTGTGGTACTCGTCTTGTGTCTCTGTACACTGTCTTCCTGCTGCAGCGTTTGTTACACCTTGCTCGTATTTCACCTCATTTATCACGGCAAGGCAGATGCAGGAGGGAAAAACGAAACAGTCAGCCAGTGGTGGTCAACGGCTCCTTCTTTTTCGACATGAAGTCAAGGGATGATGTTACTGAATGGTGGAATTGAGAATAAAAAACTTTTGCAGACTTTTACAGTGTACAGACAGTACTCGTTTTCTATGTGTGTGTATATGTGTGTGTGTGAGAAGAGAAAGCGATAGAGATAAGAGGGGGTGTGTGAAGAATATGATCTCTTATTGTGTGCAATATGGGGGAAAGCTAAGGGACAAAAAAGGGTCATGACAGCAATTAGCAGGGTGAAATAAAGAGAGACTCAAGGGCTTGATAGAACAGTTCTTATTATCAGACCATTCTAACAAGAAAACTTTTGTTGAATGTGTGTCAAAAGACTTACAGTATATTTTTTGCTGGATAGACAACCATTAGCTGCTCTATACTACAGTATGTGTATCTACATGTAATAGTCCGATTTTTGCACTGGTGAAGTGCTGGTGCAATTTTTTTACCGGCTGTGAAGCCTGGGTTTGAGTTTTGGCTAATGTATTTAAAAAATTATTAAACACTATTCTTTTTTTTTTCTATATAACTTGCCATTTTTGTGAATTAGGGGTTACTTGAATTTTATGAATGAATGAATGTCAAACCTTGAGTTATTTTTCCTGTCACTTTAAACAATTCATTTTCTTCAGAGTCACATCTGTCAGGATGATAAATGCTACACCTCCTCTGGCACACACATTCAGGAAACCAAATGTCCTTTAAAGCCATAAGAATGATGCCAAAATCCCCCTTTTTTTTATTACACTGTATGACACTGTATGCAGAAAACATACAGATCCACAAATCCAGCAGGTAAAGGTATATGAATGATGAACTGTGCTGATCGGTTTCTAATTAAGATTAACCACTAAACTACATGGATGTGCACCCACTTTAACTACCGTATTTTCCGGACTATAAGCCGCTACTTTTTTCCCCATGCTTTGAATCCCGCGGCTTAAACAATGAAGCGGCTAATTTATGGATTTTTTTTTTCCCGGTTTCACAAACTTCAAGCCAAAAAACTGAGCCCCATAACATTAGACCAATGAAATTGCAGAACGGGTTCAGGTGAACCAATGAAACTCTTTATATTAAATCAGATGCGCTCCCACTGAATCGGGCCGCACCACATCATAAATATGGATGATGTTCCTCTGACGTTTGACCTGCCGCTCACTCGGACTGTCTACAGGAAATGCGAATCATTCGTCACGCTGAAAACAACCGGGCATGAAAAAACGCACTTCACCTGTGTTCTGAGCTGCACGGCATCGGGAAAAAAACTTCACCGATGGTGATTTTTAAACGCACGATGATGCCAAAAGAAAAAATCTTGAGAGAAATAGTTGTGAAAATAAGGAGGAAGACAGTGAACAATGACTTTCTTGGTAGGCTACTGTTTAGATACAAGCCGTGTAACAGACACTGTCTTTCATTAAAGCCTGTGTAAAATTTATTAGTTTCAATGTAGACATTGAAAAGTTATAGACAGGTGCGGCTTATTTATGTTCAAAATAAAAATCTTTGTAAAATTCAGTGGCTGCGGCTTATATTTAGGTGCGCTTCATAGTCCGGAAATTACGGTATATTACTTTTTTTATTATTATTATTATTATTATTATTATTATTATTATTATTATTATTATTATTATTATTTATTCTTTTTTTTATATTTTACTTTATTTTTTATTTTATTTTTATTTTTAAGACATTTTATGAAATTAGAGGGCCAGTAGTGAATACATGTCAGAAACTACTACTTTGTGCAAGAGTTTTATGTTTATATTAATGCTTATGAATTAAGTGTGTATCCACAAAATGTAAACTAGTTAAATTTGCACAAAATATAACAGGAGATTAGCATGCTGAAAGAATTATGACAAGCCAACCTTGTGCAAAACCCGAAATAATTTTTGTGAATTTCATACAAAACAAAAAAAGGTTTGGAAAAGGTTACAGCTGCTAACCCCATCCCACTCTAAACCATAAAGATTTATAACTGCAACAAACAAACCTGTGAATGTGAAAACCTGCTAAATGCGGATCTGATCAATCCAAGCTGTTGTACCGACTATTCTTCCTTCTCGTGACCCGATTGTTCTTAGTTGAGGGATATCAAAGACTGATGTGACATTAGGGAGGTGTTGAATAACTGCGAGGGTCACAGGGCTGGAGCGTGTTTACTAGTGTTCTAGCTCTTCAGTATCAGGATGGGAGACATGTGCTTCAGTTCAACATTCACAGTCTTTGACCTGAACTCTCCATAATCAATGGGATGATGGGAAACGATATAGGAGTGCCTGGATTCTGTAAATAGGGCATAAACAAAAAGCTGGATATGCTTCTATTTGTGAAAAATACTATGTTTTAATAATTAATAACAAGTCAAGAGTAATACGTATACTGACCAATCTGCAGACTGTTGTTTTTTTTTTAATGGACAATTATAAAATAACACGTTAGAAATGTAAAGAAAGCGATAGGGAATGTCTCATGCTCACTAATAAGTTTTGCTTTTGCGGAAAACATTTGCTGTCAACCCCTCATGCCCGTCGTTAACAGCTAAGAATAACGGGTTTAAGTGCCGACGCATACCGACTAATTATAGTCTATGCCACCTGAGTTTGTGGTGTGTTTCTGAGTAACAAGAGATGAAATCTGTTCCAGGGGAAATAGGCTGGCTTTAATCATTGAAGCACTCAGATGCAGGCTTTTTGAATAAAATTGCTGAAAAGCTACATTTTGTCCTGGGAGCTTTTATTGATGGCCATAAGCTTTGCTTTCGATCGAAAATTTTTTCCATTTCAGTACTCAAATATGCATTGTGAATGGTGCACTCATTTAAAATTAACAAGAGAACAAAACCGAAAAAATTAAAATGAAGAGAAAACACTATTTTTCACATTAGGTTTTCTGTATTGGTATGTATTTCTCTTTTTCAATTTTTTTTGTAACATCTTACTCTTCTTTTTTCCTATTGGAGACACAAACATGGTCATGTAGAATTAACTTATGCATATACAGAAACATGCATGTTCCCCTTTGTTTCTATGCACCAAACTAGTTAAAAAGCAAAAACACACAAGAATTAAATTTGTGGACAGATGTGTCCTAATTTAACATTTTTGATTCTAACTGAAGAACATCTGTAAGACGGAGAACAGACCTTAACAGTCTTTCTCACCCCAGTCAAACATGGAGGTGGATTGGGGTCGTTTTTGAGCAGGGAAGGCTGGAGACTTTTTCCGATGAAAGGAAAACTGAACCAACATAGCGACCTTTCAATGCAACTCTGTCTAGACTTCAGCTAATTTGGACCATCTTCACCATACAACAAGACAATGACGAGGGACTAAATAAGCACCTAAGTGGCCTGTGAAATAAATTATGCACAGAATTTTTAATATCCAAGTGTTCATCTGTTAAATATTGCTACAGGCGATATTTTCCAGCGATCCCTTTGAGGTTTTATGTACAGAGCTATTTGAGTCATTGATAATGTCAGTCTTACTTTAAATATGTAAGTCCCATTTTACATACATTCCGCTACAGAAAAGATGTGACTGGATACAATATAATTTTATAGCACTACAATATTCCCATGTTTATTGTGGTAAATTGATACATTTATGACTAATTTGCTAATTAAAAATAATAAAAAAATCTGGACAAACATTTTTTAAGAACAATAGAACAAAAGCTTCAACACTGTTGATGATTCTGCACTAAACTGTTAATTGGTGTATTAACTCAACACTAAATAACTTACATTCCTGGATTTTCTTCTTTTTTTTATTTATTTCCCTAATCAGTGCTTTCTAGGCCTGGCTCTAATAAGAACATTTTCAAACACTAAGATGAGAGAGAGCTGTGCTGCGGCCTTAATCTCTTTAAAGCTTTTATTAACAGTATCATCAGAGCTGTTAGAAACCCTAATGCCAGCAGCATCGCACGAGTTTAACGAGTCACACCTATTTGTGCAGTTTATTTTGAACCTTATTAATAGGGCTATTATTAAAATGCTAACTCCTAGATGAAGTGAAATGATGGACTCATTGGTTTAACCCAGAGTGGCAAGAAGCAGAGCAGCTAAAGTCTATGCCAGCCCAAATTAATCAGACTAAGTGGAAAAGGAGATATAAATCAAAAGGAAAAGGAAATAGTGCTGATACTAATAGACTCAGGCATGAACTTAAAGCTAAAATAATGCTGGCTGGCCAATTTACCATAACATTTATTCCCAGCATTTATTAATATTTACACCTCAGCAAATCTGATTAGTCATTTTTCGTACAAATTTTATACAGGTATAAAATATATTTTATATACACACACGCACACACACAAGGGGCGTTTTTAGTCAAACCGTGACCTGTAATTTACGGATATAAAAACGGATGCTAGTGTTGCAGTAAAAGACACAGTAGTAAGTGGCTAGTGTGTAGTATTATTAATAGGCGGCACACAAGTCGTGGACCAGTCCAGAGACCATTAATCAAGATGTGGTGATGAAGTTTCTTGTGAAGGAAGGTGGAAAAACAATGCATATCTACAGAAGCACAGTACAGTGATGATATCTGAATGATATAAATGTTTCAAAGATGGCCGTGAGGGACGATCGTGGTGGTTCTGAGGGTACTGACAAATCATTCCAGGCATTAGTTAATTGTTGGGATAAGTGTAGTAGAGTTGGAAAATTTCCTTGAAATTTTTATTTTATTTTATAAACTCGCATATAGTTTTATATACATAGTTAATATAACCAACTTAATATTAATTCACAATCTACAAACACTGTTTAGACATATGGTTTGCAATTCCCAAGTTTAGCATACAAGTTAGCATATTTTTACACACTTGCAATATGAGAAATGACAACCTATGAGGGAATGTTAGTCCATACCCAAGAGCAAGTTCATAAAACTGATTCATAAGGAACAATTTCACAGCAAATGCACATCAGTGCCCTTTTAACTGTATAACACCAAGTACGGATCATTGTGATTCAAAGGGAGTAGTGTGTGTGTGTGTGTGTGTGTGTGTGTGTGTGTGTGTGTGTGAATAACAGGAAATGCGATAGAAGGAGAGACAGAAAGCGAGAAAGAGAATGTGTGTCCTTCATCAACAGGCTGACTATATTAATACTTCCTTGCACAATGAAGAGGAGATTAGTCCTGGCACGGCTCACTTTGCTGAACACAATGCAAGTCTGGCTAGGGTACAAATGAATCAGCGAGTGAACTGCCATTATGCTATTTTGTATTGCAGGCAGCAAAATACATGCAGTTTTGCATGCACTCTTCTCCTACCAACTCAAATCATCACCATCCTCATGCACGGCAGACACACACACACACACACACACACACACACACACACACACACACACACAGCAAGTATAAAGAAAGGTGTTTTGGACTTTAATCTCCATGCTGATATGCATAAGAATAGAGAAGCTTCAAAGGAAGCTGTGGCCCAGAATTCCAAACTGACAAGAGAGGCAAGAGGCAGCACAAGACAGAGTGGGAGAGATAGATTAAACGCAAAGAGACAGAAAGAGAGGATGAAAACAATACCCATGATAACTTTAAAACAAAAGTCTCGTTTTAGTCATACTTTGCACATAAAAACATTTTATCTCAACTTCGTTATGCTTCAAGAGTAAGTGAGGGTGAGAATAAGATTGTGAAGCAAGACAGAGTAAAAGATAAAAATATTCTAAAAAAGGCAAAAAAAAAAAAATTCAAAATGGCTTCAATGCAGGTCCTCGATCTCTTTTTTAGTGATGTTACATATTGACCTGATTAAGTAATTCAAATACAAGCAGGAAATTTTGTTCAATGTTCCAACAAATTACACTGGAAGAAAAGATAAAAGTAACCCAGACCCTTCATATCTACCTTGAACATTGAAAAAGATTTTCTGGGGGCCTCTTGGTTGTACATGGGTTACTCAGATTTGGGAAACGGATTTTATAGTTGATGATTTGACATTATCTGGGTTTGTTGGCCTTTCAGAACTCATCTAGGGGTTGCTGTTTATAAGCTCAAACCTGCTTGGGAGCAGGATTATTCCATGTAAACCTGATACGGAAGATGTGTCGTAGACATGTCCTCTACCAGAGCAACCTGTTAGAGAATAATTAAGAAAAACATGGAGAGCTTTCCAAATTCAGTTTGTAATGAAGGATAGACTGGATCTTTTAGCTTTAGCTGATTGTTGGATCCTCATATTAAAAGTTTGACTCATCAAGTACAGTATAGGGTACTGTTCAACAACATTTGGACACACCATGTCCTTGTCCTGGTTTTTCTTCATAATTATTATTAAATTGTACCTAAATACTGAACACATCCAAGCTATGAAAGAACACATTATATAGTCCACATATATCTGGGTGAGCACCATTGTTATGTAGCACTGCTTTAATCCTCCTGGGCATAGAATTCACCAGAGCTGTACAAGTTGTTTCTGGGATTCTCTTCCACTCCTCTATAATGACATCATCATCTATAATGAGCTGCTGGACACACGATGCTCCTCCACCTTCCTCTTGAAGATGCCCCACAGGTGCTCAACAGTGTTCAGGCCCGTAGACATACTTGGCCACTAAATATCCTTCACATTTAGCTTCTTCATCATGGCAAAGTCATCTTGGTGGTGTGTTTGGGGTCGTTATAATTTTGGAAACTCGCATTCGGTCCAGTTTCTGAAGTGAGGGCATCATGTTCTCCTTCTGAATGTCATAGTATATTTAGCAATTCATGTTTCCCTCAATGAACCTCAGCTCTCCAGTACCAGCAGCACTCATGCAGCCCCAGACCATGATGCAACCACCACCATGCTTGACTGTAGGCCAGACACAATTTTCTCCTCACCAGGTTTTCACCACCCATGCTGGACACTATCTGAGCCAAAAAAAAATTATCTTAGTCTTATCAGAACACAGCACATGGTCCATTAAGCAATGCTGGCAGCACTCATGCATCTGTTTTTTAAAGGCAGCTTCTGCACTTGACGTACAGCTTACCTCGCCTCTTACCTCAGAGACCTAATCAAATCTCGCACTCCACCACGCTGTCTGAGATCTTCCAGCATTGCCCGACCGGCAATGCTGGATGAGAGGTAAGCATGAGAGGTAAGTATACTTCAAGGCTCTTCTCTGTTCTGGCACCGAGGTGGTGGAATAATGCTGAAATCTCTGTTTTCAAGCCCCATGCAAATGTGCGATTATCTCAAACTATTCAATCTCGCTGTACATTTCAAGTCCGCATGCATGTTTTAAGAACCTAACTAGCCAGAACATAATTACCGCAAATAAATTATCTTGGACATGCTCTTTGATCTCAGATGTATTTAGCGATGTATGAAGTTTAACATGACAAAAATGTGGGATAAAAGCTATAACCACTTTACCTCGGTTTAAATGTGAACTAAATCAGAAAACAATAATGATATGCAAAAATGGGCTAACAAACATGATTTTCACTTCTGAACTGATTTCACTTCTGACTGAGTAAATGCTTCTGTTCTAATATGATTTATTTTTCCTTAATATAAATATTATGACTCAATACATGCTGTCTATGATCTTTAATGCTCGTTACAATGTTCATTAATGCTCTCAATTGTGTTTACCTGTCATCAGGTATTTAGAGCACAAAGATACAATCACTACTAAAATTATTAAAATAGCTACAATCTAAAATGAATATAGGAACATGATTAGGAACACTGAGTTGAGAGAACATTTTGAAAGAGTTTTTTTTGTTAAGATGTTTTTGTGATTGGCCAAGGGTGACCCAGCAGACAGACTGCAGTGTGTATGAATGCAAGAAATACTCAAACGAACTCGAATGAAACATGCTGTTATTTGTTTGTATTTCTCCACATGCCTGGAGTTTCATGTGACCCACATAGAATAGTTGCAAATTTAGGAATGGAGTATTATAAATAGCATGTCAGTGCATGAATATGAATGGAGTATTGCTGCAATGAAGAGGCAAGAGCCAGAGGGAAATCTCACTTATCACTAATCTCACTTCATGTGTACACGTGGTGAAGTGTGCTAAATGTGTATGTGTGGTGAGCTTTTAGATAAGGAAGCTATATAAGAATTACAAATAAACCTATGTACATTTGTCATGTAGAATATGAAAGTATGCAAGCTGCAATAGCAGTAAAGCTGCTATGTGGGATATGCCATCTGTAATCTCCTATTATATGGGATATGTTTCGTGTGCATAACATTCTCAAGACTCATTGATCAAAAGCTGTTGATTGATTTTAAATAAATTTAACTATAACCGCAAAACAGGATTAAAATAATGCTCATTTGCATAGTGACACCTGGTTTTGTAGTATGGTTAACACAGTACATAAACAATCTTTCTTTAATTCGTAAATGTTGATCTTTTCTGTGACTAAGTTCTCTTTCAACTCAAATGACTTTTGAAGTTTTTTAAAAATAGCAAGCTGTTTTTTTTTTTTCTTTAAGAGTGAGAAAATGCGAGACCAGTGCGGGAACCAGTTACTACAATGTTATAAAAGGAACAAACTTGTACCTTAAAAAAATTGTGTAAACGTATAATTAATTACATTTTACGATGAACAGACAAACATTCTTTGAGCCATTATTTAATAATTAAAATATAATACTTGTTAGCAAACTGTTGTATAAAAACAATAAAGCACTTCAGAAAATTGTTATTGCATTTTTTTTGGGTGGTCAAAATAATACTTCTTTACATTGGGCTTCATCACACCACCCTGTCATTATTTGTATTTTTTTTATATATAACTAATATTTAATATTTGTGAACACAAGATTAACTGATTCGCATCGGTGAATTTGCAAAAAAGTTAATGATGTAATGCATCGATATAAAAAAATGTGCATCAGCTACAATTTGCCATTTGTATCGCGATGGATTGCGTCGCTAAAAAAACAATTCATCTCATCGTGATAGGGGTAAATCGCGATATAGCATCGCGATGGTGGCTGCTTCATAAGTATTTTGAGATATCGTTGACCATGAACATCAATATGCGAATCACATCTGCTTTAGTTATGTAGTTGCACATAGCTAGTGCACATGGCTGATTAATGATTCAGTCTGAACCACACTGTACAGTCCATCTAATCCGACCGACACTGGTTATCCCACAGCTGCTGACATATTTACTCACGCTCCTTTCAGCATTAGCCCAAGTGGGTGCATGTACATACTCATGCTGACTCTTCTTGCCATCCAGCAGGAACTGCTGAATCTGATTAGATATGAGAGAAACAGAGAAAGCATGGATCTGAATGTGGGACGGGTAAACAGGTTAGCTCGTATATCCATAGTGTCAAGAATGCTTTCACATAATGTCTTTCATTTTTGCTTGCTAGCTTCAGCCAGACCTCGCAGTTCCAGTTAAGTGCTTCTGTCATTGTCATGTATTTAAACAGGAAACAGTTCACTGCATTTTCTCCAACATCTAATGTAAGCACTGGCCCTAATTGTGTCACACAGACGAGATGTCTATGTCCTGAAATGTTCATCTATCAGGATTATTGAATGTCTCATTCTAATATAGGATAGTGACAGTTGAAAATAAGCAGCTCACAACTTTTTTGTTTGACAATTAACTTATTCCAGTAGATCAAACACACCACATGAGTTGAGACCAGAGAAACAGCATTTTTGTCAGAAGTGGAAAAGTTTGTGAGGATGGTGAATTTAATTTTAATTGTACCTGAAGGTAAATGCTGAATAAAATCTAAAAAAATGACTTAAATAAAGAAGAGACTTTTCCTGGTAGAATTTAAAATATGGTCAAAATAAAAACAAATCTAATTAAATCACATGACATAGCATATGTATCTATGAAACCCCCCCTACAGGAGGTGGCAGAAAGGTTGTGGATTAGCAAAACGTGTATGGAATATGAATAGTGAATATCCCTCACTCATGCTTTGCTAAACCCAGCCACCTTTTGCAGATGTCAAGCAATCTCTGCAGGAATATAAACAACTATTCCGCACTCTCCTACTGGCATATCCTGGAAGCATCAGCGATGCTACTTGACTATTAGTTCTGCATGCTTCTGAAAAGCCTTATTCACAATGCGATAGCTTATCTGGCTAGTTGATGGCTAATTGGTCAGTAGGGCTTGAATGTGCAGCCAGCAGCACATAAATAACCATATTTCAAATACTACTAGCATTGGCTGGGTTCATGCAAGGCAGAGTGAAAAGATGCTGGATGATGGCTGTACCTGCACACAGGTTGGTCAACACCTCACCTAAGACATAAGTGCCTGCTGGAATTGCTCCTGAACAGAGCTTGATGTTGCACTAGTGGACCTGGGCAGAGTATCTTTTTTCTTAATGCTTTTAGGTTCAACATCAAGGTGAAATTCATGAGGGTGCAACAAAAATGCACTGCAATGACTACACCTTTTACAAATGAATACCACTTAGCTATTTACCATTTCAGCTTTTATTGCTGGCTCTGCATCTCTAGAAAACACACACACAACTTCCTAATGTCCCTCACATTCATCCTCCAATCTTTGTTCCCTGTTTTAACTTTTATTAAGGTTACTGCTTCCATGGCCTTGCAAATCTCAATATACACAATACTTGCCAACATACAATTAACAGTACATTTACACCAGCCATGGCATTTTTTTTTTTCACGTACAGGTACAGTATATACAAATGTCTTTAAAAAGTGTATTTTGCTGTAGCAAATACAACTGTCTTCTTTTAGACAACGTTATTATTCAAGACAGTTTAAAAAAAAAATGAAAAACATGCCAACCTGGCCTTCTAAATTTCAATTTTCTTTGCAGTCTCACAACAAATAAATATGAGACACACACACACAAAGAGAGAGAGAGAGAGATTGAGAGTATGGAATAATGAGAGAGAGAGAGAGAGAGAGAGAGAACAATCCTATTATGGAGAGGGCAGCCCACAGTTCTCAGCAGTGACAAATTAATCATCTCGCCAATGCCTGGTGAGAGCTCTAACTTCCCCTCTTTAATTGGAAAGGTGAAGTGTATCTTTAATATCATTAACACTCAAGATGGATGTGTTTGTAACACTTCTGATGTGAGCCCGCCACTGATTTGCAAGGACAAACAAACATCAAAGACAACAAATAATGTCAACAATGATTTTTCTTTTGATTTTTCTGAAGTTTTTGGATAATAAAACTATTGATTAGAATGCAGAAGGGAAATACACCATTACCACTGTCACTAAAGAATGACTATGACTCTTCGTTGTCACTTTCACGGTGTGTACTTTCCAATTCCATTATGGAAGTAAGGAACATAAAAAAAGGGACTCAAATTTAAGTTACCAATGTAATTTATTTATTATTAATTATACATATTTAAATAAATTGGGTTCCCTCATGGTTTAGTCGTTAGGATGCGGCGCTCTCACCGCTGCGGCCCGGGTTCGATCCCCGGTCAGAGAACCAACCCCAGCCATTAGGGTTGCAAAAGCCTTAGTGCTGGTCCCAAGCCCGGATAAATGGGGAGGGATGTGTTAGGAAGGGCATCCAGCGTAAAAACGTGCCAAATCAAACATGCGGATGGTCCTCTGTGGCGACCCCTAATGGGAGAAGCCGAAAGAAAGTATACATATGTAATAAATTATAAGCTACTACATCTCAGAGTTTTTAAGTGGTAGGGACTTTGTAACATAGTATAAAAACTACTATGCATTTTATACACTGGTCCAAGAAGAAGTACCAATAGTGTTGCGTTTGCAAATTTGTAAGAAACACTTTACTCATCAAACAGGCTATATCTTGAAAAGGCTTTCCACCCTTTAGAACTAGCAGCACTGTTGAAGAAAAATACAATACAATCAATACAATGCAAATTAAAAAACATTCAGGCAAGTTAATTACTAATAAAAGTTTTATGCTTAATGCAGATGATGGAAGTACGATTTTAAACCTCACACGCGATGCAAATCTGTCTGGATTAGCAGACACAATGTATGCAGTGGAAATCTGTCTGTTCATCACAATTCTCTCCTAGCTCTTGCCATTTATTTATTTATTTATTTATTTATTTATTTTAATTTTTTGCTAAGCTGTGTTGCAAGTTAGGTTAGGAATGTGATGTAAGCTTAAATATTATATGATATATTGTAATTATACTGAATCACTGTAATATTTCATAATCATCCAAGCATGTGGTATATTTTTACTAATATTCATAATCAAACCTCTAATCCGAATGATTGGAGTTATAATAGGAGGTCAAAAGGTATCAGCATTCTTGCCTCTTTCTTCAAAACCAACAAGTTCAAATAATAATAAGAAATAATAGACATATAACAGACACTTTGTGTTAAATTGTGCTGGAATACTTAGTGTTATCAAGTTTTTTTCTCAGCACTGTGGTGGACACTGAGAAGGCTGAGCTACAGGGCGATTAATGGACTGATTGATGGTGGGTTTATGACCCCTGGACTGCAACTCTATCGAACGCCATCTGCTAATCGCTCTGTTTCAAGGTACTCACTGATCACACACAATGACTTAACAGCTAGTAAAACATTGCTGCTTCACAGAGCATGTGAACAAGTCGAGTGTTTATCATTGTTTCAAATCTAATGCTTATATTTTAGGCTAAATCTAAAGGACAATATAGACATAAACATTATTAGATATAGACATAGACATTATAGATATAAGCTTAGGCAAAAAAAAAAAACGTTTGAAAAGCGTGTTCCACTGCTGCACCGAATATTATGAACATCATTTAATGATATCACAAAACAAACATGAATTTTACACAAAATGTAAAAATTGATTTCCTACAGTATGTTTGGTTTAAGTCTAATCTTATAACTAATTTCAATATAAAACTAGATTTTCTGTTACTCACACTACCTTCTTTGTTTAGCTACTGTGGTAATATTTAATAAACAATAGCTATTTGACTTCCTGCACATTTGTGAATTCAGGATGCAATTCCTCTTAGTACTGAGTGTATTACATTCACCTATTCTGCAGAAAGTTTTAATTAATAGGGCTGTCTGCAATATCAGCAGAATATAAGAAAGCAGTCTAATACATTATGCTGCAGACCTAAAGAAAGGCAAATAAAAGAGCAAGTGTTTTGACAGTTACTATAATATTATTAAGTAACTATAAAGTTACTTAATATGCAAATTATTCAAACATAAAAAGTTTCATGGCTGTTTTTTTTTTATTTTTACATTTTTTTTAAATCCAGCAATTATAAAATGTCACTTCAAAGTTTAAAGTCCAATACTCTCGGATCCTGCCTGGACTGTTACACAAAGCTCAGTATAAAATGTGGGTCAAAGAAAAATAAGATAAAAACAGAATTTATATTTTTCGAAATATAAAGGTGCTAAATAAAACTTTATATTTATGGTTGAAGCTTTTGCCTAAAAATGGAAATTTCTGAATATAAACTACGTTTATAAGTTTTGAGAAAAGGCAGGTTTAATGAACAGTTTGTGTCTTATATTAGACAGAGGCTACAAGGTTCATAGTGCTACAAATAGGTCAAATAAGATTTAAAAGTTTTAACATTTGGAGACTTAAGATCAAAATTCGCATCAATATTTAAGTAAAGAAAGTTACATGTATTTTTTAAATAGTCATGCAGCTGCTTATGTTGATGCTCTGGACAACCCATTCAGATTAATAATATCACCTGTGTGTAGTTCTGTGGTTGCCAGGTTTTCATGGATTGATGTGGTTTTACGCAACGTTCAGGTGTACTTGTTAGGATTATTACTCTCACGGCTCCAGTGGAAAACTAATGAAGTAAATTTCAGAAAAACAAAAAAAAAGTTGATTGACTGCATTTATAATAAAGGTCACTTGCTGCCACTTTTGGAATACACCAGATAAGAGGGTAAATCATTACAGTTTTCATGTGCGGGTCCAGAGAATGCAGCTGATGTGGGATTTATGAGTCAAGTTTTTCACAGGTCATTGATTTTCACTGACGAGGTAATAGAAATCATCTCTTGGCTACAGCAGTTGGATGTGGTGTTTTATTGATGTCATCAAGGCTCGCTCTCTTTAAGAGGCTTGAATATGGAACTCAGAGTGCAAACATTCACTAGACAAATTTGGTTCATTTTTTGATTACTTAGTTGAAATAGACAAAAAAAACCCCCACAAATATTCAACACGGTGTTGTTGTCTTTCAATGAATGTCACCTGATATTTTTGTGTATATATATATATATATATATATATATATATATATATATATATATATATATATATATATATATATATATATATATATATATATATAGTACAGACCAAAAGTTTGGACACACCTTCTCATTCAAAAAGTTTTCTTTATTTTCATGACTATGAAAATTGTAGATTCACACTGAAGGCATCAAAACTATGAATGAACACTTGTGGAATTATATATGGAATTATATACATAACAAAAAAGTGTGAAACAACTGAAAAATGTCATATTGTAGGTTCTTCAAAGTAGCCACCTTTTGCTTTGATTACTGCTTTGCACACTCTTGGCATTCTCTTGATGAGCTTCAAGAGGTAGTCACCTGAAATGGTCTTCCAACAGTCTTGAAGGAGTTCCCCGAGAGATGCTTGGCACTTGTTGGCCCTTTTGCCTTCACTCTGCGGTCCAGCTCACCCCTAAACCATCTCGATTGGGTTCAGGTCCGGTGACTGTGGAGGCCAGGTCATCTGGCGCAGCACCCCATTACTCTCCTTCTTGGTCAAATAGCCCTTGATGCCTTCAGTGTGACTCTACAATTTTCATAGTCATGAAAATAAAGAAAACTCTTTGAATGAAAAGGCGTGTCCAAACTTTTGGTCTGTACTGTATATATATATATGTGTGTGTGTTGTGTGCATGTGTTAGAGACAGGTGAGTCTGGTGCAGTCATGTTTGCATATTGTGCAGTTCGAAACCTGCTTATTGTAAGCATTTCAATTGCTTGCATTACAGTGGAAAGAGCAAGTAAAGTGTATTAATAAGTTAATTATTTTTACACTGGATTATAATGAGTGGTTATGCATGTGTTCACACTCTGAGAGTCTCAAATCTCCAAGCAAGATTTCTCAATGCTGTCATAAATAACTTTTATCTCCATGCACATTTGCCTAACTCCTGAAAACAAATACATTTAAGCATTAGGTCTGGAATTGATTTATTTCTGCCTGTAAATGGCATTAGGAAAGCAACAATGCGCAATCGATCTGGAAGGGTGTGTTGCAAATGCTCAGCCTCATCAGCCTTATGACAAGTGTGCACATTATTCAAATGGTGAGGATATGATTTATGCTGATGGGTCACCTCTTGCTTTGTAACTCAGCAGGGTTATTTGGATCAGTGTAATTGGTAGGAAAGAATTATTTGTTGTTTTTGTATACATTTATTTAACAAATTATCAAAAGCAAAGAAACTCACTTTTTGGGCCAGGCCAGGATTAAATGTGCAAATTGTTGTTGGTGTCAATATTGGTATATTTGTTTATTATAGATAAATGAAACAAAACAGACTGTTCTATTCTAAACTGGTGGAATTAGAATTAGAGCGTGAATCTGCTGATGAAAATTGCTAAATATTTTCCCTATTAGAAACATTAAACTGTAAGGAAAACATAACAGCAACAGCATACATTTTTACCATACATATTGTACAAAACTGAAATATGCTTATTCATGTGCCTTAAAGCCGAATTACAATTTAAATAGTCAAAATGATGGGGTACAGTATATGCACATATTATATTGAGAAAAAAGTCCCTGGTGGTCTAGTGGTTAGGATGCGGCGCTCTCACCGCTGCAGCCCGGGTTCGAACCCCGGTAAGGGAACCAACCCCAGCCCCTCTCAGTGCCGGTCCCAAGCCCAGATAAATAGGGAGGGTTGCGTTAGGAAGGGCATCCAGCGTAAAAACATGTGCCAAATCAAACATCCGGATGACCTGCTGTGGCGACCCCTAATGGGAGAAGCCGAAAAAAAGTTTTTTATATTGAGACAAAAGTACTTGATATACATATTCATAAGTATACATAAGTAGAATTGCTATTTTGATTAGAATATCAAACTTCAGGTCCTTGATGCTGCATATCTATTTTCTGGAAAATCCAAATATTTTTATTTAACCATAATGAACTGAAAAGTCTTCATCATGCTGGAACAGGTTTGGGTCTCCTAGTTCAAGTAAAGGAACAATGTCATGCTGCTGCATCCAAAGACACCAATTGTTAGTTTAGAGTTTTTTTTTAGTTCAATCTTGTTTTGTTTAACTGTTTACTGCACTGTATACAGAGGTGGCAAAAGTATATACATCGTTTACTTAAGTAGAAGTACAGATACTCATGTTTTAAAAGACTCCAGTAAAAGTTAAAGTACTGACTACACTTTTTTACTCAAGTTAAAGTAAAAAAATTTGGGCTCTGACATGTAGTTAAGTAAAAAGTAGCCATTACTGCTACCTGTTTTAGTGTCACGCTGGTAACTGAACCTCACATAATATCATAATAAGTACAAAAACTGAATGTATCCAGGCTGAACAACCACCATATAGAATACAAGCAGAGAAAAGACTAAGATGACATATAATTTATTATATAAATATATATATATATATATTACACACTATATTTCTAAAAGTATTGGGTCACCTGGTCATAAGTACGGTATGTAATTTCTAAACAATGAATTTAACATTTAGTCCCATATAATTCCCTCCACTCTTCTAGGAAGATGTTCCACTAGATATTTGGAGTGTGCTTATGGATATTTGTGTTCATCAGCCACAAGGGTGTTACGAAAGGCAGGTACTGATGTAGGTGAGGAGGCCTGGAGTGCAGTCAGCATTCCAATTTATCCCAAAGGTGTCCAGTAGGGATGAGATCAGAGCTCTATAGCAGGCCACTCAAAAGCTTCCTCTCTAAAGCATGTAAACCAGATCTTAAAGGAGCTCAGTTTGTGCACAGGGGCATTACAATGCTGGAACAGGTTTTGAGTTTCCAAGTTCAAAAGAATGCAAAATTGTATTATAGCGCATCTAAAGACATTTTGTAGAATTGAGTGCCTCCAGATTTGTGGTATAAGTTTGGAAAAGAACCACATATAGCAGGAAAGGTCAGGTGTCCCAATACTTTTGTGTCTATCTATCTATCTATCTATCTATCTATCTATCTATCTATCTATCTATCTATCTATCTATCTATCTATCTATCTATCTATCTATCTATCTATCTATCTATCTATCTATAATTTTTTCTACAACATATAGAAACTCTGACTAAACCTCAGATTTCAAATGACAGCTACATCCTACAGAAATCAAGAACATTTAGAACATCCTTATTTTAAAAAATTACAACATGTGGCAGCATTCCTTATATAAAAGACAAACAAAATTGTAGGGAAAAAACTTAAACATTAAAATGGTTTATAACAAGAAAGATATAACAATAAAACGTTAGATTACCTGTATGTGCTTTCTCAAATTTGACGGCGAATTATTGAAAGCCAACACTTTTTTACACCGATATTTTTGAACATCTCCCTTATATATGGGTGTTGAGGAATGTATTTGTTTCATTTATTTTTACATCGGTGACTCCTTCTGAATTTACATTACCTGTTCCTCTTGTTGCCTTGTTTATTTTTTCTCCGCATGCCTACGTCTACGTCTGATAGATAACACACCAGTGATATGGTGAAAAAGCCGCACAGTGATTGGTTAAAAGGCTGGAAACAGCGCTCAATGAGAAGAAATAATACTAAAAGTAACGAGGCTGGTTTGAAAATGTGAGAAGTAGAAAGTACAGATATTTGTGTACAAATTTAATGAGTGCAAGTAAAACGTTGTCCAAAAAATAAATAGTGGAGTAAAGTACTGATAACAGAAAAATCTACTTTAGTACAGTAACAAAGTATTTGTACTTTGTTACTTCCCACCTCTGACTGTTTATGGTTGGAATGACAATGGAGCCTACTTGACTTGACATGTACTATAGTTTAATTATTAAAAATTCCCAAACCTTCACACTGAGAATTAAAGTACAAGCTAAATGATAATTTAGTGTCAGAATGGTCAGCTGAACATGTCACTGATGGTGGCATGTCCTGATTAATAAAAGCATATTATTAGAGTGTACAATGTATACAAACAGTGGCATAAGCTCCAAACTGTAATTAGCGTTGTTAAAGTTATTCATAGGGAACAATGATTTTAAAACTGAAATACTGATGCAGCAACATGCTTACCTGCAACACCTGGATGAAAATTATCAATCTAGTAACCTTGAAGTGAGTCTGTTAAATGGACAAAGCGCACCTTATGTGAAAGCCTCCAGTGTAATTGAACAGCATTCAATTCCTCCAAAAGCAGAATTTGCAGTTCATAGATTCCTGTGAACACACCAGCATCACCCCATGACTGATTGTTGATGTCAATTTGTACCAGCTTCTTCCAGCTTGCTAACCTACATTCAGGTTTGGCAAATTTTTTATCAAATATGGCAAAATTACTGAAGAACAAGAAAGAACTGACTTGAAATGTAAAGCTTGCCAGCTGAAGGCACTTGCCATACAAGCCTCTTTAAAATTATGGCAGTTGTGAATTCTACCACTTAAACACCAATGCATGCACATGGGCCTGACAGATGTCTCCAAGCTCGTTAAGAGTAAGTCTACTGTACAATCTGCCAAATTTACTAAAGACTATGGAAGAACTGACATGGACTGTAAAGTTACCAACTGAAGGCATTTGCCACCCAATTGTTGGTAAAGTAAATGAAGACTAGGGAAGAACTGACATAGAATGCAAAACTTGCCAGCTGAAGACATTTGACAGACACGCCTCTTTAAAATTTAGCTGTGAATTGGCTGGGAATCAAACCTGGCTTAGGACTTAAAATGGAGCGCCTTGCACTTGTAAATATCAGGTTGAAGTATCATGGTTGGAAGCGCTTCGCTAATAGTTCAATTGAAATAGTGAACTGTGTTGACCAGCAATTTGACCCAACAGTCCAGCACTGCACATGAAAAATCCATCAATGAAACTATGTTGTTAGTAATTCAGAACATATACTTATGCAGATTAGATAAGAAGCACATTAAGGGTAAGCATATTGTGTCATTTGGCTGAAGAACAAGAAACTGACATGGAATGTAATGCTTGCCAGCGGAAGGCACTTGTCATACAAGCTTATTTAAATACAAGAACAATTATAAATCAGTGTGTACCAATATTTACTGGGTTACACCACTTAACCACCAATGCTGGCACATGGGCCTGAAGGATGTCTCGGAGTTAGTTAAGAGTAAGCTTATTGTACAATTTGGTAAAGTTACTGAAGACTAGTGAAGAACTGACATGAAATGTAAAGCTTGCCAGCTAAAGGCATTTGCCAAAATAGCCTCTTTAATAGCTTGCAGGAATCGAACCCGGGCCTCCCGCATGTCAAACAAGAATTCTACCCCTAAACCACCAATGCCTGCAGATTGGACTGAAAGATATCTCCGAGCTCGCAAAAAATAAGCTTATTGTACAATTTGGTAAAGTTACTGAAGACTAGTGAAGAACTGACATGAAATAAAAGGTTTAGCAGCTGAAGGCATTTGCCGTACAAACCAATTAAAAGCTGGACATGCATTGGCTGGGAATCAATCCAGGGCCTCCCGCGTGGCAGGCGAGAATTCTACTACTGAACCACCAATGCATGCAGATTAACCTGAAAGATGTCTCTGAGCTCGCTAACAGTAAACTTATTGTAAAATTTGGTCAAGCTCCTGATGACTACTGAAGAACTGACATGTAATGAAAAACTTGCCAGACATGGAATGAAAAGCTTGCCAGCTGAAGGTATTTTCCAAAAAAGCCTATTAAAAGCTGAATGTGCATTGGCCAAGATTCAAACCCGGGGGGCGAGAATTCTACCACTTAACCACCAATGCCTGGAAGTGGGGTTGTAATTTGTCTCTGAGCTCGCTAAGAGTACGCTTATTGTACAATTTAGTCAAGTTACTGAAGACTAGTGAAGAACTGACATGGAATAAAAAGCTTGCCACCTGAAGGCATTTGCCAAAAAAGCCTATTAAAATCTTGTTGTGCATTGGTCGGAAATCGAACCCGGGCCCCCCTGTGGCAGGCGAGAATTCTACCACTGAAACACCAATGCCTGCAAATTGGCCTGAAAGATGTCTTCACACTTGCTAAGAGTAAACATATTGTACGATTTGGCCAGGTACTGAATACTAGCAAAGAACTGACATGAAGTGAAAAGCTTGCCAGCTGAAGGCCAAAAAAGCCTATTAAAAGCTGGATGTGCATTGGCCGGGAATCGAACCCGGGGCTCCCGCGTGGGAGGGGAGAATTCTACAACTGAACCACCAATGCCTGCAGATTAAGCTGAAAGATGTTTCAGAGCTCGCTAAGATTTAACTTATTGTACAATTTGGTAAGGTTAGTGAAGACTAGTGAAGAACTGACATGAAATGAAAAGCGTCCCAGCTGATGGCATTTGCCAAACAAGCCTATTAAAAGATGGCTGTGCATTGGCCGGGAATCGAACCCGGGCCTGCCGCGTGGCAGGTGAGAATTCTTTCACTGATCCACCAATGCCTGCAGAGTCACCTGAAAGATGTTTCAGAGCTCGCTAAGAGTAAACTTATCGTACAATTTGGTAAAGTTAGTAAAGAGTAGTGAAAAACTGACATGAAAGGAAAACCTCAGTAATACTAAACTTATTGTACGATTTGGTAAAGGTACTGAAGACTAGTGAAGAACTGACATGAAATGAAAAGTTTGCCAGCTGAAGGCATTTTCTAAAAAAGCCTATTAAAAGCTGGATGTACATTGGCCGGGAATCGAACCCGGGGCTCCCGCGTGGGAGGCGAGAATTCTACCATTGAACCACCAATGCCTGCACATGGGCTTGAAATTTGTCTCAGAGTTTGCTAAGAGTAAACTTTTGGTCTGATTTTGTCAAGCTACTGAAGACCTGACATGAAGTGAAAAGCTTGGCAGATGAAGGCATTTGCCAAACAAGCCTGTTAAATGCAGGCTGTGCATGGGACAGGAATCGAACCCGAGCCTCCCGCTTGGCAGGCCAGAATTCTACCACTGAACCACCAATGCCTGCAGATTGGCCTGAAAGATGTTTCTGAGCTCGCTAAGACTAAACTTATTGTACAATTTGGTAAAGTTAGTGAAGACTACTGAAGAACTGACATGGAGTGAAATGCTTGCCAGATGAAGGCATTTGCCAAAAAAGACTCTTTAATATCTTACTGTGCATTAGCTGGGAATCAAACACAGGACTCCGGCATGGCAGGCGAGATTTCTACCACTGAACCACCAATGCCTGAAAATTGTCTTGATAGATGTCTCCGACCTTGCTAAGACTAAACTTATTGTACAAATTGGTCGAGCTACAGAAGACTAGTGAAGAACTGACATGAAATGAAAAGCTTGCCAGCTGAAGGCCATAAAAGCCTATTAAAAGCTGGATGTGCATTGGCCGGGAATCGAACCCGGGGCTCCCGCCAGGGAGGGGAGAATTCTACCACTGAACCACCAAAGTCTGCAAATTGGCCTGACAGATGTCTCCGACCTCGCTAAGACTAAACTTATTGTACAATTTGGTCAAGGTACAGAAGACTAGTGAAGAACTGACATGAAGTGAAAAGCTTGCCAGCTGAAGGCCATAAAAGCCTATTAAAAGCTTGATGTGCATTGGCCGGGAATCGAACCCGGGGCTCCCGCGTGGGAGGGGAGAATTCTACAACTGAACCACCAATGCCTGCAGATTAAGCTGATAGATGTTTCAGAGCTCGCTAAGATTTAACTTATTGTACAATTTGGTAAGGTTAGTGAAGACTAGTGAAGAACTGACATGAAATGAAAAGCTTCCCAGCTGAAGGCATTTGCCAAACAAGCCTAATAAAAGCTGGCTATGCATTGGCCGGGAATCGAACCCGGGCCCGCCGCGTGGCAAGCGAGAATTCTTTCACTGATCAACCAATGCCTGCAGAGGCACCTGAAAGATGTTTCAGAGCTCGCTAAGAGTAAACTTATCGTACAATTTGGTAAAGTTAGTAAAGAGTAGTGAAAACTGACATGAAAGGAAAACCTCAGTAAGACTAAACTTATTGTACGATTTGGTAAAGGTACTGAAGACTAGTGAAGAACTGACATGAAATGAAAAGTTTGATAGCTGAAGGCATTTTCCAAAAAAGCCTATTAAAAGCTGGATGTGCATTGGCCGGGAATCGAACCCGGGGCTCCCGCATGGGAGGCGAGAATTCTACAACTGAACCACCAATGCCTGCAGATTAAGCTGAAAGATGTTTTAGAGCTCGCTAAGATTTAACTTATTGTACAATTTGGTAAGGTTAGTGAAGACTAGTGAAGAACTGACATGAAATTAAAAGCTTCCCAGCTGAAGGCATTTGCCAAACAAGCCTATTAAAAGCTGGCTGTGCATTGGCCGGGAATCGAACCCGGGCCTGCCGCGTGGCAGGCGAGAATTCTTTCACTGATCTACCAATGACTGCAGAGTCATCTGAAAGATGTTTCAGAGCTCGCTAAGAGTAAACTTATCGTACAATTTGGTAAAGTTAGTAAAGAGTAGTGAAAAACTGACATGAAAGGAAAACCTCAGTAAGACTAAACTTATTGTACGATTTGGTAAAGGTACTGAAGACTAGTGAAGAACTGACATGGAATAAAAAGTTTGCCAGCTGAAGACATTTGCCAAAAAAGCCTATTAAAAGCTGGATGTGCATTTGCCTGGAATCGAACCCGGGGCTCCCGCGTGGGAGGTGAGAATTCTACCATTGAACCACCAATGCCTGCGCATGGGCTTGTAATTTGTCTCAGAGTTTGCTAAGAGTAAACTTTTGGTCTGATTTTGTCAAGCTACTGAAGACCTGACATGAAGTGAAAAGCTTGGCAGATGAAGGCATTTGCCAAACAAGCCTATTAAATGCAGGCTCTGCATGGGACAGGAATCGAACCCGAGTCTCCCGCATGGCAGGCCAGAATTCTACCACTGAACCACCAATGCCTGCAGATTGGCCTGAAAGATGTTTCTGAGCTCGCTAAGACTAAACTTATTGTACAATTTGGTAAAGTTAGTGAAGACTACTGAAGAACTGACATGAAGTAAAATGCTTGCCAGATGAAGGCAGTTGCCAAAAAAGACTCTTTAATATCTTACTGTGCATTAACTGGGAATCGAACACGGGACTCCCGCATGGCCGGCGAGAATTCTACCACTGAACCACCAAAGGCTGCAAATTGTCCTGATAGATGTCTCCGACATCGCTAAGACGAAACTTATTGTACAATTTGGTCGAGCTACAGAAGACTAGTGAAGAACTGACATGAAATGAAAAGTTTGCCAGCTGTATGCATTTTCCAAAAAAGCCTATTAAAAGCTTGATGTGCATTGGCCGGGAATCGAACCCTGGGCTACCGCGTGGACGGCGAGAATTCTACAACTGAACCACCAAAGCCTGCAAATTAACCTGATAGATGTTTCGGAGTTCCCTAAGATTAAAATTATTGTACATTAAGGTAAAGTTAGTGAAGACTAGTAAAGAACTGACATGAAATGAAAGCTTGGCAGCTGAAGGCATTTGCCAAAAAAAGCCTATTAAAAGCAGGACGTGCATTGGCTGGGAATCGAACCCAAGCCTCCCGCGTGGGAGGCGAGAATTCTACCATTGAACCACCAATGCCTGCGCATGGGCTTGTAATTTGTCTCAGAGTTTGCTAAGAGTAAACTTTTGGTCTGATTTTGTCAAGCTACTGAAGACCTGACATGAAGTGAAAAGCTTGGCAGATGAAGGCATTTGCCAAACAAGCCTATTAAATGCAGGCTGTGCATGGGACAGAAATCAAACACGAGCCTCCCGCATGGCAGGCCAGAATTCTACCACTGAACCACCAATGCCAGCACACGGGCTTGTAATTTGTCTCCGAGTTTGCTAAGAGTAAACTTATTGTATGATTTTGTAAAGCTAATAAAGAACTGACACGCTTGCCAGATGAAGGGATTTGCCAAACAAGACTATTTAATATCTTACTGTGCATTACCCGGGAATCGAACCGGGCATTCCCGCATGGCAGGCGAGAATTCTACCACTGAACCATTAATGCCTGCAGATTGACCTGAAAGATGTCTCTGAGCTCGCTAAGAGTAAGCTTATTGTACAATATAGTCAAGTTACTGAAGACTAGTGAATAACTGAAATGGAATGAAAAGCTTGCCAGCTGAAGGCATTTGCCATAAAAGACTATTAAAAGCTGGCTGTGCATTGGCTAGGAATCAAACCCGGGCCTCCCGCTTGGAAGGCGAGAATTCTACCACTGAACCACCAATGCCTGCAGAATGGCCTGAAAGATGTCTTCAAACTCGCTAAGAGTAAACTTATTCTACGATTTGACCAGGTATTGAATACTAGCAAAGAACTGACATGAAGTGAAAAGCTTGCCAGCTGAAGGTATTTGCCAAACAAGCCTATTAAAAGTTGGAGAGGGATTGGCCGGGAATCGAACCTGGGCCACCGCGTGGCAGGCGAGAATTCTACCACTGAACCACCAATGCCTGCAAATTGTCTTGATAGATGTCTCCGACCTTGCTAAGACTAAACTTATTGTACAATTTGGTAAAGGTACAGAAGACTAGTGAAGAACTGACATGAAATGAAAAGCTTGCCAGCTGAAGGCCATAAAAGCCTATTAAAAGCTGGATGTGCATTGGCCGGGAATCGAACCCGGGGCTCACGCCTGGGAGGGGAGAATTCTACCACTGAACCACCAAAGCCTGCAAATTGGCCTGATAGATGTCTCTGACCTCGCTAAGACTAAACTTATTGTACAATTTGGTCAAGGTACAAAAGACTAATGAAGAACTGACATGAAATGAAAAGCTTGCCAGCTGAAGGCCATAAAAGCCTATTAAAAGCTTGCTGTGCATTGGCCGGGATCGAACCCGGGGCTCCCGCGTGGGAGGCGACAATTCTACCACTGAACCACCAATGCCCGCAGATTAACCTGTAAGTTGTTTCCGAGGTCGCTAAGATTAATCTTATTGTACAATTAGGTAAAGTTAGTGAAGACTAGTGAAGAACTGACATGAAATTAAAAGCTTGCCAGCTGAAGGCATTTGCCAACCAAGCCAATTCAAATCTTGTTGTGCATTGGTCGGAAATCGAACCCGGGCACCCCCTGTGGCAGGCGAGAATTCTACCACTGAGCCACCAATGCCTACAGATTAGTCTGAAAGATGTCTCTGAGCTCGCTAAGAGTACGCTTATTGTACAATTTGGTCAAGTTACTGAAGACTAGTGAAGAACTGACATGGAATAAAAAGCTTGCCACCTGAAGGCATTTGCCAAAAAAGCCTATTAAAAGCTGGATGTGCATTAGCTGGGAATCGAACCCGGGACTCCCGCATGGCAGGCGAGAATTCTACCACTGAACCAGCAATGCCTGCAGATTGATTTGAAAGATGTCTCTGAGCTCGCTAAGAGTAAGCTTATTGTACAATATAGTCAAGTTACTGAAGACTAGTGAAGAACTGACATAAAATGAAAAGCTTGCCACCTGAAGGCATTTGCCAAAAAAGCCTATTAAAAGCTGGATGTGCATTAGCTGGGAATCGAACCCGGGACTCCGCATGGCAGGCGAGAATTCTACCACTGAACCAGCAATGCCTGCAGATTGATTTGAAAGATGTCTCTGAGCTCGCTAAGAGTAAGCTTATTGTACAATATAGTCAAGTTACTGAAGACTACTGAATAACTGACATAAAATGAAAAGCTTGCCAGCTGAAGGCATTTTCCAAACAAGCCAATTAAAATCTTGTTGTGCATTGGTCGGAAATCGAACCCGGGCCCCCGCTGTGGCAGGCGAGAATTCTACCACTGAAACACCAATGCCTGCACACAGGCTTGCAATTTGTCTCCGAGTTTGCTAAGAGTAAACTTATTGTATGATTTTGTAAAGCTAATAAAGAACTGACACGCTTGCCAGATGAAGGGATTTGCCAAACAAGACTATTTAATATCTTACTGTGCATTACCCGGGAATCGAACCCGGGATTCCCGCATGGCAGGCGAGAATTCTACCACTGAACCATTAATGCCTGCAGATTGACCTGAAAGATGTCTCTGAGCTCGCTAAGAGTAAGCTTATTGTACAATATAGTCAAGTTACTGAAGACTAGTGAATAACTGAAATGGAATGAAAAGCTTGCCAGCTGAAGGCATTTGCCATAAAAGACTATTAAAAGCTGGCTGTGCATTGGCTAGGAATCAAACCCGGGCACCCCCTGTGGCAGGCGAGAATTCTACCACTGAGCCACCAATGCCTACAGATTAGTCTGAAAGATGTCTCTGAGCTCGCTAAGAGTACGCTTATTGTACAATTTGGTCAAGTTACTGAAGACTAGTGAAGAACTGACATGGAATAAAAAGCTTGCCACCTGAAGGCATTTGCCAAAAAAGCCTATTAAAAGCTGGATGTGCATTAGCTGGGAATCGAACCCGGGACTCCCGCATGGCAGGCGAGAATTCTACCACTGAACCAGCAATGCCTGCAGATTGATTTGAAAGATGTCTCTAAACTCGCTAAGAGTAAGCTTATTGTACAATATAGTCAAGTTACTGAAGACTAGTGAAGAACTGACATAAAATGAAAAGCTTGCCACCTGAAGGCATTTGCCAAAAAAGCCTATTAAAAGCTGGATGTGCATTAGCTGGGAATCGAACCCGGGACTCCGCATGGCAGGCGAGAATTCTACCACTGAACCAGCAATGCCTGCAGATTGATTTGAAAGATGTCTCTAAACTCGCTAAGAGTAAGCTTATTGTACAATATAGTCAAGTTACTGAAGACTACTGAATAACTGACATAAAATGAAAAGCTTGCCAGCTGAAGGCATTTGCCAAACAAGCCAATTAAAATCTTGTTGTGCATTGGTCGGAAATCGAACCCGGGCCCCCCCTGTGGCAGGCGAGAATTCTACCACTGAAACACCAATGCCTGCAAATTGGCCTGAAAGATGTCTTCACACTCGCTAAGAGTAAACTTATTGTACGATTTGGCCAGGTACTGAATACTAGCAAAGAACTGACATGAAGTGAAAAGCTTGCCTGCTGAAGGCCAGAAAAGCCTATTAAAAGCTGGATGTGCATTGGCCGGGAATCGAACCCGGGGCTCTTGCGTGGGAGGGGAGAATTCTACAACTGAACCACCAATGCCTGCAGATTAAGCTGAAAGATGTTTCAGAGCTTGCTAAGATTAAACTTATTGTACAATATGGTAAAGTTAGTGAAGACTAGTGAAGAACTGACATGAAATGAAAAGCTTGCCAGCTGAAGGCATTTGCCAAACAAGCCTATTAAAAGATGGCTGTGCGTTGGCCGGGAATTGAACCCGGGCCTGCCGCATGGCAGGCGAGAATTCTACCACTGATCCACCAATGCCTGAAAGATGCATTGGTGGATGCACCTGAAAGATGTTTCAGAGCTCGCTAAGAGCTCGCTAAGAGTAAACTTATCGTACAATTTGGTAAAGTTAGTAAAGAGTAGTAAAAAACTGACATGAAAGGAAATCCTCAGTAAGACTAAACTTATTGTACGATTTGGTAAAGGTACTGAAGACTAGTGAAGAACTGACATGAAATGAAAAGCTTGCCAGCTGAAGGCATTTGCCAAAAAAGCCTATTAAAAGCTGGATGTGCATTGGCCGGGAATCGAACCCTGGGCTACCGCGTAGACGGTGAGAATTCTACAACTGAACCACCAAAGCCTGCAAATTAACCTGATAGATGTTTCAGAGTTCCCTAAGATTAAAATTATTGTACAATAAGGTAAAGTTAGTGAAGACTAGTAAAGAACTGACATGAAATGAAAGCTTGCCAGCTGAAGGCATTTGCCAAACAAGCTTCTTTAATATCTTACTGTGCATTGGCCGGGAATCGAAGCCAGGCCTGTCGTGTGGCAGGCGAGAATTCTACCACTGAGCCAACAATGCCTGCAGATGAGTCTGAAAGATGTCTCTGAGCTCGCTAAGAGTAAGCTTATTGTACAATTTAGTCAAGTTACTGAAGACTAGTGAAGAACTGACATGGAATAAAAAGCTTGCCAGCTGAAGACATTTGCCAAAAAAGCCTATAAAAAGCTGGACTCCCGCGTGGGAGGCGAGAATTCTACCATTGAACCACCAATGCCTGCGCATGGGCTTGTAATTTGTCTCAGAGTTTGCTAAGAGTAAGGGATTTGCCAAACAAGACTATTTAATATCTTACTGTGCATTACCTGGGATTCGAACCCGGGATTCCCGCATGGCAGGCGAGAATTCTACCACTGAACCATTAATGCCTGCAGATTGACCTGAAAGATGTCTCTGAGCTCGCTAAGAGTAAGCTTATTGTACAATATAGTCAAGTTACTGAAGACTAGTGAATAACTGAAATGGAATGAAAAGCTTGCCAGCTGAAGGCATTTGCCATAAAAGACTATATAAAGCTGGCTGTGCATTGGCTAGGAATCAAACCCGGGCCTCCCGCTTGGAAGGCGAGAATTCTACCACTGAACCACCAATGCCTGCAGAATGGCCTGAAAGATGTCTTCAAACTCGCTAAGAGTAAACTTATTCTACGATTTGACCAGGTATTGAATACTAGCAAAGAACTGACATGAAGTGAAAAGCTTGCCAGCTGAAGGTATTTGCCAAACAAGTCTATTAAAAGTTGGAGAGGCTTTGGCCGGGAATCGAACCTGGGCCAACCGCGTGGCAGGCGAGAATTCTACCACTGAACCACCAATGCCTGCAAATTGCCATGATAGATGTCTCCGACCTTGCTAAGACTAAACTTATTGTACAATTTGGTAAAGGTACAGAAGACTAGTGAAGAACTGACATGAAATGAAAAGCTTGCCAGCTGAAGGCCATAAAAGCCAATTAAAAGCTGGATGTGCATTGGCCGGGAATAGAACCCGGGGCTCCCGCCTGGGAGAGGAGAATTCTACCACTGAACCACCAAAGCCTGCAAGTTGGCCTGATAGATGTCTCTGACCTCGCTAAGACTAAACTTATTGTACAATTTGGTCAAGGTACAGAAGACTAGTGAAGAACTGACATGAAATGAAAAGCTTGCCAGCTGAAGGCCATAAAAACCTATTAAAAGCTTGCTGTGCATTGACCGGGAATCAATGCAAAAAGCTGGACTCCCGCGTGGAGGCGAGAATTCTACCATTGAACCACCAATGCCTGCGCATGGGCTTGTAATTTGTCTCAGAGTTTGCTAAGAGTAAACTTTTGGTCTGATTTTGTCAAGCTACTGAAGACCTGACATGAAGTGAAAAGCTTGGCAGATGAAGGCATTTGCCAAACAAGCCTATTAAATGCAGGCTGTGCATGGGACAGGAATCGAACCCGAGCCTCCCGCATGGCAGGCCAGAATTCTACCACTGAACCACCAATGCCAGCACACGGGCTTGTAAGTTGTTTCAGAGTTTGCTAAGAGTAAACTTATTGTATGATTTTGTAAAGCTAATAAAGAACTGACACGCTTGCTAGAAGAAGGGATTTGCCAAACAAGACTATTTAATATCTTACTGTGCATTACCTGGGATTCGAACCCGGGATTCCCGCATGGCAGGCGAGAATTCTACCACTGAACCATTAATGCCTGCAGATTGACCTGAAAGATGTCTCTGAGCTCGCTAAGAGTAAGCTTATTGTACAATATAGTCAAGTTACTGAAGACTAGTGAATAACTGAAATGGAATGAAAAGCTTGCCAGCTGAAGGCATTTGCCATAAAAGACTATATAAAGCTGGCTGTGCATTGGCTAGGAATCAAACCCGGGCCTCCCGCTTGGAAGGCGAGAATTCTACCACTGAACCACCAATGCCTGCAGAATGGCCTGAAAGATGTCTTCAAACTCGCTAAGAGTAAACTTATTCTACGATTTGACCAGGTATTGAATACTAGCAAAGAACTGACATGAAGTGAAAAGCTTGCCAGCTGAAGGTATTTGCCAAACAAGTCTATTAAAAGTTGGAGAGGCATTGGCCGGGAATCGAACCTGGGCCAACCGCGTGGCAGGCGAGAATTCTACCACTGAACCACCAATGCCTGCAAATTGCCATGATAGATGTCTCCGACCTTGCTAAGACTAAACTTATTGTACAATTTGGTAAAGGTACAGAAGACTAGTGAAGAACTGACATGAAATGAAAAGCTTGCCAGCTGAAGGCCATAAAAGCCAATTAAAAGCTGGATGTGCATTGGCCGGGAATCGAACCCGGGGCTCCCGCCTGGGAGAGGAGAATTCTACCACTGAACCACCAAAGCCTGCAAATTGGCCTGATAGATGTCTCTGACCTCGCTAAGACTAAACTTATTGTACAATTTGGTCAAGGTACAGAAGACTAGTGAAGAACTGACATGAAATGAAAAGCTTGCCAGCTGAAGGCCATAAAAACCTATTAAAAGCTTGCTGTGCATTGACCGGGAATCAATGCAAAAAGCTGGACTCCCGCGTGGAGGCGAGAATTCTACCATTGAACCACCAATGCCTGCGCATGGGCTTGTAATTTGTCTCAGAGTTTGCTAAGAGTAAACTTTTGGTCTGATTTTGTCAAGCTACTGAAGACCTGACATGAAGTGAAAAGCTTGGCAGATGAAGGCATTTGCCAAACAAGCCTATTAAATGCAGGCTGTGCATGGGACAGGAATCGAACCCGAGCCTCCCGCATGGCAGGCCAGAATTCTACCACTGAACCACCAATGCCAGCACACGGGCTTGTAAGTTGTTTCAGAGTTTGCTAAGAGTAAACTTATTGTATGATTTTGTAAAGCTAATAAAGAACTGACACGCTTGCTAGAAGAAGGGATTTGCCAAACAAGACTATTTAATATCTTACTGTGCATTACCTGGGATTCGAACCCGGGATTCCCGCATGGCAGGCGAGAATTCTACCACTGAACCATTAATGCCTGCAGATTGACCTGAAAGATGTCTCTGAGCTCGCTAAGAGTAAGCTTATTGTACAATATAGTCAAGTTACTGAAGACTAGTGAATAACTGAAATGGAATGAAAAGCTTGCCAGCTGAAGGCATTTGCCATAAAAGACTATTTAAAGCTGGCTGTGCATTGGCTAGGAATCAAACCCGGGCCTCCCGCTTGGAAGGCGAGAATTCTACCACTGAACCACCAATGCCTGCAGAATGGCCTGAAAGATGTCTTCAAACTCGCTAAGAGTAAACTTATTCTACGATTTGACCAGGTATTGAATACTAGCAAAGAACTGACATGAAGTGAAAAGCTTGCCAGCTGAAGGTATTTGCCAAACAAGTCTATTAAAAGTTGGAGAGGCATTGGCCGGGAATCGAACCTGGGCCAACCGCATGGCAGGCGAGAATTCTACCACTGAACCACCAATGCCTGCAAATTGCCATGATAGATGTCTCCGACCTTGCTAAGACTAAACTTATTGTACAATTTGGTAAAGGTACAGAAGACTAGTGAAGAACTGACATGAAATGAAAAGCTTGCCAGCTGAAGGCCATAAAAGCCAATTAAAAGCTGGATGTGCATTGGCCGGGAATCGAACCCGGGGCTCCCGCCTGGGAGAGGAGAATTCTACCACTGAACCACCAAAGCCTGCAAATTGGCCTGATAGATGTCTCTGACCTCGCTAAGACTAAACTTATTGTACAATTTGGTCAAGGTACAGAAGACTAGTGAAGAACTGACATGAAATGAAAAGCTTGCCAGCTGAAGGCCATAAAAACCTATTAAAAGCTTGCTGTGCATTGACCGGGAATCGAACCCGGGGCTCCCGCGTGGGAGGCGAGAATTCTACCACTGAACCACCAATGCCTGCAAATTAACCTGTAAGTTGTTTCCGAGGTCGCTAAGATTAAACTTATTGTACAATTAGGTAAAGTTAGTGAAGACTAGTGAAGAACTGACATGAAATTAAAAGCTTGCCAGCTGAAGGCATTTGCCAAACAAGCCAATTAAAATCTTGTTGTGCATTGGTCGGAAATCGAACCCGGGCACCCCCTGTGGCAGGCGAGAATTCTACCACTGAGCCACCAATGCCTACAGATTAGTCTGAAAGATGTCTCTGAGCTCGCTAAGAGTACGCTTATTGTACAATTTGGTCAAGTTACTGAAGACTAGTGAAGAACTGACATGGAATAAAAAGCTTGCCACCTGAAGGCATTTGCCAAAAAAGCCTATTAAAAGCTGGATGTGCATTAGCTGGGAATCGAACCCGGGACTCCCGCATGGCAGGCGAGAATTCTACCACTGAACCAGCAATGCCTGCAGATTGATTTGAAAGATGTCTCTGAGCTCGCTAAGAGTAAGCTTATTGTACAATATAGTCAAGTTACTGAAGACTAGTGAAGAACTGACATAAAATGAAAAGCTTGCCACCTGAAGGCATTTGCCAAAAAAGCCTATTAAAAGCTGGATGTGCATTAGCTGGGAATCGAACCCGGGACTCCGCATGGCAGGCGAGAATTCTACCACTGAACCAGCAATGCCTGCAGATTGATTTGAAAGATGTCTCTAAACTCGCTAAGAGTAAGCTTATTGTACAATATAGTCAAGTTACTGAAGACTACTGAATAACTGACATAAAATGAAAAGCTTGCCAGCTGAAGGCATTTGCCAAACAAGCCAATTAAAATCTTGTTGTGCATTGGTCGGAAATCGAACCCGGGCCCCCCCTGTGGCAGGCGAGAATTCTACCACTGAAACACCAATGCCTGCAAATTGGCCTGAAAGATGTCTTCACACTCGCTAAGAGTAAACTTATTGTACGATTTGGCCAGGTACTGAATACTAGCAAAGAACTGACATGAAGTGAAAAGCTTGCCTGCTGAAGGCCAGAAAAGCCTATTAAAAGCTGGATGTGCATTGGCCGGGAATCGAACCCGGGGCTCTTGCGTGGGAGGGGAGAATTCTACAACTGAACCACCAATGCCTGCAGATTAAGCTGAAAGATGTTTCAGAGCTTGCTAAGATTAAACTTATTGTACAATATGGTAAAGTTAGTGAAGACTAGTGAAGACCTGACATGAAATGAAAAGCTTGCCAGCTGAAGGCATTTGCCAAACAAGCCTATTAAAAGATGGCTGTGCGTTGGCCGGGAATTGAACCCGGGCCTGCCGCATGGCAGGCGAGAATTCTACCACTGATCCACCAATGCCTGAAAGATGCATTGGTGGATGCACCTGAAAGATGTTTCAGAGCTCGCTAAGAGCTCGCTAAGAGTAAACTTATCGTACAATTTGGTAAAGTTAGTAAAGAGTAGTAAAAAACTGACATGAAAGGAAATCCTCAGTAAGATTAAACTTATTGTACGATTTGGTAAAGGTACTGAAGACTAGTGAAGAACTGACATGAAATGAAAAGCTTGCCAGCTGAAGGCATTTGCCAAAAAAAGCCTATTAAAAGCTGGATATGCATTGGCCGGGAATCGAACCCAGACCTCCGGCATGGCAGCCGAGAACTCTACCACTGAACCACCAATGCCTGCAGATCAACCTGAAAGATGTTTCAGAGCCTGCTAAGATTAAACTTATTGTACAATATGGTAAAGTTAGTGAAGACTAGTGAAGAACTGACATGAAATGAAAAGCTTGCCAGCTGAAGTCATTTGCCAAACAAGCCTATTAAAAGATGGCTGTGCGTTGGCCGGTAATTGAACCCGGGCCTGCCGCGTGGCAGGCGAGAATTCTACCACTGATCCACCAATGCCTGCAGAGTCACCTGAAAGATGTTTCAGAGCTCGCTAAGAGTAAACTTATCGTAAAATTTGGTAAAGTTAGTAAAGAGTAGTGAAAAACTGACATGAAAGGAAAACCTCAGTAAGACTAAACTTATTGTACGATTTGGTAAAGGTACTGAAGACTAGTGAAGAACTGACATGAAATGAAAAGTTTGCCAGCTGAAGGCATTTTCCAAAAAAGCCTATTGAAAGCTGGATGTGCATTGGCCGGGAATCGAACCCGGGGCTCCCGCATGGGAGGCGAGAATTCTACCACTGAACCACCAATGCCTGAAAAATGACCTGAAAGATGTTTCAGAGGTCGCTAAGATTACACTTATTGTACAATAAGGTAAAGTAAGTGAAGACTAGTAAAGAACTGACATGAAATGAAAAGCTTGCCAGCTGAAGGCATTTGCCAATAAAGACTCTTTAATATCTTACTGTGCATTAGCTGGGAATCGACCCCGGGACTCCCGCATAGCAGGGGAGATTTCTACCATTGAACCACCAATGCCTGCAAATTGTCCTGATAGATGTCTCCGACCTCGCTAAGACTAAACTTATTGTACAATTTGGTCAAGGTACAGAAGACTAGTGAAGAACTGACATGAAATGAAAAGTTTGCCAGCTGTAGGCATTTTCCAAAAAAGCCTATTAAAAGCTTGATGTGCGTTGGCCGGGAATTGAACCCGGGCCTGCCGCGTGGCAGGCGAGAATTCTACCACTGATCCACCAATGCCTGCAGAGTCACTTTAAAGATGTTTCAGAGCTCGCTAAGAGTAAACTTATCGTACAATTTGGTAAAGTTAGTAAAGAGTAGTGAAAAACTGACATGAAAGGAAAACCTCAGTAAGACTAAACTTATTGTACGATTTGGTAAAGGTACTGAAGACTAGTGAAGAACTGACATGAAATGAAAAGTTTGCCAGCTGAAGGCATTTTCCAAAAAAGCCTATTAAAAGCTGGATGTGCATTGGCCGGAAATCGAACCCGGGGTTTCAAGTGGGAGGCGAGAATTCTACCATTGAACCACCAATGCCTGCGCATGGGCTTGTAATTTGTCTCAGAGTTTGCTAAGAGTAAACTTTTGGTCTGATTTTGTGAAACTACTGAAGACCTGACATGAAGTGAAAAGCTTGGCAGATGAAGGCATTTGCCAAACAAGCCTATTAAAAGCAGGCTGTGCGTTGGACAGGAATCGAACCCGAGCCTCGCGCGTGGCAGGCCAGAATTCTACCACTGAACCACCAATGCCTGCAGAGTGGCCTGAAAGATGTTTCTGAGCTCGCTAAGACTAAACTTATTGTACAATTTGGTAAAGTTAGTGAAGATTAGTGAAGAACTGACATGAAGTGAAATGTTTGCCAGATGAAGGCATTTGCCAAAAAAGACTCTTTAATATCTTACTGTGCATTAGTTGGGAATCGATCCCGGGACTCCCGCATAGCAGGCGAGATTTCTACCACTGAACCACCAATGCCTGCGAATTGTCCTGATAGATGTCTCCGACCTCGCTAAGACTAAACTTATTGTACAATTTGGTCAAGGTACAGAAGACTAGTGAAGAACTGACATGAAATGAAAAGTTTGCCAGCTGTAGGCATTTTCCAAAAAAGCCTATTAAAAGCTTGATGTGCATTGGCCGGGAATCGAACCCGGGGCTCCCGCATGGGAGGCGAGAATTCTACCACTGAACCACCAATGCCTGAAAAATGACCTGAAAGATGTTTCAGAGGTCGCTAAGATTACACTTATTGTACAATAAGGTAAAGTAAGTGAAGACTAGTAAAGAACTGACATGAAATGAAAAGCTTGCCAGCTGAAGGCATTTGCCAAAAAAAGCCTATTAAAAGCTGGATATGCATTGGCCGGGAATCGAACCCAGACCTCCGGCGTGGCAGCCGAGAACTCTACCACTGAACCACCAATGCCTGCAGATCAACCTGAAAGATGTTTCAGAGCTTTCTAAGATTAAACTTATTGTACAATATGGTAAAGTTAGTGAAGACTAGTGAAGAACTGACATGAAATGAAAAGCTTGCCAGCTGAAGTCATTTGCCAAACAAGCCTATTAAAAGATGGCTGTGCGTTGGCCGGTAATTGAACCCGGGCCTGCCGCGTGGCAGGCGAGAATTCTACCACTGATCCACCAATGCCTGCAGAGTCACCTGAAAGATGTTTCAGAGCTCGCTAAGAGTAAACTTATCGTACAATTTGGTAAAGTTAGTAAAGAGTAGTGAAAAACTGACATGAAAGGAAAACCTCAGTAAGACTAAACTTATTGTACGATTTGGTAAAGGTACTGAAGACTAGTGAAGAACTGACATGAAATGAAAAGTTTGCCAGCTGAAGGCATTTTCCAAAAAAGCCTATTGAAAGCTGGATGTGCATTGGCCGGGAATCGAACCCGGGGCTCCCGCATGGGAGGCGAGAATTCTACCACTGAACCACCAATGCCTGAAAAATGACCTGAAAGATGTTTCAGAGGTCGCTAAGATTACACTTATTGTACAATAAGGTAAAGTAAGTGAAGACTAGTAAAGAACTGACATGAAATGAAAAGCTTGCCAGCTGAAGGAATTTGCCAATAAAGACTCTTTAATATCTTACTGTGCATTAGCTGGGAATCGACCCCGGGACTCCCGCATAGCAGGGGAGATTTCTACCACTGAACCACCAATGCCTGCAAATTGTCCTGATAGATGTCTCCGACCTCGCTAAGACTAAACTTATTGTACAATTTGGTCAAGGTACAGAAGACTAGTGAAGAACTGACATGAAATGAAAAGTTTGCCAGCTGTAGGCATTTTCCAAAAAAGCCTATTAAAAGCTTGATGTGCGTTGGCCGGGAATTGAACCCGGGCCTGCCGCGTGGCAGGCGAGAATTCTACCACTGATCCACAAATGCTTGCAGAGTCACTTGAAAGATGTTTCAGAGCTCGCTAAGAGTAAACTTATCGTACAATTTGGTAAAGTTAGTAAAGAGTAGTGAAAAACTGACATGAAAGGAAAACCTCAGTAAGACTAAACTTATTGTACGATTTGGTAAAGGTACTGAAGACTAGTGAAGAACTGACATGAAATGAAAAGTTTGCCAGCTGAAGGCATTTTCCAAAAAAGCCTATTAAAAGCTGGATGTGCATTGGCCGGAAATCGAACCCGGGGCTCCAAGTGGGAGGCGAGAATTCTACCATTGAACCACCAATGCCTGGGCTTGTAATTTGTCTCAGAGTTTGCTAAGAGTAAACTTTTGGTCTGATTTTGTGAAACTACTGAAGACCTGACATGAAGTGAAAAGCTTGGCAGATGAAGGCATTTGCCAAACAAGCCTATTAAAAGCAGGCTGTGCGTTGGACAGGAATCGAACCCGAGCCTCCCCCGTGGCAGGCCAGAATTCTACCACTGAACCACCAATGCCTGCAGAGTGGCCTGAAAGATGTTTCTGAGCTCGCTAAGACTAAACTTATTGTACAATTTGGTAAAGTTAGTGAAGATTAGTGAAGAACTGACATGAAGTGAAATGCTTGCCAGATGAAGGCATTTGCCAAAAAAGACTCTTTAATATCTTACTGTGCATTAGTTGGGATTAGTTGGGAATCGACCCCGGGACTCCCGCGAGATTTCTACCACTGAACCACCAATGCCTGCAAATTGTCCTGATAGATGTCTCCGACCTCGCTAAGACTAAACTTATTGTACAATTTGGTCAAGGTACAGAAGACTAGTGAAGAACTGACATGAAATGAAAAGTTTGCCAGCTGTAGGCATTTTCCAAAAAAGCCTATTAAAAGCTTGATGTGCATTGGCCGGGAATCGAACCCGGGGCTCCCGCATGGGAGGCGAGAATTCTACCACTGAACCACCAATGCCTGAAAAATGACCTGAAAGATGTTTCAGAGGTCGCTAAGATTACACTTATTGTACAATAAGGTAAAGTAAGTGAAGACTAGTAAAGAACTGACATGAAATGAAAAGCTTGCCAGCTGAAGGCATTTGCCAAAAAAAGCCTATTAAAAGCTGGATTTGCATTGGCCGGGAATCGAACCCAGACCTCCGGCGTGGCAGCCGAGAACTCTACCACTGAACCACCAATGCCTGCAGATCAACCTGAAAGATGTTTCAGAGCTTTCTAAGATTAAACTTATTGTACAATATGGTAAAGTTAGTGAAGACTAGTGAAGAACTGACATGAAATGAAAAGCTTGCCAGCTGAAGTCATTTGCCAAACAAGCCTATTAAAAGATGGCTGTGCGTTGGCCGGTAATTGAACCCGGGCCTGCCGCGTGGCAGGCGAGAATTCTACCACTGATCCACCAATGCCTGCAGAGTCACCTGAAAGATGTTTCAGAGCTCGCTAAGAGTAAACTTATCGTACAATTTGGTAAAGTTAGTAAAGAGTAGTGAAAAACTGACATGAAAGGAAAACCTCAGTAAGACTAAACTTATTGTACGATTTGGTAAAGGTACTGAAGACTAGTGAAGAACTGACATGAAATGAAAAGTTTGCCAGCTGAAGGCATTTTCCAAAAAAGCCTATTGAAAGCTGGATGTGCATTGGCCGGGAATCGAACCCGGGGCTCCCGCATGGGAGGCGAGAATTCTACCACTGAACCACCAATGCCTGAAAAATGACCTGAAAGATGTTTCAGAGGTCGCTAAGATTACACTTATTGTACAATAAGGTAAAGTAAGTGAAGACTAGTAAAGAACTGACATGAAATGAAAAGCTTGCCAGCTGAAGGAATTTGCCAATAAAGACTCTTTAATATCTTACTGTGCATTAGCTGGGAATCGACCCCGGGACTCCCGCATAGCAGGGGAGATTTCTACCACTGAACCACCAATGCCTGCAAATTGTCCTGATAGATGTCTCCGACTTCGCTAAGACTAAACTTATTGTACAATTTGGTCAAGGTACAGAAGACTAGTGAAGAACTGACATGAAATGAAAAGTTTGCCAGCTGTAGGCATTTTCCAAAAAAGCCTATTAAATGCAGGCTGTGCATGGGACAGGAATCGAACCCGAGCCTCCCGCATGGCAGGCCAGAATTCTACCACTGAACCACCAATGCCAGCACACGGGCTTGTAATTTGTCTCCGAGTTTGCTAAGAGTAAACTTTTATGATTTTGTAAAGCTAATAAAGAACTGACACGCTTGCCAGAAGAAGGGATTTGCCAAACAAGACTATTTAATATCTTACTGTGCATTACCTGGGAATCGAACCCGGGATTCCCGCATGGCAGGCGAGAATTCTACCACTGAACCATTAATGCCTGCAGATTGACCTGAAAGATGTCTCTGAGCTCGCTAAGAGTAAGCTTATTGTACAATATAGTCAAGTTACTGAAGACTAGTGAATAACTGAAATGGAATGAAAAGCTTGCCAGCTGAAGGCATTTGCCATAAAAGACTATTAAAAGCTGGCTGCGCATTGGCTAGGAATCAAACCCGGGCCTCCTGCTTGGAAGGCGAGAATTCTACCACTGAACCACCAATGCCTGCAGAATGGCCTGAAAGATGTCTTCAAACTCGCTAAGAGTAAACTTATTCTACGATTTGACCAGGTATTGAATACTAGCAATGAACTGACATGAAGTGAAAAGCTTGCCAGCTGAAGGTATTTGCCAAACAAGCCTATTAAAAGTTGGAGAGGCATTGGCCGGGAATCGAACCTGGGCCAACCGCGTGGGAGGCGAGAATTCTACCACTGAACCACCAATGCCTGCAAATTGTCTTGATAGATGTCTCCGACCTTGCTAAGACTAAACTTATTGTACAATTTGGTAAAGGTACAGAAGACTAGTGAAGAACTGACATGAAATGAAAAGCTTGCCAGCTGAAAGCCATAAAAGCTTATTAAAAGCTGGATGTGCATTGGCCGGGAATCGAACCTGGGGATCCCGCCTGGGAGAGGAGAATTCTACCACTGAACCACCAAAAGCCTGCAAATTGGCCTGATAGATGTCTCTGACCTCGCTAAGACTAAACTTATTGTACAATTTGGTCAAGGTACAGAAGACTAGTGAAGAACTGACATGAAATGAAAAGCTTGCCAGCTGAAGGCCATAAAAGCCTATTAAAAGCTTGCTGTGCATTGGTCGGGAATCGAACCCGGGGCTCCCGCGTGGGAGGCGAGAATTCTACCACTGAACCACCAATGCCTGCAAATTAACCTGTAAGTTGTTTCCTAGGTCGCTAAGATTAAACTTATTGTACAATTAGGTAAAGTTAGTGAAGACTAGTGAAGAACTGACATGAAATTAAAAGCTTGCCAGCTGAAGGCATTTGCCAAACAAGCCAATTCAAACCTTGTTGTGCATTGGTGGGAAATCGAACCCGGGCACCCCCTGTGGCAGGCGAGAATTCTACCACTGAGCCACCAATGCCTACAGATTAGTCTGAAAGATGTCTCTGAGCTCGCTAAGAGTACGCTTATTGTACAATTTAGTCAAGTTACTGAAGACTAGTGAAGAACTGACATGGAATAAAAAGCTTGCCACCTGAAGGCATTTGCCAAAAAAGCCTATTAAAAGCTGGATGTGCATTAGCTGGGAATCGAACCCGGGACACCCGCATGGCAGGCGAGAATTCTACCACTGAACCAGCAATGCCTGCAGATTGATTTGAAAGATGTCTCTGAGCTCACTAAGAGTAAGCTTATTGTACAATATAGTCAAGTTACTGAAGACTACTGAATAACTGACATAAAATGAAAAGCTTGCCAGCTGAAGGCATTTGCCAAACAAGCCAATTAAAATCTTGTTGTGCATTGGTCGGAATTCGAACCCGGGCCCCCCCTGTGGCAGGCGAGAATTCTACCACTGAAACACCAATGCCTGCACACGGGCTTGTAATTTGTCTCCGAGTTTGCTAAGAGTAAACTTATTGTATGGTTTTGTAAAGCTAATAAAGAACTGACACAATTGCCAGATGAAGGGATTTGCCAAAAAAGACTATTTAATATCTTACTGTGCATTACCTGGGAATCGAACCCGGGATTCCCGCATGGCAGGCGAGAATTCTACCACTGAACCATTAATGCCTGCAGATTGACCTGAAAGATGTCTCTGAGCTCGCTAAGAGTAAGCTTATTGTACAATATAGTCAAGTTACTGAAGACTAGTGAATAACTGAAATGGAATGAAAAGCTTGCCAGCTGAAGGCATTTGCCATAAAAGACTATTAAAAGCTGGCTGTGCATTGGCTAGGAATTAAACCCGGGCCTCCCGCTTGGAAGGCGAGAATTCTACCACTAAACCACCAATGCCTGCAGAACGGCCTGAAAGATGTCTTCAAACTCGCTAAGAGTAAACTTATTTTACGATTTGACAAGGTATTGAATACTAGCAAAGAACTGACATGAAGTGAAAAGCTTGCCAGCTTAAGGTATTTGCCAAACAAGCCTATTAAAAGCTGGAGAGGCATTGGCCGGGAATCAAACCTGGGCCAACCGCGTGGCAGGCGAGATTTCTACCACTGAACCACCAATGCCTGCAAAATGTTGGATAGATGTCTCCGACCTTGCTAAGACTAAACTTATTGTACAATTTGGTAAAGGTACAGAAGACTAGTGAAGAACTGACATGAAATGAAAAGCTTGCCAGCTGAAGGCTATAAAAGCCTATTAAAAGCTGGATGTGCATTGGCCGGGAATCGAACCCGGGGCTCCCGCCTGGGAGAGGAGAATTCTACCACTGAACCACCAAAGCCTGCAAATTGGCCTGATAGATGTCTCCGACCTCTCTAAGACTAAACTTATTGTACAATTTGGTCAAGGTACAGAAGACTAGTGAAGAACTGACATGAAATGAAAAGCTTGCCAGCTGAAGGCCATAAAAGCCTATTAAAAGCTTGCTGTGCTTTGGCCGGGAATCGAACCCGGGACTCCCGCATGGAAGGCGAGAATTCTACCACTGAACCACCAATGCCTGCAAATTAACCTGTAAGTTGTTTCCGAGGTCGCTAAGATTAAACTTATTGTACAATTAGGTAAAATTAGTGAAGACTAGTGAAGAACTGACATGAAATTAAAAGCTTGCCAGCTGAAGGCATTTGCCAAACAAGCCAATTCAAATCTTGTTGTGCATTGGTCGGAAATCGAACCCGGGCACCCCCTGTGGCAGACGAGAATTCTACCACTGAGCCACCAATGCCTACAGATTAGTCTGAAAGATGTCTCTGAGTTTGCTAAGAGTACGCTTATTGTACAATTTAGTCAAGTTACTGAAGACTAGTGAAGAACTGACATGGAATAAAAAGTTTGCCACCTGAAGGCATTTGCCAAAAAAGCCTATTAAAAGCTGGATGTGCATTAGCTGGGAATCGAACCCGGGACTCCCGCATGGCAGGCGAGAATTCTACCACTGAACCAGCAATGCCTGCAGATTAAGCTGAAAGATGTTTCACAGCTCGCTAAGATTAAACTTATTGTACAATATGGTAAAGTTAGTGAAGACTAGTGAAGAACTGACATGAAATGAAAAGCTTGCCAGCTGAAGGCATTTGCCAAACAAGCCTATTAAAAGATGGCTGCGCGTTGGCCGGGAATTGAACCTGGGCCTGCCGCGTGGCAGGCGAGAATTCTACCACTGATCCACCAATGCCAGAAAGATGCATTGGTGGATGCACCTGAAAGATGTTTCAGAGCTCGCTAAGAGCTCGCTAAGAGTAAACTTATCGTACAATTTGGTAAAGTTAGTAAAGAGTAGTGAAAAACTGACATGAAAGGAAAACCTCAGTAAGACTAAACTTATTGTACGATTTGGTAAAGGTACTAAAGACTAGTGAAGAACTGACATGAAATAAAAAGCTTGCCAGCTGAAGGCATTTGCCAAAAAAAGCCTATCAAAAGCTGGATGTGCATTAGCTGGGAATCGAACCCGGGACACCCGCATGGCAGGCGAGAATTCTACCACTGAACCAGCAATGCCTGCAGATTGATTTGAAAGATGTCTCTGAGCTCGCTAAGAGTAAGCTTATTGTACAATATAGTCAAGTTACTGAAGACTACTGAATAACTGACATGAAATGAAAAGCTTGCCAGCTGAAGGCATTTGCCAAACAAGCCAATTAAAATCTTGTTGTGCATTGGTCGGAAATCGAACCCAGGCCCCCCCTGTGGCAGGCGAGAATTCTACCACTGAAACACCAATGCCTGCAAATTGGCCTGAAAGATGTCTTCACACTCGCTAAGAGTAAACTTATTGTAAGATTTGGCCAGGTACTGAATACTAGCAAAGAACTGACATGAAGTGAAAAGCTTGCCAGCTGAAGGCCAAAAAAGCCTATTAAAAGCTGGATGTGCATTGGCCGGGAATCGAACCCGGGGCTCCCGCGTGGGAGGGGAGAAATCTACCACTGAACCACCAATGCCTGCAGGTCAACCTGAAAGATGTTTCAGAGCTTGCTAAGATTAAACTTATTGTACAATATGGTAAAGTTAGTGAAGACTAGTGAAGAACTGACATGAAATGAAAAGCTTGCCAGCTGAAGGCATTTGCCAAACAAGCCTATTAAAAGATGGCTGTGCGTTGGCCGGTAATTGAACCAGGGCCTGCCGCGTGGCAGGCGAGAATTCTACCACTGATCCACCAATGCCTGCAGAGTCACCTGAAAGATGTTTCAGAGCTCGCTAAGAGTAAACTTATCGTACAATTTGGTAAAGTTAGTAAAGAGTAGTGAAAAACTGACATGAAAGGAAAACCTCAGTAAGACTAAACTTATTGTACGATTTGGTAAAGGTACTGAAGACTAGTGAAGAACTGACATGAAATGAAAAGTTTGCCAGCTGAAGGCATTTTCCAAAAAAGCCTATTGAAAGCTGGATGTGCATTGGCCGGAAATCGAACCCGGGGCTCCAAGTGGGAGGCGAGAATTCTACCATTGAACCACCAATGCCTGCGCGTGGGCTTGTAATTTGTCTCAGAGTTTGCTAAGAGTAAACTTTTGGTCTGATTTTGTAAAACTACTGAAGACCTGACATGAAGTGAAAAGCTTGGCAGATGAAGGCATTTGCCAAACAAGCCTATTAAAAGGCAGGCTTTGCATTGGACAGGAATCGAACCCGAGCCTCCCGCGTGGCAGGCCAGAATTCTACCATTGAACCACCAATGCCTGCAGATTGGCCTGAAAGATGTTTCTGAGCTCGCTAAGACTAAACTTATTGTACAATTTGGTAAAGTTAGTGAAGATTAGTGAAGAACTGACATGAAGTGAAATGCTTGCCAGATGAAGGCATTTGCCAAAAAAGATTCTTTAATATCTTACTGTGCATTAGCTGGGAATCGACCCCGGGACTCCCGCATAGCAGGCGAGATTTCTACCACTGAACCACCAATGCCTGCAAATTGTCCTGATAGATGTCTCCGACCTCGCTAAGACTAAACTTATTGTACAATTTGGTCAAGGTACAGAAGACTAGTGAAGAACTGACATGAAATTAAAAGTTTGCCAGCTATAGGCATTTTCCAAAAAAGCCTATTAAAAGCTTGATGAGCGTTGGCCGGGAATTGAACCCGGGCCTGCCGCGTGGCAGGCGAGAATTCTACCACTGATCCACCAATGCCTGCAGAGTCACCTGAAAGATGTTTCAGAGCTCGCTAGGAGTAAACTTATCGTACAATTTGGTAAAGTTAGTAAAGAGAAGTGAAAAACTGACATGAAAGGAAAACCTCAGTAAGACTAAACTTATTGTACGATTTGGTAAAGGTACTGAAGACTAGTGAAGAACTGACATGAAATGAAAAGTTTGCCAGCTGTAGGCATTTTCCAAAAAAGCCTATTAAAAGCTTGATGTGCATTGGCCGGGAATCGAACCCGGGGCTCCCGCGTGGGAGGCGAGAATTCTACCACTGAACCACCAATGCCTGAAAAATGACCTGAAAGATGTTTCAGAGGTCGCTAAGATTACACTTATTGTACAATAAGGTAAAGTAAGTGAAGACTAGTAAAGAACTGACATGAAATGAAAAGCTTGCCAGCTGAAGGCATTTGCCAAAACAAAGCCTATTAAAAGCTGGATATGCATTGGCCGGGAATCGAACCCAGACCTCCCACGTGGCAGGCGAGAACACTACCACTGAACCACCAATGCCTGCAGATTAACCTGAAAGATGTTTCAGAACTTGCTATGATTAAACTTGTTGTACAATATGGTAAAGTTAGTGAATACTAGTGAAGAACTGACATGAAATGAAAAGCTTGCCAGCTGAAGGCATTTGCCAAACAAGCCTATTAAAAGATGGCTGTGCGTTGGCCGGTAATTGAACCCGGGCCTGCCGCGTGGCAGGCGAGAATTCTACCACTGATCCACCAATGCCTGCAGAGTCACCTGAAAGATGTTTCAGAGCTCGCTAAGAGTAAACTTATCGTACAATTTGGTAAAGTTAGTAAAGAGTAGTGAAAAACTGACATGAAATGAAAAGCTTGCCAGCTGAATGCATTTTCCAAAAAAGCCTAATAAAAGCTAGATGTGCGTTGGCCGGGAATCGAACCTGGGCCACCTGCATGTCAGGTGAGAATTCTACCACTAAACCACCAATGCCGGCAAAGTGTCCTGATAGTTGTCTCCGACCTCGCTAAAACTAAACTTATTGTACAATTTGGTAAAGGTACAGAAGACTAGTAAAGAACTGACATGAAATGAAAAGTTTGCCAGCTGTAGGCATTTTCCAAAAAAGCCTATTAAAAGCTTGACGTGCATTGGCCGGGAATCGAACCCGGGGCTCCCGCGTGGGAGGCGAGAATTCTACCACTGAATCACCAATGCCTGCAAATTAACCTGAAAGATCTTTCAGAGGTCGGTAAGATTAAACTTATTGTACAATTAGGTAAAGTTAGTGAAGACTAGTAAAGAACTGACATGAAATGAAAAGCTTGCCAGCTGAAGGCATTTGCCAAAAAAATCCAATCAATAGCTGGATGTGCATTGGCCGGGAATCGAACCCAGGGCTCCCGCGTGGGAGGGTAGAATTTTACCACTGAACCACCAATGCTTGCAAATTGGCCTGATAGATGTCTCCGACCTCGCTTAGACTAAACTTATTGTACAATTTGGTCAAGGTACAGAAGACTAGTGAAGAACTGACATGAAATGAAAAGTTTGCCAGCTGTAGGCATTTTCCAAAAAAGCCTATTAAAAGCTGAAGAGGCATTGGCCGGGAATCGAACCTGGGCCTCCAGCTTGGCAGGCGAGAACTCTACCACTGAACCAGCAATGCATGAACATGGCCTTGTAATTTTTCTCCGACCTCAGTAAGAGTAAACTTATTGTACAATTTGGTCAAGGTACAGAAGACTAGTGAAGAACTGACATGAAATGAAAAGTTTGCCAGCTGTAGGCATTTTCCAAAAAAGCCTATTAAAAGCTGGATGTGCATTGGCCGGGAATTGACCCCGTGGCTCCCGCATGGGAGGCGAGAATTCTACCACTGAACCACCAATGCCTGCTGAGTCACCTGAAAGATGTTTCAGAGCTCGCTAAGAGTAAACTTTTTGTACAATTTGGTAAAGTTAGTAAAGACTAGTGAAGAACTAAAATGGAATGAAAAGCTTGCCAGCTGAAGGCATTTGCCAAACAAGCCTATTAAAAGCTGGATATGCATTGGCCGGGAATCAAACCCAGGCCTGCCACGTGGCAGGTGAGAATTCTACCAATGAATCACCAATGCCTGCAGATTAGCCTGAAAGATGGCTTCAAACTAGCTAAGAGTAAACTTATGGTACGATTTGACCAGTTACTGAATACTAGCGAAGAACTGAAAAGCTTGCCAGCTGAAGACATTTGCCAAAAAAGCTTCTTTAATATCTAACTGTGCATTGGCCGGGAATCGAACCCAGGCCTGCTGCATGGCAGGCGAGAATTCTACCACTGAGCTACCAATGCCTGCAGATTAGTCTAAATGATGTCTCTGAGTTTGCTAAGAGTACGCTTATTGTACAATTTAGTCAAGTTACTGAAGACTAGTGAAGAAATGACATGAAGTGAAAACCTCAGTAAGATTAAACTTATTGTACGATTTGGTAAAGGTATTGAACACTAGTGAAGAACTGACATGAAATGAAAAGTTTGCCAGCTGAAGGCATTTTCCAAAAAAGCCTATTAAAAGCTGGATGTGCATTGGCCGGGAGTCGAACCCGGGGCTCCCGCGTGGGAGGCGAGAATTCTACCACTGAACCACCAATGCCTGCACGCGGACTTATAATTTGTCTCAAAGTTTGCTAAGAGTAAACTTTTGGTATGATTTTGTCAAGCTACTGACGACCTGACATGAAGTGAAAAGCTTGGCAGATGAAGGCATTTGCCAAACAAGCCTATTAAAATTGGATGTGCATTGGCCGGGAATAGAACCCGAGCCTCCCGCGCGGCAGGCTAGAATTCTACCACTGAACCACCAATGCCTGCACATTGGCCTGAAAGATGTTTCTGAGCTCGCTAAGAGTAAACTTATTGTACGATTTGGTCAAGGTACTTAATACTAGTGAAGAACTGACATGAAATGAAAAGTTTGCCAGCTGAAAGCATTTTCCAAAAAAGCCTATTAAAAGCTGGACGTGCATTGGCCGAGAATCAAACCCGGGGCTTCCACGTGGGAGGAGAGAATTCTACCACTGAACCACCAACACCTGCAGATTAACCTGAAAGATGTTTCAGAGCTCGCTAAGATTAAACTTATTGTACAATTTGCTAAAGTTAGTGAAGACTAGTGAAGAACTGACATGAAATGAAAAGCTTCCCAGCTGAAGGCATTTTCCCAAAAAGCCTATTAAAAGCTGGATGTGCATTGGCCGGGAATCGAACCCGGGGCTCCCGCGTGGGAGGGGAGAATTCTACCACTGAACCACTAATGCCTGCGATTTAACCTGAAAGATGTTTCAGAGGTCGCTAAGATTAAACTTATTGTACAATTAGGTAATGTTAGTGAAGACTAGTGAAAAACTGACATGAAATGAAAAGCTTGCCAGCTGAAGGCATTTGCCAAAAAAAGCCTAATAAAAGCTGGATGTGCATTGGCCGGGAATCGAACCGAGGGCTCCCGCGTGGGAGGCGAGAATTCTACCACTGAAGCACCAATGCCTGCAGCGTAACCTGAAAGATGTTTCAGAGCTCGCTAAGATTAAACGTATTGTACAATTTGGTAACGTTTGTGAAGACTAGTAAAGAACTGACATGAAATGAAAAGCTTGCCAGCTAAAGGCATTTGCCAAACAAGCTCCTTTAATATCTTACTGTGCATTGTCCGGGAATCGAACCCAGGCCTGCCGCGTGGGAGACGAGAATTCTACCACTGAACCACCAATTTCTACACATGGGCTTGTAATTTGTCTCAGAGTTTGCTAAGAGTAAACGTTTTGTATGATTTTGTCAAGCTACTGAAGACCTGACATGAAGTGAAAAGCTTGGCAGATGAAGGCAATTGCCAAACAAGCCTATTAAAAGCAGGCTGTGCATTGGCCGGGAATCGAACCACTGGCAGGCGAGAATTCTACCACTGAAACACCAATGCCTGCAGGTTGGCCTGAAAGATGTTATTGAGCTCGCTAAGACTAAACTTATTGTACAATTTGGTCAAGGTACAGAAGACTAGTGAAGAACTAAAATGACTTTAAAAGTTTGCCAGCTGAAGGCATTTGCCAAAAAAGCCTATTAAAAGCTGGAGAGGCATTGGCCAGGAATCGAACCTGGGCCTCCCGCTTGGCAGGCGAGAATTCTACCACTGAACCACCAAAGCCTGAAGATTAGCATGAAAGACGTTTCTGAGCTCGCTAAGAGTAAACTTATTGTACAATTTGCTATTGTTAGTGAAGACTAGTGAAGAACTGACATGAAATGAAAAGCTTGCCAGCTGAAGGCATTTGTCAACACATTTTTGGTCATCTTTGATTTCTGTTAAGTAGGTTGGATTTTATAAAAACATTTTAAGGTTTTTGTCATGTTTTTAGATAAATATATCTGAACTTCTCCAAATGATGTAATTGCACAGTTGTGGTTTTAGTGTAGAGGCTACCAAAAAACCACAGTTGTGGTTTTTTGAGTCGTCTTCACTAGTTTTCTTGCTCTAGTAAAATGGTATTCACCATCCATATGTAAAATGCCTCTCTCTCTCTGTAATGCCATGCGTTGTTAGAATGTGTTTTTGTATTCTATTGATGGTTTCTATAGTCACGACCTGATAGTGGTGGTATTAAGAGGTGGATTAAGTCGGGTAAGTCCTCACTCAAGGCCCAGGTACCAAATGCACGGCCCGCCACTGGTTAATATAATAGATATAATATATAATATAGTTGACACATTAGTTGATTTGCTCGTCAGTTGAGTAAACTTCGCACATTATCTTGTTGAAATCCATGTCTAAACTTTTCGGCACAGACCACCTGGTTGTGGGTTTTGTATCTGCACGTCTACTATGATGTTATGGCAATTCACAGTTTGCCATCCACTTTATAATTAGTGCTGACTTTTTATATTTCAATCACTAGAACCTTCTTTTCCAAGCAATTTATATCTTATTCTCCAGACCTTTTGGAAAGCAGGCTTACACAGCAATGTCTGGCTTTATTTCCATCTACGTGAAATCTTTCAATCTTTATTTCCACCTCATCTTCTGGACAGAGTACAGAATGTTACTCCCATCGTACTCCTGCTTTCATTATTACTTCTGCATCAGGGTTCTCATGAGACACTGCAACAACGCCTCACAGCAACAGCCACAGATTGCTATTGATTGTAAATTGACTGGTCTCGCTCCTCGTTAACCAGGGATCTAAAAATGAAGCTGTAAATTTGCTGAATCATATTTCACAGGAAAGCTCACATTGATGTTGCCAAACTGGAGCCTCATTAAATGGTGAGATATTTGGGTTGTGGTCCCACTCGCTAAATAAGAGTGCAACACTGCCTGAGACTGTTCTAAAAGCTAATCAAATCTATGATTCAGAGACCACAATTTAAGCAAATCTTTGAGACTGAAGATACTGTATAAAATTATTCATCTGCTAGCCTTTAGAGAGGTATTAAAGAACACTGGTTTATTCTTTACATAGAAGCATGTTTTTCTGAACCATGTCTTTATAATAAAAAATAAAAAAAGCTATTATTGGTAATTTACTGTCAGTTGGGATGTCAAAGAAGAAGAAAAACACAGGAAAAAGAGGAAGCCACCAAAAACAGGATACCTACAGTATAAAATAAAATTCATCATTTATCACCACTATTTCTCAGCACCTGATCAGGAAGTTGATCCAGTTGGGCCTCAATACTTTCCCCAGCATCTGAATCCTGGACTTCCTAACTGAGAGATTTCAGTCAGTTAGGATCGGGAACAGTAACTCCAGCACCACCAAACTGAGCACTGCTGTTCCCTCTGCCAACAAAAGACTAGGCAGCAATACACGGTTTCTACCACATAACCAAGTTTTCCTATAATGCAACCATATTGGGTTTTATCTGCAAGAACGACGAGTCAGTATACAGAGATGACGAAAAGACTAGTGCAGAGCCAACATCAGTACAGTACTGTATATGGCTAAAACAACTTGATGTATTTAATTAAAAGGAACAATATACAACAAGGAAATTATTTGTGAGTTCACAAAAATTTACTTCAGACACTTTAGACATCGTTGGTCTCATAGAATGTTCACACACAACAGTTTCTAGAGTTTACACAGAATGTTGCAGAAAAGATCCTGTGTCAGAAGTGTCTGCACGCTGCAAGACTTTGTTTAATGAGAGATCAGCAGACAATGAACAGACTGTTCGGAATTGTCTGAAAGTCTAAAGCAAGTCAAATCCGAACTGTTTGCATCTAAGGTGTGCAGATATAGTAAGTATCTCGAATGCAAAACACATCAGACATTAAGGTGCATGGTCTAGCAACAGCTGAAGACTGCATTCAGTTGGACTTCATTCAAGAATCAGAACTCTGTGGCTATCATGGGTATAGACTAATGGCACAAAAGAATGCAACAAGTGAACTAGCAAAACCCAATGTTGTTTATTATTGTAATACATTGGCAATGACAAATTGCATGTAAGACCCATACTTTTGCCTACTAAAAGGAAAAAAAGCATCAACTCACTCATTTTAAGCAAAGTGACCATATCAAAGCCATTAGGATTGGGCAGGATATCATATATATTTTTGAAGAAAAGACTTTAGAGACTCCTTCACTCATTTGATTTTTGATGTGTGTGACTGCCTCATCAGTTTGAGAGGGCAGCATCGTGGTGATTACAGCAGATGTTAATACTTGAGTGGAGTCTGGCTTGGGATAATTAGGGCTGTACTGCTGTTTACCTGTTTTTGTCTCTCTTTTTATGCTTCTATCTGGTACATGCAATGTGTAGCTATTTATATATTTAAAGCAATGGGTTTATCTTACTCACACTTAACTGACAATGCACATACAGTCCAGAAACAGCAGTAACTTTAATTGGTACAAGCTCCCAAATTCACAATTTAGTTTGATAGATATGTGTACATATCTGACTCCTTTGTTTATGGATCGCATTTTGTGTAAATTACAAGATGGAAAGCCAAAAGTTTGCTTTAGGTAATGTGGGATTGCTTTACAAGTCATTGTAAAATAATCTAAGTGTGTGCACACACGCCATATGAAGCCTGAACATAGTTATGGGTGTGTTACTGTAAGTGAGGATATGATTAGTCTAAATGCTTGATTTTCTTTTCTTTACCTAATGCCAAATTTAAGTGTATTCAGACGAAACTGATGAACAAAGAGTGTGTATGCAGCTCACCTAAAGGGGGCGCTGCTGGTCAGTTCTATGTTTCATATTCATTCATTTTACTTCTTGGCTTTATATCTGAATATTCAGCATATTGTATGCAGCATATAAACTGTGGTGGACAGTTACATTTTATATATATATATATATATATATATATATATATATATATATATATATATATATATATATACACACATTGTGTGTTTTTGTGTGTGTGTGTGTGTGTGTGTGTGTGTGTGTGTGTGTGTGTGTGTGTGTGTGTGTGTGTGTGTGCAGATAAGCACCGTCTACTGTTTCCTCTCGTCCACAAGAGATGCAAGCAGAGATAGCATTAAAATTGTGTCCAACTTTGTTACAGTATAATAGCACTGAAATAAAGTCTTAGTTTTGATGGTCTTAATCTCTCTTTTAAACAAAGTTATAACTGACCTCTTTATTAGTATGTTGGTTTTTTAAATCATTTCGATAAATATATCTGTCCTACATTCATACATCCTTACTGAAACACTGGCAGAGTTAAAATAAAGAAGTTTAGTTTTTGAGATGTTAAATGACTAATTCCACACAACACAAAACAAACAAATTAAATGTCATATTTCCACAAAAGCTTTAATGATGAAAATATGATATTAACCTTGTGTATTTTTAATCCAGGAGGCTGTATTGAGATGTGTTTTGAACCAGACATTTGAAATAATTTTAAAATCATGCAACAATTAAACATAGCAGGAGTTTTGTGGTTAAGATAGTGTAGCAGATAATTTGTTATTTACAAGCAAAAACAATATTTCTTAAGTGCATCATTGTCAATTGGCCAGTTTTGTGGTATAGTCATGGAATATACAGAAAAATTTTCTGTCAGTGTTTGCCATGTTGAAAATGGGTGATTGCTTTACTTTTTATTACAAATCTTTACCTTGTACAATAGTAACAGGTTACTGACTTTCTGACTGTTAATAAAATCTGCTAAACATGAGTAATTTTGAAGATGTAAATATAAGATTTTAATATTACATTTACGGCATTTGGCAGACGCCCTTATCCAGAGCGACTTACAACTGAGCAGGGGAGGGTTTTAGGGCTTTGCTCAAGGGCCCAGCAGTGGCAGTTTGGTGGTGGTGGGATTTGAACCTGTGATCTTCTGATCCAAAGCCCAATGCCTTAACCACTGAGCTACCACCTCCCTGAATAACCTCCCACTAATCTTGAATAAAGCCTCTGGATTATATGTCATACATTATTAACCTGAACTACATTCATGTTATAATCTTGTCGACATAATCTTAAAATTTTACACTGCAATGGTCCTTGGCAGTCATGTCACAATTATCCTCGCTCTGCTTCTCAGGCCAGTCTCCTAGCAAACTTCCCTTTATTGCTGACCACCTGGCTGTGGCCTCCAGAAGCCTAAATCACTCTGTGCTAATCTAATAGGGAAACAGTAGGAAGGCTGTATGTGCTGGGCTCTGGCCCGGAGATTGAGACAGCCATTAGAAAATGCACAAATGCACCAACACAAGTAGGACCTTAGAGCCCAGAGGTCACAGTGGGTTAATTAATCATGATATGAAAATAATAAAAAATTGGCACTGCTTTGAGGACCAACTGAAACAGAAATAGAGAGAAATGAACCTTAGGTTTTTGCACAACTCTGCAAAGTTCAGTGGTAAAACTCTCGCCTCATGCAGGAGGCCTGGGTTCGATTTCTGTCCTATTCAATGTTGTTTTTGCAAAACTTGGTAAAAGAGAGTTCTTTGAAAATTGTTCTTTCTTCACACAACAAGTCAATATGCTGAAAGACCTTTCAAAAATGTTCAACTTCAGTAAACCTCTTGTCAGTTGTTGCTAATATAATTTACAGTACAATCAGCAACTCTTTACTCTTTACCAGTTTGCTCAAAAAATCTAACATAACTGTAACTATATGTAATACATCATTTCTGACTTTCAATATTATTCATCATTTTCATACTTTCCAGAATTTCTTTTCTCAAACTGTTTTTACCATTCGTATTTTTTTATTGAATTTAATTACACTTCAGGTAATAAAATGGGTTACATGCTAAGTAGGAGACCAATAATGCTGTCGCTTGTATAATATTAATATGTTTGATATGTATGTTTGATAACATACATATCAAACAATACAATAACGTGATGCTCAATAGCTGACGAGTGCAGACGTGCATTTTTTGTTCCCATAAAATAAACATTTACACATTCAAATTCTTTCTTTCTCAGCATCAAAGTAATAGCTCTTCTGCAATTACATAATTGAGAAACCTATAAAATGTCTGTCGTGTTGGGCTGGAATGTAAAAAAAAAAAAAAAAAAAAAGTACAAGTTAAATGTTTTACTATAAATGTAATCCCTTACATGAACAAATTAGATGTCGATGTTCATAATTTATAATCTAATTCATAGACAATTTATAGGCTGTATAATTAAAAATTAATGGCACCCACACACAATACTGTAACATAAAACTGTGGTCAGAGGATCTATGAAATCTTGACCTTGAAGAGCAGACAGCCATGAAAAGATCAATAAAGATGCTCTACATAACAAAAACAAAGCACCAAAAATGTGCAAGAGCCTGTAGTGTGTTTGCATCACCCGTGTAGCATTCCAGAGAAAGCCTAAGTAATCTTGTGTACCAGAGCTTATTACTGACTTGTAGTGTGTATTGGTTTGTGTTGTGTGTTTCTGATGTGTGCTATACAGAATACAGGAGCAGATGGTTATGTTGGACTGCTTTATGAGAGTAAGCCATGTGGGACATTGTGCTCTGGTTGTTTCTGTATTCGCTTATTTACATTGCAGCAGCTGTTTAGACTACTGCTTCATGTCAGTTAGGCAGTTTGTTGAGAGTGTGTGTGTGTGTATGTGTGTTTTTGTTGTTTTTAATACAGTATCTGAAACCCAAAAAAATCACTACAACCAATTTACTGATTCATGAACATCATGACTCTGGGACAGTAAGGTAAACATTAAAGTATTAATGACATCTATAAGAATTCAGCTACCTATCACAGTAAATATACCTCATACCACAAAGCAAACATTCATGGTTTTCGCTATATCGATCAACCTCAGCAGAGTGTTGTGGAAAGTGGCGACTTATTAATTAGTGAATGCTTTATACAGGATCTTTTTTAACGCATTAAACATCTTCTTTTTCTTTCGGCTGTTTCATTAGGGTAAACCACAGCAGATTAACCGTCTCCATACTTCTCTGTCCTCCACATCTGCCTCTTTCAAATTAACTATCTGCATGTCTTCCCTCACCACACCCATAAACCTCCTCATTGGCCTTCCTCTTTTCCTCATTCCTGGCGGCTCAATCCTTAGCATTCTTCTTCCTTTATACCCCATGTCCCTCCTCTGCACATGTCCTGACCGTCTTAATCGTGCCTACCTCACCTATCGAAAACATCCTACATGTGCTGTCCCTCTAATCCTGTCCATAAAAATCTCAGCATCTTCAACTCTGCTCCCTTCAGCTCCACCTCCTGTCTTTTAGTCAGTGCCACTGTCTTTAAACCAACATCGCAGGTCTCACCACAGTCCTGTAAACTTTCCCTTTCACTCTTACATGTACCCTTCTATCACAAATCACTCCTGCCACTCCTCTCCACCCACTCCACCCAGCCTGCACTCTTTATTTCACTTCCCTAACACACTCTCCATTACTTTGCACTGTTGACACCAGGTACCTAAACTCCTCCACCTTTTCCATCTCGTCTCCCTACAACCGCACCACTTCACTGCCCTCGCTCTTATTCACACACATGTACTCTGTCTTACTCCTACTGACGTTCATTCCCCCTCTGTCCATTGCATAACTCCAACTCTCCAGGCTCTTCTCACCCTGCTCCCTACTCTCATCACAAATAACAATATCATCCGCAAACATCATAGTCCACAAAGACTTCCGTCTGACCTTGTCCATCAACCTATCCATCACCACTGCAAACAGGAAAGGACTCAGATCCGATCCTTGATGCAGTCCCACCTCCACCTTCATTTGGCACGTTTTACGATGGATGTTGGGTGGGATTAAGAGTGCACTGGGTTGTGCAACCCTAATGGCTGGGTTTCTTTAACAATCCTATTTGTATAGGATTATTAGGATCATGTCACTTAACACAGTGAACATGATCCTAATAATCCGATACTAATCTGAAATTAGCTGAACGCACACTGTGCGAGTTTTAATAGTCCAATGCGATTTTTGCTTGTCAAACTGTACGAACATGATCTTCATGTCACACTGTAGGATCTCAGTTGTCATTATGACAGGCACACGCAAGAAATAGACTCATCCAAAGTTTTTTACGTCACAGTCTGCGACACGTTCAGGCCCGCCTTCTCTATGATGGTAGCTAGCAGCAGACAAAACATTCCATAACTCATTAGGTTTCTCTTCTTGTAAAAGTAGTGTCCATCTGACTCGTTTCGACATTTTCCCTGAGGTGGTTTGAAGCTGTAGCACTAATTGCGTCATCAGGTTTCATCAGAGGAAGAAAGTTATAACGATGGCCTTGTCGGTGAACAAGTCAAACAAGCGATCAAAGACTACAGATGCATAGGAATTTATGCAATAGGAGTTTAAAAAATTGGCAGAGATTACCAATTTATAGCCAAAATCACACACTGTGCACCTGGAGGTCTTTTTAACCTTAAATATTTTTGAACCTACTGAAATTATTTTTATAATTTTATACTTTTTTATAATTTTATAAATTTAATACTTTTATAATAAAGCACTAACCCTGTCTTCAGATTAGAAACGTTTTTTCAGCAAAAACTGAACGTAAAAACAGACGATGTTACTCAAAACAAACACGCAAATGAATTCTATACTAAGGACCACAATTTGTCTGAATACCAGGTACTCTGTTCCAATAATATACTAATAAACATCCAGTTTTGTTAGCCACCATTTCTGCTGCTTGTGGATAAACATATATTTCTTTGATTTTTGGCTACACTTACCAGTGATCCTAAATAATACCTCGCTAACTGCTTTGCTTTACATTTGGAGAAACTGAGAATTCAGAGACCCCTAGTGACAAGCCTGCGCAAATGCACTAGTTTAGTTTTTTCCTCCTGCATAGTGAATTCCAAACAACAACGAACAGAACATACAACACTGTTTTACAAATCTTAACAACAATTTATATCAGTTCTTGTATTGATCAATTTATATAAAAAAAGATCAATATCATGCATGTTTAGAGCTAAATATAAAGGTTTCCTGACTTCATTAACAAAATTCTTGGAAAACTTATTTCTCTTTTTGAATCCTCTGATGTCTATAAATAATAGTTACAGCCATATAACAAATGGGTGTTATGGAAGTTCTCTATGTCTCTATAAATTAATATATAAACACTGGTTCACTAGATTACAGCCTTAAAATACCACCAGCCTAAACTATGTTGAGAGGAATTAGAGCAAAGACAAAACAAACAAGTGCTAGTTTAAGTGTTTTAGTAAGAGGTAGGTCTTTACCCATCATTTAAAGATAAGCAGTGACTCAGCTATTCAGACATCTATGGGAAGTTCACTCCATCACTTCATTGGCAGTACAGAAAAGAGTCTAGATGATGGGTGTTACGAATTGGGCAATAAAATATATTTGCAATACCACTTTTACTAATCTGCACGTTTTTGTGCAATATTACTCCTTGTTCATTTCCTTAATAAAAAAAAAAGTCAAATAACTTTTATTCTTTTCTTTTCTTTTATTCTTTTATTTATTTTGCTTTTTTAGTTCCATTTTACTTCCAGAAAAAGTGCAACTGGAAGCTTCTGTCACCAAAACGAAGTTCTTGTAAGTGCAAACATACTGGGCAATAAAGCATTTTCTGATTCTGATTCTAACTTAATGTATGAATTAAGTGAAATGAAAGTTTGCATACCATACAAAAAAGTTGGGTGCGTAGAGCCTGCCTTCTCGCTTTAATAAATATTCTCAACTGAAGTGCAGTTCTTTAGAACCAAGGTGATCAGCTAAACCACCCCCGCCCCCACCACATGCACATTATCTAGATGATTCATAATTTCTTCCTCCCCTAACCACTAACTAATTCCATTTCTGACGCCCCTGGGTACTATTGGTGTGGGTGTGTGTGTGTGTGTGTGTGTGTGTGTGTGTGTGTGTGTTCGAATCCATCACCTGTTCATTGTCTCCTAGGTCTGCCAGTCTTGCTTTCCTCCTCACACAGCACAGCAGCCAAATGTCAGCGTAACCCCCACTTCGATGCTTATCATTATCAAAATTAATATCTAATTGAGCATTGGATGAAGAACGGGGCTCTGCGTGCTATTCGCTGAGCTTATTTCTTCAGACAGGCTCATTAGGCCCACGGCAAAACTAATATAGGCTGACTGCTCATTTCATTTTCCCAAGCTCACCAGGGTGAACAAAGTGCAGGGAGGGGGTGCACGAGATTGACTCCTGATCATATAATGGCTGATCTGACAAATGATGAGGTACACAAAAAGGCTGAATAAGAGCCTAGTAGGGGCTAAAGGACACTTACAGCTCATTTAGCCTTTTAGAATGTAATTAAAGGGAGACAGGAACTGACCCGAGCACAAACCTGTCTTCAGAACACACGCGTGGAAAAATCCAGCACTGATGCTTCAAATAGAAAAACGCACGATTAATCGGCTTGGCATTTAGGGTAACATTTTAACCAAAACCAGAAAGGGCTGGTTTTAATTCCCATTTAAAACAGTTTTAACAGACTAAAACACTACAGTCAATCAGATGAAAGCCTACTGTATATTTCTGATAGAATTGTTAACACACCCCCATTGATTCTACCTCACTAATTACTCTTAGAGAATCCTTTTTTGCCACCTTAACGGGCATTCAGTTGCTTTATTACCTCATGTTAACCTTGTTAGATGACACCTTGGAGGCTTAAGGGATCAAGTCGTCCTCAAGTGGACGTTCACGTTAAAAGAAAACCAATGGATATTAATGAATAATGCAAAGCAGTGGATATTAGGCTTAAGAAGCAAGTCATGATCAGAGTACTACAAAGAAGAAAATAACACCCTATAATTGGTCCTGCTTGTGTGGTTCCTGAAAAATACAGCCTGATAATAAAAAAGACGGTGAACCCTGAGGATTAGTGTAGTGAGTCACAAAAAATATTTGACAACAGTGCCATGTAATGCAATAATCCTGAGACACACGACCACAGTGATGTTGCACAGAGGGTATAGGGTATAGGTTTCGGTTGTCATTTTATGATGTCATGTTCCGTAAAAATGGTCTGATATGATCTACTGTGTGTTTGGCAGCCTATAGTGGCTGGATTTTGTGGTTTGAAACACACTCAAGAGGATTTTTTTCAAGAAACACAGAACACGAGGAGCTTTTAAAGTATTACTGAGCACTTTCCTTTAAAAATGGGCAGTCGTGTTGCTTCATTTGACATGGTTTGCAGGAAGTGTGATACAGTTTATCTTTGGTGTCTTTGGTGACAGTGTTCTTCCACTTAATAACATCCGCCTTATATCTGGATGCGGTTGATTAAGAACTACAAGACCAAATAAAACACAAAACAGACCACAATTTGATGGCCTTGAAAGTGGTAGTTCAGGTCTTAAGGTGCTGAGTTAGCAACCAAAAGACTGTAAATTTAAAGCTCAGGCTGGTCAGAGCTTCACAGCCCACTAAATTGATTGGTCGAGCACCGTTCCAAAAGTGCCTGTATTGTAACTGCACTGAAATGTACTGCAACATGTGTCCCTTTGCTTTGTGTTCCCCATGATAAATTCCACTTTCTCATTTGAAAATGCAATTTAAAGTTGAAGTTGATGAAAAGTAATGAGCAAGAAATGGCAATTTTACTGGAAACACTTCCTGGAATGTACAAATCAATGCGATTTGGCCCGCAAGCTAGATCTGCTGTTTATACCTTGCTAATCATTGAGTGGAGCAAAAATAAACAGAACATCTGGCCATCCAGAAAGGCATTTACTTATTAATATTAATATAAGGCTATGGCCTCATGCCTGTAGCCAAATCACAGCATGCCAATATTCAATATTGACCCTCTCATGCAATATCACTTAATTATAGCTTGGGCAAAACTTTTTTGCAGAGTTGTCAACATCTGTGGTATCTCTTATGCATTTATAATTTCTGACCCCTCACTAGGGCAATATAGCATATATGATTCTAGTTTAGCAGCTAAGGCAGTTGTCTTACTATAAGCGAACAAATCTCACAAGCATTGAAATAAATATTTCCCTTAACAGAAATATGGCACAAGTTAAAAAAAAAAAAAAAAAAAAAGCTGGAAATCTTCTTTATGTCTATATAAATTATATAGTGCATCATATACAATTACATTTTACAAATGATAAAATATACAATTTATTATAAAAGCATTATTTAATAAAAAAAAATAAAAAAAATCCTTGAATCGTGATGAATTGCATCTTAATCACACGTTCTTATCTGTTCTAATTGTACAATAATACTTTTCAAGTTTTTAAAACTCTAATCAACATGGGCATGGACAAATATGGATGATTAATGCATTATGATTTATGCAGATGTATGTTTATTAGTGAAACCATAGTCAACATAGAGCATGAAGACAAAATATTCTTGTAAATGTTTTAAAGTATTATGGTGTTTTAAATTACGTAAATCAACAGGACACCAAATGTGACTTTTGCTTTGTTTACACACAGGTGGTTTTCATTGTCAAAATGTGTACTTTAAAATCAATGTGCAGCTTGTATAGCAGTAGAGATTTGCTGTCCTCTGAAAATACCTAAACATACAGCCATTTTGTCTAAATACCTAGCAACAAAATTGAGTACACCCTAAGTACATGTCAGAACTGTGTCCAAAGTGTCAATATTTAGTGTGAGCACCATTGTTATCTAGCACTGCTTTAATCTGTGCAGGTTGTTTCTGGGCTCCTCTTCCACTCCTCCATAATGACATCACAGTGCTGCTGAATGTTAAACACATGGCACTTCTCCCCCTTCTGTTTGAGGATGCTCCGCAGGTGCTCAATAGGGTTCAGGTCTGGACACATACTTAGCCAATTCATCACCTTCACCTTCAGAGGTTTTTGGAAAACCTCTGTATGACCCTGCCCACTGTAACTCAGTTTCCTATCTTTGTTTAACCCCAGCCATCTTTGTGGAGTGCAACAATTCAAATTCCCAAATTCTCAGAGTTCTTTGCCACAAGGTGCCATGATGAACATCCAGTGGTCAGTATGAGAGATTTGTACTCAAAGCACCAAATTTTGAATGCTCTAATACAAGATACATTCATTTGTATGGTCCTGAGAACATGAACATGAACTTGATGAATTCGACATGAAGCTTTGCCTGGTTACACTATGTACTGCTGTTATCACTTAGGGTGTACTCACTTTTGTTGCCAGCTATTTTGACAATAATAGTTGTATGTTGAGATATTTTTAGAAGACAGTAAATCTATACTGCTATACAAACTGCACAGTGACTACACTAAACTATAGTTTCATTTCCATAGGATTGTCCCTTTGGTTTTGTGAAATACTGTTCACATATATAAATATAAAATAATTTACACATATATAAATGTAAAAAAATAATTTTTGATCACTAAACAGTTGTATAACTGATGTCCCAAGTCTCAAATCAAGCACCAAAATCTACCATGATGCACACATCCGGCAATTAAAACCATCTGTGTAGAAACATAGCAAAAGTTCAATTTGGTGTCCCGATGTTTTACGTAATATAAAATAAAACAAAGTCATTATTTTCTATGTACTTATTCATAGTTTTGCTAAAGAAAACTGACCGTGATCAAACCGTTCCATGCTCATCAGCTGAAGTCAAATTTTCCACCAAATGTAAAACTATTTTATGGATGGAAAGATTGATTGAAGTAGTCAGTCTCAGGGGGGTGAGAAGATAAAAGCAAACAGAAAAAAAAAAAAGAAGAAGGACAGGAAGGTAAATATGAATTAAGTGGGGTCCATTAAAAATGGATCTATTGCCCGGTGATAATGGATGAGATGAAGTTTAAGAATGGCATTCATTACCTCTGAAGATTTACTGCCTTCTGTTTCTGATCAATACATTATGCACTACATGCTTCAGGGGGCTGTGCTCTCTGTGTCAATAAAGCTCTATTTCCTCTTCAATACTCAGTGACTGATAGATCAACATTTGATGAGAACAGCAAGATAAAAGATGGTGTTTGTTAGCGTTTCTTCGCCATTTTGAACAAAGCCCTGAAATTTTTTTTTACCATGAACAAATAGCGAATAGCTTTATTATTAACATGTGGTTAATAAGTGGCATCCAAAATGTATTTGATAATAAAGTTCAGAGTTGATGGTTTTTGTTGTCACTTTTTCTGTCAATTGATATATTGATATAATGGTGGTGAGCTCTACCCAAAGAAAGTGATGCATCAACAACTTAATGCTTTGGTCTGTCTAGCTCTTACCGCCTCATCTGTGCCCTGCTCAACACGATCTAAAACGAACAATCAATTAACACCAAAATCTCTAAACTCATCAGCAATAATTTACATAGAACATGCTTAATGCAATTCAGGGAGATGTTCTCATTTAAGGTTTGTTTACTGCGTACAATTTAGGAATGAATTCTAACTGGAAACAAATACTGAATTTACAAATTTGAATAATTTCACATTATTATTAACTATTGTTGCTGTTATTATTTGAGTGTTTAATGAATGCATCAATCTTTTTATGTTTAATTACCACACTATGTTTACTAGTATTTTATTGAATTTTCTCTCATTATCTTCCCAAACACATTTACATAATTATTAAGGAGAATGAAGAAACAAGAGATAGAGTGAGAAGTTTGGAATGCCCTTAAAATAGTTGAAAATGAATATGCATATGTAATGTACCAATTGGTTGCAAAAATCTATTTAAACGCCAGGGGCGCAATTATATAGTGGCATTGGCGGTTTAGTGAAAGGAATCCACCACAAAGCCACCAAAATATTTTTAATACTTTCAGTTAAGACCAAGCTCATATGCCATTAATTTAGAAGCAAGTCCAAGTCATATCAGTAGTGTCTTGAGAACATACTCTAATAATAACATTATAAAATTTCATACAACTGAGTCATTATTCCAATAGATTACAGTAAATTATGGGTACACTAACTTAAAGAGGAGTAAAATGCATTAGAGTATATTTATGGAATTTGACAGATGCCCTTATCCAGAGCAACTTAGCAGTTAAAGGTTAAGGGCCTTGCTCAAGGGCCCAACAGTAGCAGCTTAGTGCTGCAGGGATTTGAACTCATCACCTTCTGGCCAGAATTTCAACATCTACCACTTCCCAAAGATGACCTTCTCTAGAGTGGAAGATAATGCACATTTTTTTTAAAGTGTGCATCTGCAAAAGCTATATAAAATGCACAATGATTTTGCAGTATACAAGTTACACTATATAGACAATCATTGGGACACCTGATTCTCCCAGTCATTCTGTATGTGGTACTTCTCCAAACTGCAACCACAAAGTTGGAGGCAAATAATAGTATAGGATGTCGTATATTATATGCAATGGAATGAGAGCCCTGAAAGCTTTGACCTCAACCCAATTGAAATGGAACGCTGAATGCACCCAGGTTATTCTAACAGCAAATTGGGACTAAAAGTCTTAAAAAGACTAAAAACTGGAATAGGATATTCTAAAAGTATTTACGATCTTATGATCAGGTGTCCACAAACTATTGTTCATAGAGTGTTTGTTGTGTTAGACTCCAAAGGTATTAAATTCAGTTCTGGCTAGTAAGAAGGTGTTGATCATAAAAATGAAACTGTTACTTAGGGAGAAAGAGCACTGGCACCAAAACAGGCACACACACAAAACAAACAACGAGCAGCTTCCAAACAGCATCCAACTATGGGCCCAGCTGCAAGGCAAGAGCTCAGATGATAATAAATGCTCTGATAATCTTAAAAAGATGCTTGTGTTAGATTTGTTCCCCAAGACAATGGATCAAAAATAAATGAAACAGTGATTTGTTGCTTGAGCCAATGCTTAATCAGGTTAATGCCAATATTCACATGCTGTTTGTATCATTGCCCCTGAATTGCACAGTGGAATTAATATTTGTGCCTGTGGCGCTGTCCAATTTTTAGCAGTTTAACTGCCATGTCTTTGGAATTGAAACTTTGGCCCTGGATCAGCTCCTAAGGCTCTGAGTGATTGCAAAGCAAACTCATATTAATCAATATACACATCAAATCATTTGCAGCACTCTATGAGTTGGCCTTTATATCTTTTTGTAATGCAGATGGCTTGAGGTGAACAAAAAAAGAGGTAACCTAAAAATCCAAGCGTGACAATTAATGTACTAATCCATTCCGGCTGCTTTTCATATCTTTTATTAGTGCTTTGTTAAAAAATCATATCACAGGTTTCACACTTTAACATGGTGTGAAATTATATTAGTGTCATACATCGACTCGTATCTATGCATAACTAGAAATAATTGAATCATATAGCTCTGTGTCAGGTGTGAAAAGCTGCTAAATTTATAAACCTGTTTACCAAATGTGAAAGCAGAACAATATGTGTCTAGAAAGGATGATAATTGGTGTGCAAATGTGAATGAATATAGGTTTGTGCAGAATGGGATCACAAAACCAATTAGTTTCTGTTATGCTTCCTAACAGCAAAGGATTTGCCTGGCGTTTGTGAAAGGACAGAATGTTTACAGACTGTGGTTATGAATGGAAAAGGCTAGTCAGTAGTGAAAATAAACAGCTCAGAGTTTTTACCATGTTTGACAGAGAACTTCTTACATTGTATATAATACATCTTTTGAGACGACAACCAGGCCAGTGGTTCTGGAAGGGACTTACAGTGTGTTATAAACAAAGCCTGCAGGTTTGGAAGGTTTTCTTTATTTAATCTTGCCCCTTTTTGCATAGCCTTTACAGTTAATAAAACTTTGTAGAAGCTAGAATTTTTCTTTTGTTTTCTTTTAACATTTTCAAAAAGAAAATGTAATTTACATTCAATAATACAGAGACCTAAATACAATCATTCAAACAGGAATCTCCAAAGATAAATCATTTCCTATAAGGACATGTTCTTCCTACCAAAGGAATGATAAAAAATGACATGCCGATTCACTTTCAGATTTTCCACTTAGGGGGAGTGGTGGCTCCAGCGGTTAAGGCGCTGGGTTACCGATCGGAAGGTCGGGGGTTCGAGCCCTGGTATCGCCAAGCTGCCACTCTTGGGCCCTTGAGCAAGGCCCTTAACCCTCTATGCTTCAGGGGACCCTTACGAGAAAAATAAATCAAGGACCATGACGTCGGAGCGACGTGGGGCCGCCTTCCCGTGGGCTCACCACCTGCAGGAGGGACCGTAAGGGACCGGTGCTGAGAGGATTGGGCAGCAGTCGAAGGCGGCGGCCTTGACAGCCCGACCCCTGGACACGGAGAAGTGTCTGGGGACTCTGCTTAGACTGCTGCCCCCGCGACCCGAATTACGGATAAGCGGGAGAAGATGAAAAAGATGAAAAAAAAGATTTTCCACTTAATTCTGTGGAATATACTTGACCATAATAGTTCCTGTATTCATGTACTGTATGCTAAAACAGATATAAACACACTAACCTAATTAAGACATGGCCAGGTTAAACTCCACCCTTCAACTCTCATTCAACTCTCTCTGAATACTGATTAAGTCTGTATTTGTGTCTGAGGTCTAAATACCAGATCATATTCTTTCAATGTCACTACTACTGTTTTCAATTAAGATTGTATATACCGTAGTGCTTTTTAGATTTTATTTGTAAACTGATGTAGACACGTGTTTCTTCATTTGTCATGCTATTCAGGAACCTCATAAGTCTTTAGTACCCAATGCACAAATGTAAAGCGAACACACACCAGAAGAAGATTGCGTTGAAATTCATTGTGCATATAAATCACTATCACAAACTTACATATCCAGAAGAGACACACATTTATCATGTTCACACAACAAAGCACATTCAGTCGAGCTATTCTTCTTTTGTGTGAGGCCTCTCTGATTTGAAGTCTTTTTCTGAGTGGTTAAACAATGAACCACTTCTATATATTGTATTTAATAATACGTGAATTTCAATCTCATATATGCATTTGTATTCATCATTAGGAAACAGAGACTGATCTTCATTTTTGAGCTTGCATGCACAAGTCTGGCATGTCACGTTTTGAGGCAATGTCTGAATAAATACATGTACAACCTTTAGTACTAAATTCTATCTAAAAGTGCTTATCTCCACTTTAAATATGGTACAATAATTCAGTTAAGAACATTTTTTATATTGTGGTATATATTTCATACACCAAACAGATGACCTTAAGGTATATCCTGACAAATACAATGCAAAACCTCTCAATTATACTGAAGAGGAAGAAAGATTATAGTAATTACCATGTATGCACTTATTTTTTATAAAAATAAAAAAAAAAGAAGACAGGAGGCGGAGTTGAAGGTGGTGTAGTTGAAGAGTCTGAGATTTTCATTGGGAGGGACGTGGACAGACAGAGGCAGATGTAGAGGACAGAGTGGTATTGAGGCAAGTGATTGACTGTGGTAACCCCTAATTGGAACAGACAAAATAATAATCATAAGAAGAAGACAATGTATGCACTTATTTAATTACTTTTTTGTTGCAAGTACAAACACAATTACAGGTTCACACTTTTACTACACAGTAGTAGAGCACAAGCTGCTTCTGTAAGGTTGGTCAAGAACCAGACATCATTGTGCCCTAATGCATAATGTGAGTATCTAATGAATTGGAAGCTGGAAAGTGTCAGACAAGCATGTTTGAAGAGGTGTAAAAAATTAATGAATGAGTGTGCCGTCTACAGAACATCCGGCCAGAAGAAATGGAAGTGGTCTCGAGATAAGGTGCTAGCATTTTAGAACAGATAATCTTAACCAGCTACCTAGATTTATTGCTTTACTGTCATGCGTAAGAAGCAGATGTGAATCTTTCCTGCGTTAAAACGGTAATAAAAATTTTCACCATGCTAAATTTTCCAGGAAGATATGACTCCAGTCCATTGCTAGATTTCCACTGGCTCTAACTCACACTGTCAGGATTGAAGTGAATAAAAAAAAGAACTGAATCGTTATCAAACATTCACAAGTGGAGGACATTTTCTGCATCATTATGGCGACCATCCCAGACTCCAGATAGGTCAGCTGTGAAGGTATGGCTCATGGCCGTTTCTTTCACATACACAGATGTCAGAGGTCATGCATGGCTATCCATCACAGTGACAGTAAAGATCACAACTGCACCTCTCTTGAAAGATACAGTAAGTCATACAAAGTATGTGCCTTTTACAAAAAATACCTCAATGAACGTATGGAAACATACAAAGATCGTTGGCTCCATGCTGTGCTGCTACACTGAGATGTCCTTGTCTAGTCCCTGTGAGCTCTGCCAAGTTTAATTGAGCTGCTCTGAAGACTGAGGCTGCCATTTTAGATGAAACAGGAAAGACCTTTAAGAATAATCTAGCATGTAATGATAAAATTGTTCACCTGCTTAATACTGATAGCATGGCAGGGTTGAACTATACACACATTGCTGTATTCAACTATTTTCTTTATTTTCATGACTATGAAAATTGTAGAGTCACACTGAAGGCATCAAGGGCTATTTGACCAAGAAGGAGAGTGATGGGGTGCTGCGCCAGATGACCTGGCCTCCACAGTCACCGGACCTGAACCCAATCGAGATGGTTTAGGGGTGAGCTGGACCGCAGAGTGAAGGCAAAAGGGCCAACAAGTGCCAAGCATCTCTCGGGGAACTCCTTCAAGACTGTTGGAAGACCATTTCAGGTGACTACCTCTTGAAGCTCATCAAGAGAATGCCAAGAGTGTGCAAAGCAGTAATCAAAGCAAAAGGTGGCTACTTTGAAGAACCTAGAATATGAAATTTTTCAGTTGTTTCACACTTTTTTGTTATGTATATAATTCCATATATAATTCCACAAGTGTTTATTCATAGTTTTGATGCCGTCAATGTGTGAATCTACAATTTTCATAGTCATGAAAATAAAGAAAACTCTTTGAATGAGAAGGTGTGTCCAAACTTTTGGTCTGTACTGTATATATATATATATATATATATATATATATATATATATATATATATATATATATATATATATATATATATATATATATATATATATATATACACACTTTTTATATATATATATACTTTTTATATATATTTATATATAATTTTTTTAAAATACTTTTCACGTTACCGTGTACAATTAAGTAAATACAACCTCAGATAATACACAACACATCGTGTCTTAATATATTTGACAAAAATAAGGCTGAAATGGAAAAAACAATGTGAACAACTAAATACAATTAATGGTTTAATAGCATGTAGAACCACGATGTAGATGTTGCTTCACTCTTCTTTATAGTGTTGCTTCAATTCATATATGTTCACATTTAACATTCTAACTGAAAGCTGCAGTGTTGTAACTCTTACATTTCCTGTAATTTCTTTGAGCATTGCACAGTCTGACCTTGAAATGAATTTGCTAGACTGTCCACTCCTGGGAATCCTGGCAACTGTCTTAAATGCTTTCCACTTGCGAATAATTTTTCTTATTGTAGAATGATAGACATTAAATTGAACAAAAATGACCTTATAACGCTTCCCAGATTGATGTGCAGAAACTATTGCTTTTCTGAGATCATTGCTGATGTCTGTCCTCCTTGGCATTGTGTTACCATACACCTGAATTCTTCAGACCAGCAAACTGCTAAAGACGTTAATAAAGGTGATAATACTCTCTTATAATTTAATTAATCAAGAGCATATAATTAAAATCACCCAAGTAACATAAGTACCTGGAATCAACAGTGCAAAGTGATGGAGAGTGTGTTAGAGAAGTGAAGAAAAGAGTGCAAGCAGGGTGGAGTGGGTGGAGAAGAGTAATAGCTGGAGTGATTTGTGATAGAAGGGTATCTGCAAGCATGAAAGGAAAAGTTTATAGGACTGTGCTGAGACCTGCGATGTTGTGTGGTTCAGTGGCGTTGAGAAAAAGACAGGAGGCGGAGTTGGAGAGCTGAAGATGCTGAAATGTCTTAATTGGGAGTGACGAGGATGGACAGGATTAGAAACAAGTTTATTAGAGGGACAGTGCATGTAGGACGTTTTGAAAAGAAAGTAAGAGAGGCCAGAATGAAATGGTTTGGACATGTGCAGAGAAGGGACATGGGGTATATTGGTAGGAGAATGCTGAGGATGGAGCCACCAGAAAGGAGGAAAAGTGGAAGGCCAAGGAGGAGGTTTATAGATGTGGTGAGGGAAGACATGCAGGTAGTTGGTTTAAATGAGGCAGATGTAGAGGACAGGGGGGCGTATGGAGACAGATGAGCCGCTGTGGTGACCCTTACAGGGAGCAGCCAAAAGAAGAAGAAGAAGAAGAAGAAGAAGAAGAAGAAGATATAATTAACAGCACATGGCTGCTATTTACACTCTTAATTGCTATGAAAGCAGTGAAGGTGAACTCTCTCTCTCTCTCTCTCTCTCTCTCTCTCTCTCTATATATATATATATATATATATATATATATATATATATATATATATATATAAACACACACACAGAAAACAACCTAAACTCAGACTCTTTCCTCTTTTCTTCAGGCCCATTCAGTCACAAAGCGCCAGCAATATGCGACATAACTGAAATGCAATAAGTCACAAATATGAGGCAATAAACCACCAAGAATTTCTAACAGCCAGAGAAATGAGCAATGGATAAATGAATACAATATTCGATATTCATGAAGACTGCACATGTTGAAATGTCGAAAGAAATATTCAGAGTATGAAAGATGGTTAAAAAAACTGACTAAACCAGATGGTGGCCATCAGCAGAAGCTTTCCTCGCTGACTTTATGTTGCAGAACAAATAAGCCTGTTCTTTTTCCTCAGAAAATCTCCCATGATGAACTGCATGGGCAAAACCAGACTACACTGTTCCCAAATGAGTAAATCTATCCCATAATTCAATGCACGATTTATCAGAAATTGTCAGGCAAAAGTAATAGACAATGTGATTCATTATACCAGTTTTTGACCCAACCTCTCCGTTTTACCAAATACAATGGAAAACAAAGAAAAATATGCAAATCGCTGCATTGAGTAAATAATGCTATCTTGTTAGAGATAATTAATTCTAGTGACAGGAGATTATTCTAATTATCATACCATGCCAGAAAGGTCAGGCAAACACGCCCACAACAAGGCACACCTAATGTCACAACAGAAACACACAAAACGACACCAAATTTTCATTAATTTGCATCTAATAAACCAGGCTTTGTAAAAGGGGACAGTGAGCACAAGAGCACATGGCCACCTGGGAATAAAATGCCATCTAAATATAAAAAAAGTAAACATCTGTGAGAAGTGTGCAAATAACTGAGGTGGTGACAAATGTGATAAGGTCAGTAATTATCCAAGGCCTGATACTGAAGGGTATATCTCCACTACCAAGAACACTACCAAGCAAAAGAACAAAATTATTGCTTATGTAAAAAGAAGCATCATCAGGGTGGATTACTGGTAATAATTTTAAAATTACTCACTTGGTGTTTATCTTTAAAGGTCATCCTGATAATGTGTAATTTCTCCAATAGCACAACAATTTGACAAAAAGACCCATTGCGTATTTTTTTTTTAATATTGTGGAATATCTGCAAAATGTGTTTGTTCTAGTAATTGCTTAGTAATTGCTCTAGTAATTACCAGTCACAAACAGTAACCTATAAACAGAGCTTTTTATGCAGAACTTGGATACTGCTAGATTCCCCGCTGACTCTTACAAAGTGTTTGCTTTACAGAAATCTATGTCAGTAATTATAATTACTAGCATTTTCTTTAGTGAATTACAATCTATTTTTTAATAGTTTGGATCACATGCAAATTTCTATAAACAACAGGTATGGATAAGGTAGATAAGAATGAAGAACACTGAGTAATTCTATGAACGTAATGATTACATCTGGTTTCTGGTTATGCAATCTAGAAATATTCACGCCAGCCCTGAATACTACAGGCTGTATGCCAATATGAATGGCATATTGTATTGGTATTGGTCTGACAAGACATATTAATAAAAATATGATTTATAAATAAAGGCAAACATAGCTAAGCATATTTATGGTTATATATAAATATCTGGCAAGACAAGAGGTAAACTTAATGAGGTTAGTTGTCAAGACCAGGCTACTGGTGTGAGACCCGCTTTAATGAAGGCATTTGTATGAGACCTCTGGGGTGTCGGTATTAGAATTTCAAAGTGATGCTGATTGTTTGATCTCATTTAAAAAAAAAAAAAAAAAAGATGGTTGGGAAAATCATTAGCATAAACCCAGTTTTAAATATTCTTCACACAATCTTTCTTAGGATCTATAATTAAGCTTGCTGAAGAGTTTGAAATATTTTTTTTGTCAATGGTATTTTTGTCGGCAGGAATTCTGGAAAGGTGGAAATATCTGGAAAGCTAAATACTGCAAATGCGTCTTAGCACATGAAAGTATCTTGAATAGTCAGTTTTTTTATGATTCCATTTACTATTACAGTAAACCAAAACATACTGTTTTAAATGTTTTGCTAATTTTAAGCCAGCAATTAGATTGTTTGACTATTTACACATTTTTATTGAAAAATTATTATTTGTAGGAGCCAAATTATCAGCAAATTATGTAAGCCCGTTTATATTAAAAAAGCCCAAGTCCAAGTTTTTTTTTTTTTTTACTTTATTTCTCATAATTCTGACTTTATTTCTCTCAGTTCTGACTTTATTTCTCACAATACCGACTTTGTTTTCTTGCAATTCAGACTTTTTTTCCCCACAATTCAGACTTTATTTCTCGCAATTCAGACTTTTTTTTCTCATAAACATCCAACTTTCCTTATGCATCCACCATGTCGTCGGCCTAATTTTGAAGTTGTATGAACGAGGCTCCTCTGCTTTATCTGTCTTGTTCTTTGTTTGATATCATGTGATCCCACTGATTGTAGCCTATTTCGTTTTCAATGTGTAAAGCTTTCTGGCTCTACAGAGGAGGTGACGCTGCCTAAATAACAGATTTGTGAGAAATAAAGTCAGAATTGCGAGAAAAAAATTCTGAATTGTGAGAAAAAAAAGTCGGAATTGTGAGAAATAAAGTTAAAATTGTAAAAAAAAATAAAGTCAGAATTGCAAGAAAAAACTTGGAATAGCAAGAAAATGATGTCAACTTTATTATTTTTTAGTGGCAGAAATGAACTTCCATAGCAAATAGATCCTTAATATCAGCAAAAAAAAAACCTTAACAAAAAAAGAGCTTAAATGTTATCAATAGTAATTTCAAATGTTTAATCACATGCAAGACATTTTTACTTATAAAAGACATACTTCTTGCAGTACTGTACAAAGAAAAGCAAGTGAATACATTTCTACAATAAAAATAAAATTTTTCTTGAAAGCGGTACTTACTAGTGTAAAAAGCTAATATTTAAAATATTGCTTTTTATGTGACCTTAAGAACTCACTTTGCCCTAGAGCATATTTCTTAGAACAATAAAAACAAATACCTCAAATTACCTAATGCAAATATAGCCACAACAGCTTCATTTAACACTTTCGTTTGCTGATAGACCATGAGAGACAACATAGCGACTGTTTCCGCTCTGCAGGTAGTGAGTGATATTAAATCCGAGAAAATGGAATGGAAATTTTCCTTCAAAATAAAATCAAATAATAAATTGGACCTATCTATGTGGATACCGACTGATTCCCAGAGTGCCTGTGGCACCATCCATTCGTAATCTATCTTCATAATACTCATTCATGCTCTAAATACATCTGAGAGGGAGGATAATAAAACACACGCCATTCAGCATCATTGATTTGCATTGTTAATTTGCCGCTCGATGGCTACAGAGAGAGAATAATGACGAGCCACTTAAGTGCACTTAAAGGCTTTGGCAAATCCAAACGTCGCTGTCGTCTGCAATGAGGCCTGACAATAAGCTTCGCTTTTGTCTGTCTGTAAGGACACACAAAAACATATGGCCCAGCACTATTTATCCAGTTGATTCGACCCTTAGTTTATATCTAGTTCAAAAATGACTCATTTGAAATGACATTTCTTTTTAAGTGTAAAGTCATTTTGAAAATCAGCATATTTTTATTACAAAAATGTTATACAATATGCCTGGTCTGATCCATAAGTTAGTTAATGACTGGAATATGAAACGTCAATGACTTGGGAATCCAATTCCCATAGGTGAGCAGTGCATTGCTGCATGGTATAAGTTATACTCAGAGTGATGGAGCCTATACAATTTGACTTCATTGCTGCTAGACACTCTAGCGCTCCCCTGTGTGACTGTATGGGATGAAAAATTAGTGGCTGTTATGTTGCCAGGGAAAAAGCTATACTGTACTGTAGCAAGCTCAAAATGTTGTGGTGAAATGGCAATTTCAGGATATATAATGAAGACATGCTAGATGGAGAGAGAAAAAGAAAGAAAGAGAGAGAGAGAGAGAGAGAGAGAGAGAGAGAGAGAGAGAGAGAGAGAGAGAAGAGAGAGAGAGAATATGATGAGGGCACAGAATGCAGCCATAAAATTAAAAACTGCAAAGCCAAAACAAGAGCCAACATAAATCATCTATTTCATTCGTTCATTTTTTTTTATTTATTCACTGAAGCATTTGCAGCATCAGAAACAGCATTAATTCTCAATTCCTAGGCAAGGTCCTCTCATGAATATGCTCATGCAACAATTATGAGGAGTTTTTAATAATTACAGAGTATGATGAGAGGTCGAGTTAGGTGGTTATAACTTTTCTCAAGATTTCATTATGTATTAAAAATAAAACCACAAAAATTGTCTGGCTCGAAATAATTTTTTTGAATGTTATGCAAATTGTGACCGCATCAGTCCTGGAATGTAATATAATATGAGCTTATAGGAAATTACTGGGAAGACGAGTAAGTGAGAGTATGAGATTCATGAGTACAATATATGTACGTATATAATTCAAGTAGTAACTCCAATAATTAGCATACAAAAAAAATCTTTGTTTAGTCCATTTAACTACACACAGAGCATTGTGTTTTCCCACGGACCATTATTATTGATGCACTAAACGCAAAACTCTGGAGTGCTATACAGGTAGTCGTCAACTTACAATCACAATTGGGACCGACAAATCGGTCGTAACATAGGTTGTAAGTCGACGACTACCTGTAGATAGGTGAACACAAAAGGTGCTGCACAATGAAAAACAGGGAGGAGAAAGGAGAAGATTTATATGAAAGCCCGTTTCTGCCACATAGGAAAAGGTTTGTCTAATTCTGAATTTTTTCAATCGCAATTCTGAGGGTTTTTTTCCTTGTAATTCCGGCTTTATTTCTCACATTTCCGACTTTATTTCTCGCAATTCCAACTTTTTTTTAACCAATCATGCAGCATCACCCTCTCTGTAGTGCCAGAAAGTTACACTCATATTTTGATGTAATATGGAAATTTTATGCATTAAATGGGTTTAGTTTTGACAGATATTCTTGTATGGAATTTCACCAATGAAATGTATTTTTTTCTAAAAAGGAAATAAATTACATGTTAATATATACACACACACACACACACACACACCAACCAGGCATAGCAGTATGACATGTGACAACATTATGACCAGTGAAGTGAATAACACTGAATATCTTTTCTTCATGGCACCTGTTAGTATGTGGGATATATTTGCCAGCAAGTGAACATTTTGTTCTCAATGTTGATGTGTTAAAAGCAGGAAAAATGGACAAGCGTAAGGATTTGAGCGAGTTTGACACGGGACAAATTGTGACGCCTAGACGACTGGGTCAGAGCATCTCCAAACCTGCAGCTCTTGTGTGGTGTTCCCGGTCTGCAGTAGTCAATATCTATCAAAAATGTACAACATGCAAACAAATAAATGAACAAGAGTGAACAGCACTTGACTTGCAAAATGTTTCTTAATAACGCCAGCTTAGACCTGTATTGATTCTCGTAGCTTACATAATTGGCTAGGCAAGTCAAATTCTAACTAATGGTTTTAGTCTCCTTCAATGGAACTTACAAGTGCATAGAGGTATTGAAGGTAATGGTGCTGGAACTTCCCACTATTGATTGCAACTTCACCAAACACATCCTGTTGAATAAGAAAAGTACCTTCTTCTTGTATTATGGAAAATAGAGGTTGGGAAAAAGTCCTGTCAATGTCAGTATACATGGGAGCCCTTTAAATTCTGTAAAAAACATTACACACATGACTCCTTTTACAGATGTTGTGCTTAACCTATTCATATCAAATCTCATTGTGATGTTCCTTTAAAAAATGGCATCAGTGTACATGAGAAAGAAACTTCCTTATTTTGATTAAACACCATTATTCAGATCACATGTACATATTTAATGAGGATGCAAACACCAACTCTGAAATTGTTGAACCGAGAGAGGCGCCAAAAAGTAAAATCCGGCACAGTGCAACAAAGATACCAGGCTCTCCATTAAAAAGACACAGATTATTGCATTGTGTTTTAAAAAAGCTCTATGATTGCGCTTTCATGCTTGCCATTTGCATGTTTCATTTTACGGTGGTGCGTTTGTAGCCCTGTTAAATAACAAAAGAATCGGAAAAAAGCAAAGGAAGGAAAGAGCATGGCATCTGTTAATGCTTTCAGCGATACATCACTCTGTTAGATTCCATTTGTGTCGGAATTAATTGGTTTGTGTGGACGGGTAATGAAGGAAAATGGCAGTGTTTATCGTCACACACCCGTCATAAAAAAAAAAAAATGTTTGCCTGCCAGGCTGCTGACATTTGCACGATGTTCAAAAACAGAGGTGGCTTTATTTTGGGGGAACAAATAAACCTATGAAATGGATTTTGGAGAGCTGTTCAGATTGCTATATACATTTTCTTCATATAGTGAAATATTTTCTGTTAATGTGTCTACGATTCGTTTTGTTTTAAAATATAGTACTTCTTTATTAAAAGCATGGCCTTATTGCTCTATTTTTATACCCCATGTGATTACAGTAATTTCCGGACTATAAAACGCACCCATATATATAAGCCGCACCCACTGAATTTGACAAAGATTTTTATTTGAAACATAAATAAGCCGCACCTGTCTATAAGCCGCAGTGTCTACACTGAAACTAATGAACTTTACACAGGATTTAACAAAAGACAGTGTCTGTTACAAGGTGTAACGGGTGAAATATGTTGCGCTTCCTTTAAGAGCATAGCGGTATTTTAGGAATAGCCTGCTGCCGCATTTTTCTGCGATTACTGCATGTGTGGAGACCGAGGAATATGTCCTTATTATTTTCTGATGCTCATTTCTAAGTTTCTTTGACTAACCCGTAACGCTGTTGCCAAGAATAATAAAAAAGCACGAGTTTTGGAAACCTGTCTGTGCTTATATGATTTCTGTTGCAACTGGAGTTAGCGAGCTCTCCCTTCACCCAGACTCAACACGTTACAACGGCTTGTATCTAAACAGTAGCCTACCAAGAAAATCATTGTTCACTGTCTTCCTAATTCCTTTCACAACTATTTCTCTCGGGAGTTTATCTTTTGGCATCGTCGTGCGTTTAAGAAAAACGTTTTTTCTCCTGATGCCGTGCAGCTCAGAACACAGGTGAGGTGCGTTTTTTCGTTTCCGTTCAGAAATTTCATTGGTCTAATGTTATGGGGGTTCAGTTTTTTTGGCTTGAAGTTTGTGAAACCGGGAAAAACCCAGGCAAAATTCATAAATAAGCCGCTTCGTTGTTTAAGCGGCTTATAGTCCGATAAATACGGTACCTGCCCATTTTAACACATCAAAATTTTTAACTACTTGCAGAGCAAGTACATGTTTTTTGTTTTTAGTTTTGTCTGAAATTGGATATAGTTTTACCACTTTTTTTTTTTTTTATCCACAATACAGATCCACAATACAAAAGGTGCTTCACTGTTGTTTATTAAATGCTTACCTACAGATTTGAATGCAAAGCATATGCTTTAAGGTCAAAAGACGGTGCAGTAAAACAGATTGTGGCTCATGAACCCAGTTCAGAGTCAAAAGTTGTCCAGAATAAGAATGGCAATAGACACCCAAGGCTATGCCAACTGTTCTGCACTACAGTACCAATACAAACATTTAGCCTTATGAAATTCATGCTAGGAATTCCTGCACAAAAAATTTTTTTTTGGTTTCATGGATTCAAAAATGGTTTTTGGTTTCATGGTTTCATGCTACAAAGGCAATCTGAGCTTTGTGAAGCCATATAAGAATAAAAAGCATGTGGAGCTGTTTAAGTATGATGACATTTAAATGTTGGTTATGACTTATGATTATGATTATTCAAGGCTTTAACTGTTTAGTTGATTTATTTTTAAAAAAAAGCTTGAATTATTCTATAAGTGTGGGTCCAAATATACATATCTTTCCAAGGGCTGAAATGATTAGCACACGGAATACATAATATTAGTTCAGTCAAGAGGACCAGACGTTTTCAAAACGATTCAGATATTTATTAGACCTTTTGCTGATGAGGGTAATTTATTTCTTACAAGATGGTTAATGTGCTAACGGATAAGAGGAAGAAGCTAATTAGTCAGACTCCAACCACGTTAAACCAAGGGAAGTGTGAAAGCTAATGAGAAGTGCTGTGATGGCTTTTTCTGCCTCAGTGTGTTCAAGAAGATTCAGTTAGTCAGCCTGAGATCGCCATGTAGTACTGGTTTACATAAAGCTAAAACCCTTGTGAAGTAGAAAGAAAGGATATCATGTCCATATTAAACACACGGTCTTAGTCATGATCTTATATCTCTATTTTATCCTTAATAAAATCCCTTGTCACTGTAAATATCAGGAAATAAATATAACTGTAAACTAATTGCATTACATATCATACTTTAAAAAAAAACATTTATGAAAATAACTAGCAGCATCATGGCAGGTCACGTTTTATTGCCTATTATTTTAACATAATGTACTTTCAATGCATTTTATTCTGAAATTGGTGTGAGAAATAATACATTTTGGTGTGTGCAGTTTTTGTGACATTGTTGATATGATGTATACTCAGTAGACAGTACATCCTTGCAGTTCATAGCAGAGTCATCGCAAGACATAATACACATTTATTTTTATCTCAATATTGTTTTGACTAATTAGTAAAGAAATGTTTGTTTTTGTCTTCTAAACTAGCTTCGAGAACACCCACGAACACTCATTCCTTCTCAATACTCTGCCATAACCATGCAATCTTCGTTTCAGTAATGCACTCGGTGTATATAAATGATCCATGTTTATCAGCTGTAATTCGAGAACAATCTTTTTTTTTCTTTCCTTCTAATAGACCTCAGGGAAAAGCCTCCATTAAAGAGCGGGTAGGAGCGAATGAAGGTAGGGGAGGAACGGCGTCAAATTAAAATCGTTCAACATTCATCGACTAGCACCCGGACTGCTAATATGAACGTCCCAGCTGATAAGACTTTGAGAAGTTACTGCAGTTCACTCACTCATTTTGGATTGCTAAATGCCCCAAGCTGGAAATGAGAGGATAAATAGAAAAGAGTGAAAGATGATTGCTAATCAGTGAAGAGAGAGGAGGAGAGTAATTGGGCTAAAACAAGCTGCAATGTCACCAATTAGCCTGAAGAGTGGGAGAAGAGCATGAGCGCACTCTAATTAGAATTCGTGTTCTCGGAAATTAGCAGAGACCGAACTCCAAAAATCACTATTCGCGGGAAAAATGCCCGAAATGAGCTTTTTGAGGTAATGAGAGAGCCACTGCAGAAAACCCATCTGTTTATGAATACAAATTCAACTACAGATGCTGTGGCTCTTCTGCTTAGATCAGAGTTTAGCATTTAGTATATATTTTTAAAAAATTTATTGTGTTAAAATGTTACTATGTTACTGCCGTTTATGGACAAAGTGTCCAGACACCTGTATTTTCCAGCCATTTGTAGTTCTTTGGATGCGGTTGCATTAAATTCCTCCCTCTAGGGACTTAAACTAGGAGACCCAAACCTGTTCCTGCATTACAGCACCCCTGTGCAGGAATATCTTGAGATTCCTGCTAAAAAGTTTTAACCTCAACCCTACTAAAAACCTTTGGGATGAATTAAAATAAACATCTTTTGGTCAGCTAAAAGTATACACTACTCCACAATCCATTTCATACACATATTGTGTACAAGATCGTACGAATAATGATAACCGCAATGGCCTGATTGGTCTTGCTGTTTGTTTTGGCAAACGTGTATAAAAAAACTAAATGATACCATTTCCTTCAAACTGCATGCAACACAAACACTCGCAAACAAAGCGCAAGAATCAGTTCATTATGAAAGCTAATTGTCTCGATGTGTACATTTTCCTACAGTTTAGTGAAGCTTTGTTTTGTTTTTATCAACCTCAACTTTCTTACCAACCTCATTAAAAATGGACAAGTAAACAAAACCACCGCAGTCAATGATTTACTGTACTGTTCTAGATGCTTCTTAGTTCCAGTTGGGTGCTGTGTCCTTTTATGATCTCACAAATCTCATTAAATGAATGAGGAAAGAGATTAATGAATGGAACCACATTAAAATGCCAATAATTGAATTATTCTTATGAATTATAGCACCAGTTGTTCTAGATACTAGTAACACACTTAACAATGAGTATGCTATTTATTTATTTAACAAGCTAGGATACACATCAGTTTATATGACACAATATGCAATGTCATATATTAGGCGGGTACAATGTGATTCCCATATGTTTAATAACATTTCCAAATGAATAATACTTGTGATTCTTTTTTCTTTACTAGGAAATATCCTAAAAGATTAGCATTGAGAATTAGTATTATTTTGGCTAAGAAGATCAGAGTGCCAAGAAGTCAAGAGGTCAAGCAAGAAAAATATGGTGTTTCTTTAAAAAAAAAAAAAAAACAGCTGGTATTAATGAAATTAATTTTTTTAATCTATTGTACTACAGTGGAACCCGGTTATGTCGATGTCCTAGGGGGTTGCCAAAAAGCATCGAGATAACCGATGATCGAGATAAACGAAAATCAATATGGCGGCAATATATTAACGTGCTTGAAATTTCTGTATGTACATGATGTGCGTTAATAAATGATAATGTGCATGCACGTGTTTTTAGAGGTTTTTTTTTTTTTTTAACACAACAGCGTTGCCATGATTTGTTTGATGAAGGCATGCTATAAAAATACATACAGTACATGTTTGTTAACTGTCAGGAATCCACTTGCCACGCCCCCTTCGGCGCCCCCTTCGGCGTGGCAGGTGTTTTTTCGGCCGCTTTCTCTGAAGCTCTCGGCTTTCATCGAGACAAAGCGAGACTTTGGCGGTTCCACTTCAAAAATGTCGACTTAATAGGGTTGTTGAGTTAACCGAGGTCGAGATAAGTGGGTTCCACTGTATATTCAAAACACGGTGGCAAAATGTTTTAATGAAATGCGTAGATTTCAATAATAAGCTTTAAAACAAACAATGTTATTGTCTAGAATTTGCCAGTTTGAATCATGATGTCACCGCCATCAATGTCCACAAGTTTAAGAGACTAAAACTGGCCATGTTATCGGAGTAGGAGGGCTGATATACTTTCCCTCCCTGGTCATTTACAGCAAAACAAGCCATATGAATTTCCGCACATCATCAATAAAACAAGATCGAAACTCAAATGTGGTTAAAACTTTTAAGGCAAGTTTGTAGCTTAAGCTTAAGACCATTGGTTACTACAATAACTCCATTTTACATTATACATAAAGCAAAAACTTTAAACTTAACTTATAGAACCTCTAGAGCTAAATGAGACACACTCAGCACTAATAATATATATTGTTTTGCCGATTTGTTCAAGGCTAAATTTAAAGCTTTAAGCTTTAAAAGCAGATGCAACAGACACCAAATGTCTCAGCATATTAACTACAATAGGTGTTAAATCGATTTCTTCTTCAAAACCTGTTTATTTTAAACACTTAGACACCACGTATTATTATTATTTTTTCTTTCTGTCTTCATGATTGCATTAATTAGTCCTAACGAGTTTCAAATTAAATTCAAATAATTTAGCAAAATAAATAATCTTCAAAATAATTGTCCTCATTTGAAACCTAATAAATAAATATTGAATTAATAAATCTGTTTTACTTTCACAGTCAAACTAAAGGTCTCCAGTCCACAAGCTGTAATGCAATATTAAAATATTAAAATGTCAAACTTTTCTGCTTGGAGTGCTTCTTGCTAAACAGAAAATGGCCCAGAGAATAGCAAGCTAATGCATAACAGCATTACATAACCAATATAGCAAACCTGTAGATAAAGATTTGAATTATGTAAGGTGCATGGACACTGTGGCTGATTAGAAACTAAAAAACTTCAAGTGGTCCATTTATTCCTGTGCTGCAGTGATGGGTTGAAGACCATATGTTCGGTTTTACATAACTAATCAGACTCCACACTCTCCTGAGTGAGAATCCAATAGCCACTGTCACGTTATGTTTACAACTCTGTAAATCTGCAGTCTGGAAAGAGGAGAGAGAGAGAGAGAGAGAGAGAGAGAGAGAGAGAGAGAGAGAGAGAGAGAAAGAGAAAACTAAATGTCAGATTCTATTAATGTAATATTTTTAAGTGCAAACATGGTTTTAAAGTTAATAGCAAAAACACTCTACATTTCTATACAAAGAAGCATAAACAAAATGTAAATCAAATATCCTGCATCTGTTTGTGTAACTAAATTGCCAATATGCAGATTGGAAAGTAACAAATTACATTCGCTCGCGTTACTGTAATTAGGTAGTGTTTTAATTTCTAATTTTACTTAAGTATGTTTTTTTTTTTAAGTATTGTACTTAACTACATTTGAAATCAGATCCATTGGAGTAAAATAATAATGATAATGCAAGGAAAAAAAACGCACCTTGGAAACTACTTCACCGATTGATTGATGAGTGGAAGAAAAAACACACTAAACTCACAAGAAAGATAAGAAAAACAGATGCCAGTGATGCAGACCAAGCTGAAAGTGTTGTATCAAAAATTGTTGGTGTTTACGATCAGAATTCTTAATCTGCATTTGCGATTTCTCTCATTATAATAGAGGACAATATAACAGATGTTATTTATTGACTTCACTTTTTACATTTTACTTTATACATTTTTGTTATTGCACTCTCGTTTTAAAGGTGTTCCTTCAATCAACTAGCTTACATCCACCTGTTAAAAATAAGCGTTAAAAATAAGTTACTTTTTACTGAGTACATTTTAAATGAGCTACTTTTTACTTTTACTTTACTTGTACTTAAGTAAAATTTTATTGAACAATAATAGTAACTTTTACTTAAGTAGAAAATTGTTCCACCTTTGCCAATATGTGCATGTATTTGTGGCAAATTGGGAAAACAATTAGTTTTGTTATATTGTTCTGGAACATTCTTGAACTGAAAGTATTTTCCCAGGCCACCATACATATACACAAGAAAGACAAAATGGACATTTGTGCTCAAAGGTGTTAGTAGAGTCAGGTACTGATGTAGGTCAGGTGAGGAAGCCTGGGGTGCAAAGTTATAATTCATCCCAAAGGTGTTCAATTGTTTTTAGATCAGAGCTCTATAGCAGGAGATCTTCCACTCCTGTCAGGAACACGAGTAAAATGACCCAAATGCAAATCATCATCACGATTTTCTTTAATAAGACGAGGCAGGGGAACGCAGACTATCCAAACTGGAAAGCACATGAAACAAAAACTTACGAGCACTTACTAACAGTAAGTAATACTAACAGTCGAAACTAAAGGCATTGAGTGTCTGGGGATGAAGGAGAGCACTGAGAAAATGGCCTGAAAATTGAGAGAGAAGTCCGCAATTAGTCAGAGATCCAGAGTCGGCAAAAACAAAAAAATCTGAGTGCAAGGGGCGGAGGCGTGAGTTCCAGTAAAAATGGAGATGCAAAACCGAAGAAAGAAATCTGAAAGGGAGAAAACGAGAGCTGGAAGGTCTCAAAAAAGCAGGGAGCTGACGAGACAATCTGGCAGGGAACACAAGGAATTGGCGTTTCTTTAGACCGCAGGAAGATGCTCTCCTAGTTCAAGTGTTTGGAAAAATTTGATGCTACAATGCATCCAAAGACATCCTATACAATTGTGTGCCTCCAACTTTGTGGTACCCGTTTGGGAAAAGAACCACATTTGGCTGGAAAAGTCAGGTGGTCAGAACAATACTTATATATCCATATAATTCATGTTGAATATTGACCTGTATATGAACTAGTAAAGTAGTATATAAATTATACTTTATTTATAATTGTAATAAAGTTCAATTGTATAAAATCATTTTCTCTTGACCGTTCACGTGTTTATCAGCACCTGACAAAATCACATGGGAGGCATGTTAAATATGTTGTAAGCAAAGAGAGTAAATTGTGTGCATTGGGACAAAAAGTGTGTGGAAAAATCATGCATGATGTGCAGAAGGAGGGAAAAAAGTGCTTTTAAGTCCTTAAGTGATTGTCTCCCCAGTGTAATGGGCTGATGGTCAGAAAAAAACCTATAGGGAGGAAAAAAAAAAAAGTGTATGGAGAAAAGCTGATTTCTCCATCTGGATGGTGAAAAGCCATTAGTGAGGCGATCAGGTGGTTACGCCTCCTTTCTCCTCCATTAAAGAAGTGCACTCAGGCTTCCCTCTGCTTTCCTTTACTCCTCTTTCTGCAGCCTTCACCATAAAGACAACGCTGAAGTCTGACCTTATATTTACAACAGCCGCAGTGCTCAGTGGTGCTGCAACAGGATTTAGTCCCTTTATGAGCGTGTGTGTGTGTGTGTGTGTGTGTGTGTGTGTGTGTGTGTGTGCGTGTGAGAAAGAGATGCCTGAAGTTGTGACAAACAGTAGCATGTATATGTTGTATTCACTGAATAAACATAAACACGTACGTGTATGTATCTGCATAATTCTTGACCCAAAAGGCCAGGAGTGTTTAGCTATCATCAGCATTCTCTCTCTGCTTTTCCACTAATAACCCTCACTCCATCTTTCCATTAAAAAGCTCTTTCAGGAAATAAAGGAGCGTTTCTGGCTTGCTAGCTCAAGGATTTTCAGACCTTTTTTCCACCGACCTCGTATATCTCAGATATCAACAGAGGAATATTTAATGACCCGCAGGCTATGATCGATGACCATGCTTAATAAGACCATGGAGAATAGAGCACAATTGTGTTTTTTTCTCCCTTTCTTTACTTTTAAAGAGCAAAACTTTACTATCTAAAACCTTTGCACCATGTTTCATTGATATGGCATGAGTAGAGACAGCAAAGCAGCTGTTAGCACAAATCATAACACTGTTTTCGTCTCACTGGCTTAGAATAAATGAATATATCTATTTTATTGCGCAGAGCAGAGCGTAATCGAGCTTCCGAGCCACATCCGAGTCCTGCAGAGTCGGATACAACATCTTACATTGCTCTAGTGTTGCTGATGGCCGATGTGGAATGTCTTGCGCCAGTTCTAAATGAATTCGTTATGCAAAGTGTTACTAAGGACAAAGACGTTACAAAAGTAGGAGATCATCTAAATGGACCGCTTTAGTGTTATTCTTGGTATTATCTGTCCGAGCTGTTTTCGTGCTGCATGTGGTTTGTACTGTATGTAAAGAGGGATTGGTCATAGTTTGGCAACTGTCAGAAAAATCTCAACAAATAACAGAAGGAAAAAAAAGGTTGCTTTCTGGAGTATGATGGTTGCTACAAGATTACAGCAGCTCCTGTCAGGTCATATCAATACAGAATACAAAACTCTCCAGAAATAAGACATTTCAATGTCATGTTTAAAAAAAAAATACTAATTATAAAAAAAAAAAATTAAAAAAAAATTATATATATATATAATTTTTTATTTTTTTTTTTTTATATAGAATTTATTTTTTTTTTTTAAACATGACATTGAAATGTCTTATTTCTGGAGAGTTTTGTATTCTGTATTGATATGACCTGACAGGAGCTGCTGTAATCTTGTATATATATATATATATATATATATATATATATATATATATATATATATATATATATATATATATATAAAACGTTTGTGTTTCGAGGTGTTTAGTCTTTTTAGCCTCAAGAAAATGTCCACACATTCCACATATTTAAAAAAATAATTGATTTGATTTTATTAATTGGTTGTTTGTGTCTACATTATAACCTATAATAACTAATATTAATAACTTATTAATGCTTATTAGGGATGTCCTCAACTAAGGATTATATTGTGTGAAGTTTTGCCCATAGCCCGCTTATAGTCAAATTTTTTAAATAATATAAAATTATATATATATATATATATATATATATATATATATATATATATATATATATATATATATATATATATATATATAATTTATACAATTATTTTGGATCAGTAAACCTACAAAATAAATAGATATTTATTAAAAGTTTCTTTCTTTTTACATTTTTATTTATATATATATATATATATTTCTTGTTAAACTATAAACGTTCCATGATACAAAGCAGTAGAGTATCTAGTTCTCTGTATTGGGATGTGAATTGTATCACTTCTCAAGCTTGACCTTTTAGATTAAAGTACTCAATTGGGCATTTTGTTTTACTACTCAGTACAACTGAGAGGCCACATGGCTGTTTAATCCTCTCTGTTCACTACTAACCACTTTATTTAGATGTAGATCTTATTTAGATCTTCACGACAATGCAATGTACTTGTTAATCCTTAGTCCTGAAGTCCAACGGAGCAGATAAGAAACCTGATCTTTGTTGATATTGTCAGATGTGTCCAGGCTGTGATACAATTTAGAGACAGACGTTTTGTTACTAAAGGACAGACGTACCGTAGGCTGCCAGAAATGAGATTACCTTTTAATGACTTCTGCTGGAAAGGGGAAAAATGAGTGACTTCTGGAAATCAAATTACGGTAAATGCCTTATTCTTTGAGTGCCAGGGCCCAGACATAGGGGATAAAGTCATTGACTCAGCATCACGGTGGCAGGGAGGAGCAAGCAAGGAGCGATTACACTGCACACCATCGCAAAACCACTCTCAAAATAACCTTTTAATGGATGGCTATGTGAATTCCCAGAACATAAATAACAGAACAAAATATATTCTTTGTCCTAAAAAATATGAACAATTTCTATTGGATAAATAGTTATATTATATATTTATATTTATATTATATATTTATATACAGTACAGACCAAAAGTTTGGACACACCTTCTCATTCAAAGAGTTTTCTTTATTTTCATGACTATGAAAATTGTAGAGTCACACTGAAGGCATCAAGGGCTATTTGACCAAGAAGGAGAGTGATGGGGTGCTGCGCCAGATGACCTGGCCTCCACAGTCACCGGACCTGAACCCAATCGAGATGGTTTAGGGGTGAGCTGGACCGCAGAGTGAAGGCAAAAGGACCAAGACATTTTTCAGTTGTTTCACACTTTTTTGTTATGTATATAATTCCATATATAATTCCACATGTGTTCATTCATAGTTTTGATGCCTTCAGTGTGAATCTACAATTTTCATAGTCATGAAAATAAAGAAAACTCTTTGAATGAGAAGGTGTGTCCAAACTTTTGGTCTGTACTGTATATAATATACATTATATATATTTATTAAATATTTAAAAACATATTTTCCTTCTCTATAGTTTAAGGAAACGTTTTTTTTTGTTAAAGCAAAGTAACATTATCCAATACAAGCTATAAAATAAAAAAGGAACATTTCAGCCCACTGTATATTCATTATATTTAACTTCTATTATTGGTTTTCCTTTACAGTCTTACAAACACATTCCTCTCCCCCCACTCCATACCACTGTGTCTTCAGATTAATGTCAATTATGTTTTAACTCATTTCCTGCTTATGATTATTTTTTTTGCAGAATGTTAATGAACATACAGAGAATATTATGACTAGCATGCAGCTTTATCTCCTTTCAGTAATTCTCATAAATGAGCCCATGATGTGATGAAAAGGAGTTTAATGACTATGTACATTAGGCTTTTGTTTGTTAAATTGTTTGTATAACGGGTATTTTAGCGATAGAAAATGTTACAAATGATAATCATCATCGACTTAATTACTATTCTTATCGTAATCATTCTTTTTGACACGTATTATTCAATCCTATATCCAGCGCGAGATCATATTTCCGAGTATAAATTCGACTGACACGTCCTTGAACAGTGATAAATGTGATTGAGTGCCACAGAGGAAATAAAGATGGATTAACCTGATTAATCCAGTTAGTTTATTACAAATGGCAAATCCACTTTAGTTTTTTTAGTGCTTTTTCGAACAATCCCGAACATAAGCGAACAGAGCTCCAGCTTTTGATTCATTATCCAGGAACATCATTTTGACAAATAATAGGAAGAATGTAAAGTTTGAGAAGGAAAACGTGCTCTGATTAAAATCGCTCCTTTGTCCTGAACACGGTTTAGTCCACAGGGTTCGATTTGCTAAATCAAAGTTCATTGAAAATATTTTGATCTTCTGATTAAAATGACTTTACCTTCTACTAAATGGTACATGAAAAGAAGATTAAAACACACATCAGGAGGAAATTACAAGGTAAAAAAATTCCAAAGTCAGCATTTTGTCATAGTGTTTGACAAGTATCGCAATTATGGATTGGGGGCGGAGTTTTCTAATATATGTTTGTACAAAATTATTATATGCATTATAAATACATATCAGGTTCGCAAAAAATATGTTCTGTGAAGATTTCATTTAAAAGGACATTATTAACACCAATAATCTTTTTTAATTTCCAGTACCTTTCCTATCTTAAAAGTAAGAACTAAAACCCTGCTGTAATAGAAAAAAATTATATCATATTGATGTTATTTGAGCGGGTGAAAAAGGAGTTACAGTTTATTGGACTAAAACAGCACAGACTGAATATAATGGTACTATAATACCAAAGCCATTTGCCAACAACTGCAGTTAAATATCACTTAAAAAACATCACATTCTATTTTGTATCAGTTTATAGTTGCATTCAATGATTTTAAACAGCTTCAGCACAAGTTATCACTTATGTTATTGCAGCTATGAATAGTTATTTTCTCAACAGCATCTTTTTTTCACATTCTTGAAGTTAATAAAAAAAAATAAACAATGTTATGTTACTGAAAAAGTGCAGGTACTCTGTACTGATACTGGATACTCCTTCCATAAATTGTAAAACAACTTACAAAAAAAAAACCAACACTATAATCACCATTTATACACTTTTCTTTAGAAATATCAGCAGGATTTTCTAAAATTGTTCAATTTTCCCCATTGAGAACTCAATCCACAGCATTTGCAACCCACATGGCCTATAGACATGGCTGCCATGGACTAAAACTCCTGAAACACAAACACACTCAGACACTTACAGTCCTCCAGCTTGTAATGAGACACATCTATTCACAATTACATAAACACTGCCTTGCTGACCATTAAAAGGACATTCATTCATAGGGACAAACTTACAATTATAAGGAACTTCTATATAAATACTTTTATTATCGTTTAATCTGTGTAAAGCTGCTTTGAGACAATGTCCATTGTTTAAAGTGCTACACTATTAAAATGAATTGAATTGAATAAAACATTGCAAAGCAAAATAGCTCTGTATGGTAATTCTCAGACTATACCAAGTCATGCTTGCAATCTAGCAGTGAGCGTTTCTTCTGATAATAGTTACATGTCTCTCGATCCTCTTGAATATGTTGTTTGCTGACTCTTGACTCTTTATCTAATTTGGACTTTAATTGCATTTTGGATTTGTTTACAGTAAATACTGCCTAAAGTGCAGTTGCATCTGTTCGAGCTTTTATGATATGACAGCCTAACATGATGTGAAGCATCTGTCACAAATTCCTCTCAATGTGCTATTTCTGTAGAAACAATAGCGTACAAGAACAAGCACATCAATATAAACCTGTTGTTTCTAATAATGTCTTCACAGTACCTCTTTACTATGTGCTTTACACTACTACTACTAAAAATAACTAACAGTACTAATAATAATGTCAGAGCTGCTGGTATAGGAAATTACCCAACTACTTCTGAATCAATTGTTTATCAGCACTGTGGTATAAAAAATAAATATGGTTGATTTATAGTGAGTTTAGACTGTGAAACACTGCTCTTGCTTGCATATTGCAGAAGTTAAACTTCACTGTAGAAGTATCCAGGCTGCTTTTATGGATCTTAATGCCATTTTCTCTTCATTTTGTCATTTCCTAGTTTTTATCTATCATACAGCAGAGGCTTATCACAATCAATTTTTATATGTTGTTTATATGATGATGTTAGATATGATGAGTGCATTCACAAACATTGTATGATAGTGTTAAAAAATAAATAAATAAATAAAACAGTTATCTAAATCTAATCACCTTTAAAATCCAATGTGTGAATGTGATTAAAATGTAATAAAATTAACTAAAATTTAATAAGAAGTAGTTGGGTAATTTCCTATACCAGCATTGATTCAAGAATGTATATGCTGTAATATAAGTCCTATGCTTAACTTTTGTTACACACTATATTTATAAAAGTATTGGGTCACCTGGTCGTAAGTACGGTATGTGATTTTTGAGCATCGCATTCCACATTTAGTCCCAATTTGCTCTTATAATTCCCTCCACTCTTCTGGGAAGATCTTCCACTAGATTTTTGAGTTTGCTTATGGATATTTGTGTTCATCAGCCACAAGGGTGTTACAAAAGACAGGTACTGATGTAGGTGAGGAACTTGGGGTGCAGTCAGTGTTCCAATTTATCCCAAAGGTGTTTAGTAGGGTTAAGATCAGAGCTCTATCGCAGGCCACAACATCTTCCTCTCCAAAGCATGTAAACCAGATCTTCAAGGAGCTCACGTTGTGCACAGGGGTATTGCCATGCTGGAACAGGTTTGGGTTTCCAAGTTCAAGTGAATGCAAAGTTTTATTATAGCGCATCTAAAGACGTCCTGTACAATTGAGTGCCTCCAGCTTTGCGGTAACAATTTGGAAAAGAGCCACATATAGCAGGAGAGTTCAGGTGACCCAATACTTTTGGAAAAATAGTGTATTTCTAGTGGTAATCAGTGGGACAATTTGTCCCTGTATGTATTATTTTTTAGTTTAACAACAAAACATACAAATGTGTGCCCTGACCTAAGATATTATTCCACATACATATCCCTCTTTACTCTTAAAGGCATAAAGGAGATGATTCAAGCGACACCGTAAACACTTTTCTATTTAAAACCACATCCACATCCTAATGGCTCACACAGCTACTAATACATTTATAATCTGTTAAAAAAAGATTACATGTAACATAATTAGACTGTTAGTCTTACTGGCCTTTTATAGAATAATGTTCAATAAAGTGGCGATGTATAAAAGTAATAGTTTTTTTCTTTGACTTTCCATTTTCCTATTCTATTACATTTATGGCAAACTGAGATTTTTTTTATGTGTTGCATCATAACTCGGAATATGACATACAAATATTCAGTGGTAGCACAAGTGCCCCTCTTACATTTAATGTTCTGGAACAACCAACAAAACAAGTTCATTGTTGTTCATTTATGTGACAGTGGATATAAACCATTGTTCCATCACAAACCCCTATTTTTTTTGCATCTCTTTAAAGTGAACAAAACATACAATGCATCTTGTCTTGCCTGTCCCGAAGACTTTCCCATAGAGGTCAACCGTAGTTAAAGTTTTACTTTTGACTGTTACTGGAAACTCCTTCCGAAAATATTAAATAAAGTCTCCTTACAGAAAAAGTTGCTATGGATCCGTTTATGCATAGCATCTGTCATTCAAGTTTTTGTGTCAGTTGTTGCTCTGACTATTAATACAGAATGCCAGAAAAAAAGGAATTGCATTAGTGTGTAAATAATGATCAGTCCTTCCTAATAGACTCTGGAAAGGTCATGTTGAGGGGATTAGGATACTCTCAGGTTACAGTGAATTCATGCCCATGTGTCGTAGCTCATTGTGGTAATTAGGGACTCATATTTCTATCTCATCTATACACGATTCCATTATATTGACATTAATGGGAACGACTCAAGCCCACAATCGATAAATGAATGATGCAACCAGGCCACAGCATGACCACATTCTGATTTAACATACAGCAGGAACAAACTGGAAATCTGTTTATGATGCTATGGTTTTATGTTCTTAACCTACTGTATGATGGCATTTTGCGTAAAATGTATTGTACATGTATTCATTTGCATATTTTGCACATCGCCAGCTAGGAAGTATAAGAATGTGAGTATTCAATTAACCAATCATGTGGCAGTATTGGAATGGTAAAACATTTATTCTTTTTTTTCTTTATTTTAATCATTTTCTTATTCCATTTACTCTATAGCTGTTTCGTTTATCGTGAGGAAAACGATAAGTCACTCAGTGACTCTGTCTCATGGCATGATGGTTTAGCACCTAATATCTGTAGGCAGAATTGTCTTAGTGATGTAATAGAAAAGTTAGAGGACATTAGCCAAAACGTTTTAAGATAACATTTACGCCATTTGGCCAACGCCCTTTTCCAGAGCGACTTACCTTATTTATACAACTGAGCACTTCATTAAAGGACCTTGTTCAAGGGCCCAATAGAATCAACATGTTGGTGCTGGGATTTTAACTTACAATCTTTTGATCAGAAATCAAGTGTTTTAACCACTGAGCTACCACTTACCACATAACAGAGTGCATAACAGGAAGGCTGGAGAAACTCAATAACCACTCTTTACAGCTCTGGTACACATAAAAGAATCTCTGAATGCCAACATGTCAAACACTGAAGTGGAAATTAAGAACAAAAGCATAAGTTCAGTCGATGTCTCATATTGATACATATACCCAGTTAATAAATTATTTAAATTCTCATTATGATAAATATATTTTCATGCATTCACACAAAATCTATACATATATGTATAATTTTGCATAAAAATTGCTGTTTGTTTTTTTTTTTTTTTTTACAGGATTTTACAAACCGAGTGATGGAGATAATGCCCTAATGACTAGAAGGTTGTGAGTTCAAATCCCAGCAAGATTAGAGCGCCCCTGCTGGGCAGTTCTGTAAAGTCTCAACATAAAAGTGTCTAGCAAACATCTAATAATTTTGCTATGGTCATTATCTTTAATTCGTTTTGTACAATGTTCTAAATGAGCTCACAAGATATTTTTGCTTTCATGCCGACAGAACGAGATAAATATCAGCTAGAAAACGTGCTGAAACGTAATATTGCTTTGAGAGGTAATATATTTGAGACCTGAGAAGTGATCACTGAGTGCCATCACATCTGCACTTTACTTAATCTGTTTATGTTTCTTCTATGCCCACTATGGTAACCACAATCAGTTAAGGGTAATGGGAATGGCACTAATAGCTATGTGCAATTTAGATAATTCTGCATGCAACAGGATACTCATTATTTTTATGTTCACGCTTGAAATGTTCAAAATCACCCATATAATATTTGATGAAAAACGGAGGAAATGTCCTACTTGAACATGAATCATTATATCACACAAAACGCCGGCCTCTGTTGCCTTTCTTCTATCTATCTCGATCTATATTTTTTTATGTTTCTTATTTGCATGAGAAGTTTTTCATTATTTTAACAAAAATACTTTGCTATAAAGTCTAAAAGAAATAGGTCACTAGTGCAGTAATATGCAGCGTACAGTAGATCAGAACAGCCAGGTGCAAAAATGTCAAGTCAAGTCAAGTTTATTTGTATAGCGCTTTTCACAACAGACATTATCTCAAAGCAGCTTTACAGAAATCAACAGTCAAGGTGAATGGTGTGCATTTATTTAAAATATATTTAAAAATTACGGTGGCCGAGAAGTGCAAAACACATTAACAAATCCGAAAACAAATGAACAAATCCAAAAACAAATTAACAAATCCGAAAACAAAACAACAAATCCAAAAACAAAACAACAAATCCAAAAACACATTTGTTAATTTGTTTTTGGATTTGTTAGTGTTTTCTAATTTGTTAATTTGTTTTCGGATTTGGTAATTTGTTTTCGGATTTGGTAATTTGTTTTTGGGTTTGTTAATTTGTTTTTGGATTTGTTGTTTTGTTTTTGGATTTGTTGTTTTGTTTTTGGATTTGTTGTTTTGTTTTTGGATTTGTTAATTTGGTTTTGGATTTGGTAATTTGTTTTTGGATTTGTTGTTTTGTTTTTGGATTTGTTAATTTGTTTTTGGGTTTGGTAATTTGTTTTTGGGTTTGTTAATTTGTTTTTGGATTTGGTAATTTGTTTTTGGATTTGTTGTTTTGTTTTTGGATTTGTTAATTTGTTTTCGGGTTTGTTAATGTGTTTTGTACTTCTCGGCCACCGTAAAAAATGTCTCTGAGATCCTTTTGTAACTTAATACTTCTTGTAATTTTTAGTGTAAAAGTTATCGATTGAAGAAGACAAAATCGAGAAAAAAGGAGTGTCAAATATAATATTGCAATGACTGTAATATTCGGTAAGCACATGGAGGCGTCTAAGTGTAAGTAAAATTATTCTGCCTGGATCATCTGTGCCTAAAGACACACCATAATTATGCTCTGATGGAAAGGAAATAAAAAAAAAATAAACTTGTTCTGGGGATATTGTTCTTTTTTTCATGGGCAATTGTTAATCTTAATTAGAATCATAAAACACTTTATAAATGCCCTGACAGAAGAATTCAAATGACCTGGCTTTTCCAGCCATATGTGGTTCTGTAACAGCTGTAAGCACAAAGGTAGAGAACACAATTGTACATGACGTCTCTCAATGCTGAAGTGTGATATTTTCCGTACACTTGAACTAGGAGACCCAAACCTGTTCCAGCATGGCAATACCCCCTGTGTACAAAGCCAGCTCCATGTAAATATGCTTGACATGTTTTGGAGTGGAAGATCTCCTGCTATAGAGCTCTGACCTTAATCTCATTAAACACCGATTGGATGAATGTGAACACTGACTGCACATCAGGCCTTCTCATCTCACCTACGCTGAATGAGAACAAATCTTCACAAGCGCACTCCAAAATCTAGTGGAACATTTTCACAGTGGAGTGGAGGATATTATAACAGCAGATGGGGAGTCAATATAAAATGGAATCTTATGGTCAGGTGTCCACAAACATTTGTCTATACAGTAATCAAAACTATGGTGTTGCAAGTTGGGAACAATGGGAACGCAAAAAAAAGGCTATTTATGACGCTCACACAGTGTAACAATATTGTGTAAGGCATTCAAAGATTTGACTGACTTAGCTACATAAGGGAAATATTTTGTGTAGCACTTACTTCAATCATTTTTTTATTCATTCATTTAAATGAAAAGGCTTCATGAAACAGAGGTATGAGTCACTCATCCTGCTCACATTATAAACACCACTATATATGACAACAAAAGTATGATTTATATAATAGATACAACTCACAAGGGAAAATGCAAAAATAAAGCAAAATGTCCACATGAAATTGAACGTGATCATATTATGTTTATTGATCGTTGATCTTGTGTTAGGGATAAATAATTCTGATTGACTTCTTTAAAAAAAAAATTATTTTAAAGTTTAAATAGATTTTAAAAAGAGTAATAATTATTTGTTCGTAAGAGACAAAATAAAAGGGGGCATAAGACACAGCTTCAGTAAATCTGAATAAAATGAATAAAATTTACACCTTTACGCTTCTCTCCAAAAACAGCCAAGTTCCTGGAGGCATGATGTGGGCAGAGCTAAAGAGTCGTTAGCTTGCGCAGCTTTTGCATTGCGATCGTCTACATGCTGTGACGTCACTATATATTAAATGGGAACAAAGGTTTTATAGTCTTAAATGAACTCGGGCGAACAATCAGATCCAGCTGTACATAACTGATCTAGAATCGGATCCCGAGTCTAAAATTGAACATCGAGGATGACAGCGGCAATGCCGACTTCAGCAAAACGTGTCTATATGGTAAGCACTAAACAAGGTTCTCCTTCAATCGCATTCAAAAACACACTACTTTGGAGACGTTCTTCTCGAGCGAGTCCTGTGCAGTGCTTTGACGACTTCCATAAAAGAATGAAGCACGGTGATAGGTGCGCATGTGTGCGCACAATCTTCATAAGGAAGTTCCCATACACGGAATTCCACCCCTCATGACATCATAAAGGTCCAACGAGAAAAACAAACGTTCCGAAACGTACACTCCTTCTGGGTTCGTATATTTGGCACATAAATACACATGACACAGTCATACACCCAAATCGTTATTTTTTTTTTTTTTTTACTTCGGCCGCATTTAGTATGAGAATCCAACACTTTAAATGTGTAAAATAACTCAGAATGCATTAAAAAGTATTCCCACCCCCTGAAGAACAGAGCTGAAAGCAGAATAAGATTTCTTGACCAGAATATTTACAATCTCTGCAAACACACCAAGGGGTCTTTTCAGTATTGCAGTAGCAATATGTATGCAAAAATGATACAGAGTGGCTAATGAATGTGTGTCTGAATGGCATGTTTAACTGAGACAAAAGCCTCCTGCGATGTCCACAACAGAAATAAAGTGTCTCGGTTATAGGAGCGCGCAAAGGAAGTGGCAGTGAGATGAAAGTAAATCATGTCTGCTAAATACTCTACCTGTGTTTTGTTTACCGGCCGTGCAGAGTTAACCACAGGAGGTAGCATTAAAGGCAGCTTTTATTATTTTTATTTCTCACATTGCTTTCCACCCAAAACCAACAGCATTGTTTTGTTTATTCCATAAGGGTCTTCTGCACACCGGGAGTTGTTTGCATTTTGTGAAAGTGACACAAGGGGTTTGAGTTGTTTTTGGTCTTAAGCAAGCTGTTTGGACTATTATGTAACTTAATGTAATAATTGCAAACAAAAAATTTGCATCAGAAAGAAATTCTTGTAAATTTTGTATAAGGAAGTATAAAGAAGAATAAGGTAGTATAAGGAAGACGCAAACACACACACACACACACACACACACACACACACAACAAATAAGAAAAATACCCATATAATAAAAGCTTCATTTTAAAATGTGTGAGGTAGACTGGTAGAATACTGACTTCATGTGTGATCATGTCTTTTTTTTTTTTTCCTACATGTAAACATATGACTAATATGTGATTATGCTTTGACATGTTATACCTTAATACTGACCTGACATCATGTAATCATGTAATAAAACCACATGGTAAAAAAAGCCACATGCCCTACATGTGAGAAAAATGAATGCATATGAACAACGTGTTTATATCATAGATGAAAACTAATTTATGAATGAATAAATACATGATTGATGTGTGTGGGTGTAAATTTACTACATGTGAAAATAGGAACAGAATCGACAGTCATGTTTAATCATACATGACTTACACAATCTTACACTGGTCACGGTTTTAGGCAAGTTTAGGAAGTGGAAAACTATCTTTAAACCATAAATCATTTCAGCTTATCAGTTATCAGAAAACATTTACTGTCCGCTAACACATGTAAGTGCAAACAAATGGCATCCAAAGAGCAAAATTGCTTCTAAATGAAATTACTACAATTAAAATGGAAAAAGCTGTTTGCTAGGAAATCTACAGAGAACAACCATTTCGTTTCCATCTGTCCACACTAGGGTAATTTTGTCGGATTTAATCCCATTTACTCCAAACACTTAGCCAGATCTAAACATAAGATCAGTTTTACATTGCAAATTCTACAGCCAAGGACATAAACCCTAGCGAAAGCAAAGAATCGTTTCCAAGTTCCACGGTATTGAAATGAAACAAGAGGCAAATGGAATCTGGGGATTTTATTTAATATCTGACACAAAATAGTTTATTATCCCCAATTTGGGCTGGATGTAATAGACATGGAAGAAGGGAATTGCTTTTTTGGAGCCTGAAACAAGCACAACAGTGAAATAATAGATCTCTCATGGTCCACTGATTTTCTGTAGTTAGAGCGTAAAGCATCAAATTAGGACCTGGCTGTTATATTTCCTGACTTTTTCCTGACTTTAATGAGGTCAAATAAACATGTGGAACAACTTTTGTTCTGATGCACTTTATATTATAAACACTGTTACTCACAATGTGGTTCGATCCCATTGCATTTACAATATTGAATGTAACTGTAAATGGATCAAATGTACATCATTAATATTTTTTTTTAAGAAATGTCTAATATTGGCACCTGGGTGTAACAAAACACCTCAGAACATACTGTTGTTGAAAGATTTGAGGTGGTGACAGGAACTTCGCTTTATGTTGTTGATTATTGTTCTTTAACATGATGCCGCTACGAGTTTATATGTTCCATGTGTTTGAAGATAAATGTCTTTCCCACACACAAACCTCATCAGCCGGTCTGTGAAAATATTTTGAATATGAAGCTGGTCGGTAGCATACAAAAGGTTGAAGACACATGGTCTAAATTAGTAATGAGTGCTGAGTATAAACATCAATAGCTACAGTGGGGAAAAGTCACTAGTGTTCCCATGAGGTGTGCAGGAGACTTCTTTTGGGCCAAATCCCTTTAGATTATTAACTGTATCTATCCAGCACATTAAACACTGCTTTATAGAATTAGAGCTTTGCAGAACAAGAAATAAAATTGGTGAATTATGAGTTTGTGTGTGTGTGTGTGTGTATGTGTGTGTGTGTGTGTGTGTGTGTGTGTGTGTGTGTGTGTGTGTGAGCGTAGTTCAAGACTCTTGCTCTATTGTTGTCCTAGTTCACGCACATGTGCATTCATCCACTTGTATTTGTCTAAAGCTGGTATTAAAACAGCAAGTCTAAACACTCTTTTCTTTTCTTCCAAACCCATTTTTGCCTGAACCACCCGCACCACCTACCACCACTATCCTACCACCTCTGGCTTTTACACTGCGTGGGTTCTGGCACTCGTACCGGGCACAAATGCCGCAAGGTTATTCGTCATCCAGTGAAGCTTTAGGCTGATCATTTAGTTGGGAAGAGATAGAAAGCTTTGTGTTTGGATTTATTCTTGGAAGGAGTGTCTAGTGTCACTGCTATGTAACAATTAGAGGCAAAACTGTACCTTTAGTTTTTGTACCATGGAAATGTACAATGGAAATGTACTCATTTACTCAAATGGTTGCGGCACCATTAGTTGATTGCTGGAAATATCGCCTATTGGCAAAAATCCATATCGCTAGTTTTTCCGGCTTCCAGTCCGCTTTCATTACGAAAGCGGCCTCTAGAGGCGAATCAATGACGGCACATGCGGTTTGTTTTACGCATGAGACTGCACGTTGCACGGAGAGTGTTAAGTTTCTTATTTCTTATTTATGAATTATCTAATTATATTTATTGATGAATATACTCATTTATTTGCTTTAGCACATTTTAAGTGAGAGAGTTTAGTGTATATTGCATATAAGCCTGCTTACTTAAAAAAGGCATCAATGGTATTTCAAGTCCTAATATCTGACTCTGGTGAGCCCGACTAGGACTTTTGCCAAATAAACAGTGTCTGATGCCATAAAATGAGTTCCCTGATTTAATTTGCCTCGGCCTAAACCGGAAAGCGTGCAACATTACCCTCACAAAGATATTCAGGATAAGGCTTCCATTTAGAAATTACAAGTAACCGATTCCAAGCTGGACTGCAGAGCTTTGGCTGCGGTGACGAGCCGAATCATGAGACATTGCATAACTAATACGACCTGATGAGCCATTTTATTAAAAATTGAACAGCATTCCAAGAAGGGCTCCAAAAAAAAAGCAGCTCAGTGGTTTATTACTCATAACTGGATTGATGGTTCCATCACTTTGTCTGCCATAATGTGTGGGGTGGTGTGTATCCTTGGGGGTGAATATGACTGACAGCTACATTTAATAGGCCTCACCATGGTCTGTATTTTATTATTAAGTGGCATGCCCTGACATATATCACTATTACGTATGCGTCTGTCCGCAGCTTTCGATTAAAAGATCGTAGATCAGGCAGTGTGCGTTTGGGATGATGTAACCTGCTGGACCACAGTAATAGTAGGAGTCAAGCCCAATCTGTCAATCATGGTGATGAGATTAAAGGAGGTCATAAGTGAGGTCATATATCTACTCTTATGGGCAGGCGTGCTGAACTCGACCCTTAAATGCTCAGTTCAAAAGGACATCCCATTCATGCAGCTGTCAGCTGTTATTTAAAAGATTCAGTATGTTTAATTATTAGCAATATAAAGGCTGAAGTAAGCAAAAACACCCGTGTAAACAGAATTTACTTTCATTCCAATGAATAAATTAAGCATTTTATTTATTTATTTTACTTTTCTAGGGTGTTCATGTAAATAAATAAATGAATATATATGACTGAATAAAGGAATGACAGATGCTTGGGATCACGGTTTTGGTAATGCGGCACCAATTTCTTAAAAAAAATCTGCAAATATTTTTGTCTCTGTTTGCCCGAGTCAAACACATTGCTGATAACAATGCGAATAGACGACCTACTGATGGCCCTTCTGCCATTAAACAAACAAAAGGAAGGATGGGATGTATCTGGCTTATCTGAAAGTGCCGCAATGAAAAATGATAACGTAGCCACAGCGTGTACAATTTCAAGTGCAGTGATAGTACCCATGGTCTGAAGGCAATATGTTCACTAGGATTTATTTTCAGCAGGAGTGGCGGACAGCTTTGAGATTTAGAACAGGACAAAGCAATAGATTTGGTGAATCCGGCTCTCGGTAAGACGTACCACTGGGGTTTTTTGTTTAGACTCACTTTCTAGAGTCACTAGTAAAGAAGAAACCATAAAATGTAACATAACTTTAAAAAAATACAAATTATATGTTTTCAATTAATCGAGTAATCAATCAAAAAGAAGTTGTAATTGACAATTTGCTTATCATTACATCCGCATTGATGATTATTTTAATTCTTTGAGTATCAGTTAAGATTAGTAGACTACATAGACAAATATTGTGCTTTGTAAATTACATAATCATGATCCATACATAAAACGGTTTCTTTCTGCCTAATTGTATCAGGGGAAAGATGATACATATACTGTATATGGACAAAAGTATTGGGACACATGACTTTTTCAGCCATACATTATGTGGTTCTTCCCCTAACTTTTAGCACATAGGTGCAGGCAGGTATATTTGCAATTGTATAGGATGTCTTTTTGGATGCAGTAGCATAATATCTTTCCTTCAATTATAAACTTGGAGACCCAAATCCGTTTCAGCATGACAACAAAACCAGCTCCATGAACATTACATGGGTTGGAGTGAAGATCTTTCATGGTATAGAGCCCTGACCTCAACCCGATTAAACACCTTTGGGAGGAATGTAAACACTGACTGCACCATAGGCATCCTCACCTCACCTTCATCAGCACCTGACTTTAATAATACCCTTGTGACTAAATGAGAACAAATCTCCACACTAAAAATTCTAGCAAAACATCTTCCCAGAAGAGCTGAGGTTATTAAAAGGGCAAATAAAGACTAAATGTGTGAATTAGATATTCAAAAAGCTGATACCGATCTTGCAGTCAACGTATGTCCATATAATGTATATTGGAACATTTAATAATGTTGATGTTTTTTTATTTTTTGCTAAAGTTTTACCAAAAACTCCAGCTAGAGAAGTATTGAGGTGTTTGAGACCAAATAAAAGGGTCTTGATGGTGCTTGTGATTGGTGTGCGTGTAATTTCCTGCGTGCTAAGTCATATCCTGTGGTTCAGTGTGAAGGTGATTGGCACTCTGTCTTTGTCATACGGTGAAGTAAAATACAACCACACACATAAAGAGAGAGCAACGAGGCTGCCATCTAGTGCTTTATGGTCTAGTTAGGTGTGTGTGTGTGTGCGTGTGTGTGCGCGCGTGCGTGTGTGTGTGCGATATTCCAGACACACTAAATAAGCAAACACTAGCGAATAAATCAGGATATGTGTGAGAACACGATTGCAGTACTATTTTGCTCTTGTAAATCTTAAGAATCCACTTTTGTAAGAATACACAATTTGTTTTAAATGAAAACATGGCTCATGCATTTTGACATTCAATTGTGCCAACACATCAGTCTTTAATCAGTGTGGATGTGAATATATTATTGAGCTAACCGGGTTGTACTTTGAACGTGTCCTCGCCAGTCAACAAAAAGTAATACATTAAATATATAAATAATATGCACTTTTCTATTTCCAGTGACCTTCGGAATATGAATCTCTAGTTTATAATGGTAAGTGTGCGCAGGTAGGTGGATTTAAAGAGCTGAAATGCTCATTTTTTTACAAGCTATACGATGACTCATGAAAAATAATGTTTTTTTCGTACAAAAGATTCCAATGATTATCTTTCAAGGTAAACCCGAGTGCCGTTATAGTGGGCTATGCTGGGCTAAACTGCTGTTCTCTAAATGACCCATACAACACCAGCTAACTTTAGTCTTTTAAACGTTTCTGAACATGCTCTGACCTTTCTGTTGTCATGCTTCCTGCTGAAAAGTTTTAGAATTGAACGATTTTGTTTCCAACAATTCGGCCTAAGTTTTCCCACGGATGTCCCAGTCACTTACATATCCAGGTTGATGTGATTTGATTTAAGATGTAATCAGTGACACATGGACTCCAAACGTCCTCCTCAGACACGAATATGTTTGTGTCTGTCTGGTCCATGATCTGATCTTCCAGCTACTGGGTCAGCACCATGAGATAATATGGCACCTGTACACGCAAACACACAGCTGGCAGTAGACAGATGTTTGGCTGGACGATACAGATAATACTTTCTGATTTGTTCCAGAGGATGCTTGCTTATGCTCGTAGCAAATTGGGTAAGGGCTTCCATGTGCTCCAAGGAGAGGTGAATATGAGTCCCATGAAGTAGGAAACATTGGCTAACCTCTTGGATTAACATTGTTTATTAACAAACATTGTGACACTCAGAGTTAAAAATACCCTCAGCTTTTAATCAGGAATAAAAAGATTTTTGGGAAGCTAAAATTATCTGAAAAATTTTCTAATGGACGGGCTGAAGAAATCATAGGAATTCCATATGGACAGGTTGAAGAACTTGTAGAATTTTTTCTCACACGGTTCAGCTACATTTGTCCAATAAGAGGGAAGCATCACTGCAAATCAGTGCAAAGTTCTTCTCCTAAATATCCGGACACTAAAACAGAAGCCTAAATATTGAACCCTTTTGCAGAGACAGATCAAGTTCTCTGGAAGAAAATTCCACAGAGATGCTCATGTTCATTGTTGGCTTCCCTCTGAGAACTCCGGATTTTGATATAGCACAATGATGCTGGAAGACACTTAAGTACATGACTTCATCAGAGAGCATCAGTGCTTTGTATACAGTATGCCAGTCAGCATGTAGGAATGGATATTCCACCATTTAAATATCAGCATAACAAATATGGTAGTGGACATCATTCCTGTATATGCAAGACTTTTTATATAAACATAATAAATATAATATATATACAGAACTTCTAAACCAGTGTTGCTACTTGGCTGATTTAACAGAATCCGGCTTACTGATGAAATCAACATAGACATACTTATGAACTTTTGTCCTGCTGGAAGTAACTATCTTTGGGTGTATGAAGTGATTGCTGCGGACATATTCATCTAGCGATCCGGTGTCTAGAGCCCCAGGAGTGTGTGCTCTGGAGTCTTATTTATACTGACAGTGCTAACACAGTACACCTTCAGCTAAATAGCAAGAATGCAAATGCAAACCGAAAACTGGCTGGGGATCTGGACAGCAGAAGGCACATCATGTGTTGGTCAGAAGATGTTGATTCATATAAAGCTGCATCTATGAAAGCAGGTCTAGCTGCAAGACGAATCATAGGTTTATATTCATGTGCTCATTCTAAAAATGTCAAATAACTTCCACAGGGATTATACAACACAACACCCCCAAAAAATGATTCTTTTTGGTCACTAGCTGTTTTTTTGAAAGGAGTCTCCAGTGTTAACACATTGTACAATTTAAAGAAGACACTAACTTTTCTGACACAGAAAACTAGACTCACTAGACTGTGCTTTGTGGTTATTCAGCAAAATGGCCAGCTGCACTAGTTTAACATCAACAGAGCAAAAAGAGAGAACAACGAGCAAATGATTAGTTTGCACACATTCAACAACATTAAATGCTATTATAAATGGATAAATCAATTTGTTCCTTCCTTAATAAAAAAATAGTTTCTAATCATCTTCACTCTTTTACTTGGGAAGAGGACTCTTTACAGCTCCATAGCATGTTAAGTACTAAGCAGTGGGTGTCTTATTAAACCAGGCCATTCCTTTACAGCAATATAATCTTTAAATGAATGACTGTAAAATGGGAAATTTTGACCCAAACAGGAAAAGGGTTAAATTAGGAATGCATGAAACTGTTTTAATACTGACATTAAAATTCGATAGATTTCATTTTGATGACCAGCAAACCAAGTGATAACATAATTGTTCACAGAAAAGGCTGGACAAAGAGAAATAAGGACGGTTCGATAGATGAGGTGAGTTCACAAAAATGCAGTAGCTCATGTGTTTCCATTTAAATCCAAGGGTCATTACCACTGTGTTATCGAGGCCGTTTATTCTCCATAAGTCATACGACAAGATGACTTTGTGTCCCATGAGCAAAACTATAAAAATACCCATTTTGGTTAAAACAACAAAAGTTTTCTATAATTACATAATGATGAAAAAAGGACAAAACATGAGTGGTCTCATATAGTAATAGTTTAGTGAACATTTGTTATAGAAAAAAGGTAATGCTTGTTGAGAAAAATGCTTCTTTAAGCATACTGTACTAAACACAATGAGAAGAAACTCTAAGACAAAGGGTTTTGTTCCACATAACTATTTGAGGAGAGAAAACAATGAATGTGAAACCCTTTCCATGCTAAAACATTTTCTCAAAGCATAAGAAGCTAACTAGAGGTCGGCCATCGGTTTTGTAGAGTTGTGAATGCTGGCACTATCGGCTATCGGCAAAAATCCATACCAATAGTTTTTCCGGGTTGCGTTATACAGATTGAGAGTGGCCTCTAGAGACGGATTAATGAAAGCATGTTTATTTAAAGTGTCTTTTTTATTTTTATTTTGGATATACCTGTTTTAATTTATGTGGAGTGTTCGGTTTGAATGTCTTATTTTCCTCAATATTTATTAATATAATTAATATATTCATAGTTATTGCATTAAGCATATTTTCATGATTCAGTACTGTTTTATTTATTTGTAATTTTTAAAAGTTTAGTACTATTTTAGCTGTATCTATTTCAAAACTATCAGTCAATTATCGATTAATCGGTTATCGGCAAATAAGATCCAACCTAGCTAACACTATTGGTAATTGCTATTTTTCAAACCCCTACTAAAAATCTCAATAAAATCTTTATTCTGGGGCCACTTGCATGAGCACCTCGCTTCGGAGAAGTAATACACACTTTCACACACACACACACACACACACACATTCATTTTTGGGGGCATTTGAAGGTTACCATTTCATCTACAACACACAGACAGTAACACACACAGAACAATAACCAAGCCTCCGATTATGCTATTTCAAGGTGTGATTTTATCCAGAATCATTAGAATGTCCTTAAAGTCTACATGCCATCGGAATGAATTGTAAGTAACTTTATTATGTCAATTTATTAATTTCATGCTAAAACAACTCAATCCTGGAATTATTTTCAAAGCAAAATACTGTCATTATCAGCAAGGAAACTTGCCTGAGATAAGTTATCACAGATTTTATAGTTAAATGCACATTTATTAGAGTCACTGCTGAGAAATTAATTCAAAAGTGCACTTGTACGAAAGCTAATGTAGACCAGGACGATCTGGAAAAGTAGATTTAAAATCTTTGCTTTTCTCACCTCCTAATATAACAGCACTGAGACAGTGTGTGCTGTAACAACAATGAGGTAGTAAACATTACAGGCCAAAAACTAAACTGCAAAACCTATACCCAATATAAACTTATGCGCAGACAAGAAATGTGAAATAAAGTGTTTTTGATGAAAGTGGTTGAGTTTGCTAGACTTTCGCATGGCTACAAATCAGAGCAATCACCCAAGGCAAAGATAAAGATTAATAATAGAAAAGGAAAGGTGTACAGTAATTACAGTGGATGGAAGAAAGGTTTAAACATGTACAGAAATGAGAGGCAGAGTGCAAATCCCAAGGTCATACAGAAGCTGAGATGAAAAGCGCAAACAAAATGAAAAAACAAGGCCAAACATTACAAATGACAGAACATGCCTCAGGCTGAGCGTTATATTATGCAGAGGCTTCACAGCAGGTACTATAAGAATCCTTGAGGGATTTGGGGTGCTTTCATATATGCAGTGTTTAGTCCGTTTGAATAAAATCTTGATGCGTTTTACAATTGGTGGTCTCAGGCCGCTTCCGTGTGAACTCTACGGCGAGAAAGTGAATCGACCCGAATGCAGGAATCAATCATGCAATGTTTAAGGTTACAGAATTGTTTTTTTGAGCAAATGCGAGCCACAAAACTAAGCTGTGAAACGAAAAGAGGAAAAAACCCTAATGCATTAAATCTAACCCATACTCTGCAATCAGGAACTATAAGGTAAATATAAGGTAAATAAATCCTTTGCTAATCCGTGTAGAGCAAAAAGCTCATCGGTTGGAGTTGGACCGTATACGGTATATTGTATATATATATTTGTGATAGAGTTTATTGTGTGACTTCGGGTGTGTGTGAGTTTCTGGAAGGAGAGGAAATTTGCATTCAGCAAAGCAACATCAAGCTAAGTGACAGCCCGAATGTTTTACAAAATACGGCATGAAAGATTTGCTCTAGATGAAACAAGGATAATGTGTTTTTTTGGGTTGAAGGCGGGACACAATATGAAATTCTATTCCTCTCTTACTAAATGTGTTTCTCAGCTTGTTGTGGAGTTAGCCATTTCATTGTGTATGGGTGTGTGTTTCGTTAGTGCTATCAGGAACCTTATCTGAAAAAGTACACGGACGGAGATTTCATCAGCATGGCTGTGTTTGTGACGACTGAAGCAGACAGTGCTTTTATTAGATGCCATTTCCTACTGTATGCTACTGATGCTTGTTTTGATGTCGAATGAATCAGTGTCTGTGTTTTTATCTTAGGAGACGAATGCTAATTTTTTTGCATGATAATTTGCCTGTACATCAAAACCAAGAGCAACTATTTTAAGTATAATAAAAAACCTTTACCATTAAACTTTTTGCATCTCTCCATTACCTGTACAGTATATGCTAAGAGCATGCTTAATAAAGAGATATAAACTAAAGCTCCATTAAAGATGCTATTTAGAACCTTTATAAGGTTTTTTTGTTGAATGCTTGTGTGCAATTTCACGTCTCAGATGTTTCTCTATTGCCTGGAGTGACCTTAAAATAGGTATTAGCCGAGTCATGTCTCAGATATATATACACGTATACCTGCACACTCACACATACACACAAACGGTTGTGCATGAGTCCCTTGCCTAATAGAGTCTTTACTTCAGGTCTGTAAAAGTGAACACCAGTTGCATCTGAGACAGAAAAACAGACAAAGAAGAGAAATAGAACAATAGAAATGATAGAAATGATGGAAACGATAGAAACGATAGAAAGAGAATTCCTGTGGAGAATCACTCTATAATCAAACTCATCAAGTAATGAGCGTCCATTACACACCACATGTTGGCAAATGACACTCCATAAAATTGCACCACTCCGAACACACACTACACACATAAAGAATTCAGTTGAACACATTTCAGTGATGGAAAAATTAAAAGTGAAATAAACAAGTCAGAGAGGGTAAAACATGAATCAAATTGATACCCCAAACTAAATATCCCAAACTTTACAAGGACACGTGTGCGCTCATTTGGGTTTTTTGAGAGCAAGCGAGAAAATCAAAGACAGAGTTAAAAAAAAAATCCTTCAGTTACAAAGTCAAAAGCAGCACTCAGATAAATGAGGTAATGAAATATGTCAATGGAAGGAAGGGCAAAAGAAAAAAACACTACACTGAAAAGTCACCTTATTTCCAATTATTTTGGGAAAAAAATTTTTTTACTTACTTGTATACTTGATAGATTTATAGCTCTTTTAAGTCATGCAATCAGAGAGAGTGTGTGTGTGTGTGTGTGTATATATATATATATATATATATATATATATATATATATATATATATATATATATATATATATACAGTTATAGTTATAGTTATATTTATAGTTATTATTTATTAGAATATAAGAATTTCATACCGGATCGGTCGAAGCCCGGGTTAACAACGACCGCCACAGGTATCGTTAGGCAAAGAAGAAGAGGAGGAGAGTGAGGACTGAAAGAAGAATAAGATAGTGGAAACTGAAGGAGGAAGAGTGTAGTGTGAGGTTCGGGGAAGAGGTCAGACAGAGGCTCGGTGGTGTTGAAGAGGTGTTGGATGATTGGGCAACTACTGCAGGAGTGATGAGGGAGGCAGCTAGAAAAGTACTTGGTGTGACATCTGGAAATAGAAAGCAAGACAAGGAGACGTGGTGGTGGAATGAGGAAGTGCAGGAGAGCATAAGGAGAAAGAGGTTGGCAAAACAGAAGTGGGATAGACAGAGTGATGAGAAAAGTAGGCAGGAGTACAAGAAAATGCGGCAAGAGGTAAAGAGCGAAAGCCAAGGAAAAGGCATATGAGGAGCTGTATGAGAAGTTGGACACTAAGGAAGGAGAAAAGGATTTATACCGATTGGCCAGGCAGAGGGACAGAGCTGGGAAGGATGTAGTGCAAGTTAGAGCAATAAAGGATGGAGGGAAATGTGTTGACTAGTGAGAAGAGTGTGTTGAGAAGGTGGAGGGAGTATTTTGAGCAGCTGATGAATGAGGAAAATCAGAGAGAGAGAAGGTTGGATGATGTGGAGTTGGTGAAGCAGGATGTGGATAGGATTAGTAAGGAGGAAGTGAGAGCAGCGATTAAGAGGATGAAGAGTGGAAAGTCGGTTCGACCAGATGACATCCCGGTAGAAGCGTGGAGATGTTTAGGAGAGATGGCAGTGGAGTTTTTGACCAGATTGTTTAACAGGATTTTGGAAGGTGAGAAGATGCCTGAGGAATGGAAAGGAAGTGTGCTGGTACCGATCCTTAAGCATAAAGATGTGCAGTCTTGCTGTAACTACAGGGGAATTAAGTTGATCAGTCACACCATGAAGTTATGGGAAAGAGTAGTGGAAGCCAGGCTGAGAGAAGAGGTGACCATCTGTGAGCAACAGTATGGTTTCATGCCGAGGAAGAGCACCACAGATGCCTTATTTGCTTTGAGGATGTTGATGGAGAAGTAAAGAGAAGGACAGAAGGAATTGCATTGTGTATTTGTGGATTTAGAGAAAGCGTACGACAGAGTGCCAAGAGAGGAGTTGTGGTATTGTATGAGGAAGTCAGGTGTGTCAGAGAAGTATGTGGGGGTGGTGCAGGACATGTATGAGGACAGTGTAACAGCAGTGAAGTGTGCAGTAGGTACGACAGACTGGTTCAGGGTGAAGGTTGGACTGCATCAAGGATCGGCCCTGAGCCCTTTCCTGTTTGCAGTGGTGATGGACAGGTTGACGGACGAGGTCAGACAGGAGTCTCCCTGGACTATGATGTTTGCAGATGATATTGTGATTTGTGGTGAGAGTATGGAGCAGGTTGAGAAGAGCCTGGACAGGTGGAGATATGCGCTGGAGAGAAGGGGAATGAAAGTCAGTAGGAGTAAGACAGAATACATGTGTGTGAATGAGAGGGAGGGCAGTGGAGTGATGCGGTTGCAGGGAGAAGAGCTGGAGAAGGTGGAGGAGTTTAGGTACCTGGGGTCAACAGTGCAAAGTAATGGAGAGTGTGTGTTAGAGAAGTAAAGAAAAGAGTGCAGGCAGGGTGGAGTGGGTGGAAAAGAGTGATTTGTGATAGTTGGGTATCTGCAAAAATTAAAGGGAAAGTTTATAGGTGTGTGGTGAGACCTGCGATGTTGTATGGTTTAGAGACAGTGGCATTGTGTAAAAGACAGGAGGTGGAGCTGGAGGTAGCAGAGCTGAAGATGTTAAGGTTTTCATTGGGAGTGACAAGGATGGACAAGATTAGAAATGAGTTTATTAGAGGGACAGCACATGTAGGATGTTTTGGTGACAAGGTGAGGGAGGCGAGATTGAGATGGTTTGGACATGTGCAGAGGAGGGACATGAGTTATATTGGTAGAAGAATGCTGAGGATGGAGCCACCAGGTAGGAGGAAAAGAGGAAGGCCAAGGAGGAGGTTCATGGATGTGGTGAGGGAAGACATGCAGGTAGTGTGAAAGAGGCAGATGTAGAGGACCGGGTGGTATGGAGACGGATGATCCGCTGTGGCGACCCCTAATGGGAGCAGCCGAAAGAAGAAGAAGAATGCCATAATTATATTTATGAATGAATATATTCATTCCTTACTAAAGTGTGACAATGTTATTTGATAATGACTTTGATAAAACTGTGATAATATTGACTGTGAAATATTCTCACAGTCAGTAAGATTTCCGCAGATGCATTATTTGCCTTGAGAATGTTGATTGAGAAATATAGTTCAGAGGAGTTATTTAGAAAAATCGTACGACAGGGTGCCGAGAGAGGAGTTGTTGTATTGTATGAGGAAGATGGGTGTGTCAGAGAAGTATGTGAGGGTGGTGCAGGACATGTATGAGGACAGTGTGACAGCAGTGAAGTGTGCAGTAGGAACAACAGATTGGTTTAAGGTGGAGGTTGGATTGCATCAAGGATCAGCTCTAAGCCCTTTCCTGTTTGCAGTGCTGATGGACAGGTTGATGGATGAGGTCAGACAGGAATCTCTATGGACTATGATGTTTGCGGATGATATTGTGATTTGTAGGGAGAGTAGGGAGCCTGTTGAGAAAAACCTGGAGAGGTGGAGGTACACGCTGGAGAGAATTGGAATGAAATCAGTGAAGTAAGACAGAGTACATGTGTGTGAATGAGAGGGAGGGAGTGGTACGGTTGCAGGGAGAAGAGGTGGTGAAGGTGGAGGAGTTTAGGTACCTGGGGTCAACCGTGCAAAGTAATAGAGAGTGTGTTAGAGATGTGAAGAAAAGAGTGCAGGCAGGGTGGAGTGGGTGGAAAAGAGTGGAAGGAGTGATTTGTGCAAAGGTTTTGGAAATTCAAATGCAAAAGTAATTGCAATTCCGTTTGAGTTTTGGCAGACTACGTATGCAACACAGAGAAAACGAAAAGCATACGTGGAAATTAATATTGCTATTTAAATATTACATAGTCATAACTCGTCAGACACAGAAAATAGTGTTGCAAAGGGACTGCTTTTCCATTTGAAATTTGGCAGTCATTGGTTGTTTGCGTTTTTGACTGCATTTGGATTGTCACATTTTGTGTGTCCACATATGGAAAACTCACTTGCAAATACAATTTGCATTTCCTTTTGAATATATTATATATATATATATATATATACACACACACACACACACACACACACACACACACACACACACACACACACACACACACACACACACACACACACACACACACTCTGATTGCATGACTATCACGTAATCCATGCACAAATAACACCATTTTCAAGCAGGAACAAAGTTTAAGAGAACAAAGTTTGAGGGAATTCAGAGTACTCCTACAGCTCTATATTATGCAGATGGCCTTTATTTCTTCTTGCTTATGAAACATTGCTGTGTTTTAAGAGCTCCAGTGACTGAAATGGGGGTGATGCAAGGACTTCCAATAGGACTCAAAAGAAAATAAGGAAGGACCGAGAGAACAGAGAACGAAAGAGAACGTCTGGGAGTGACCTGTCAGAAATGTCCTTGGGAGCTCATTACTACTTGCCACCTAATCAGTACCAACGGCAGCAAATATCACAACATGCTGCTTTTATGGGACAACAGCGAGTCTCTTAAGGTTGTTCAATGGCTTTTGCTCGAGCGCAGCACACACACACACACACACACACACACACACACACAAACCCTCTCCTTGTTCCTGTTTTCTTTCTTCATATAGGCTCGATGTGAGCCCCAGCAGTGCTGTTTAAGTATGTGGATGTGAGTTTGCTGACACTGCACACAACATTAAAATGAATACCCTCTACCTTAATCCCATTCACAGAGAGTAGACAAATGTTAGAGACAAAAAAATGTTGCAACAAAGCTACACAATTTCTTAACATATATCAAAAGTTTCAGCTCAGTTTCCCCCACATGGAATGAGTCATTATGACTCGACCAGTGCATGGTGTTATGGGAAAATATCAACAGTCAGAGTGGCATGATGAGTCTAATATGAAGCAGAGCTATTGTCACCAGCTCGTGGTAAATATATATTTCCATATCAGCATGCCGAGGTGTTGTATATGTTGTAATATAAAAGCAATTTGCCAAATTTTACTTAGTAAAAAACAATTAGTTTTTTTATTTTATCTGTTTATAGTTACGTTTAATGTAGTGGACAGGGGAAAAACAAGTTACTTTTATTGTTTTCGCTTTGTATGCGTTTTTTTCCTCTTTCTTGAGGAAGGCAAGACATAGTTGAGGTTAGCAAGACATAAAATGCATGATTTAGAATAACTGCAAAACCGTACATGTATCCGTACCAAAAAACTGGATACATGGATACGGATACATGTACTGTTACACTCCTACTTCTGATTGTTGAAAACCCCTAGTCTCACCCCTAGTCTCATTCACTGCACTGCACATTATCCATATAAAGTATGTACTGAAGTATGTATAACCAGAACATATTATAACAAATACAGTGATACAAAAACTGCAGCTGAAAATGTCACAACTATTATTATAGAAAATGTATCAACACCTCCTGGCCAATCAGTATTAAGAACTCAATTCTGATCTAAAACCGAATAAGTATTATAGATGAAGGATCTTTTGTTAGAAAGCTAGTACATTAGACGCTTATTTGGCTAGTGGATAGATTCCAGCTAGTTAACCCTTTATTTAACAGAATATTGATCTAGTCTTAATATTTCTTCATTTACAGAGCCTAGAAACTCAGACCTGCTTTATATCTGATGAAGCAGACACCAGTGTAGGCCATGATAGAAGCAAGGAAGTTGAAGATAAGGATGGTGGGAGAGGAACGCATGAACATATGTTAGCTTTATAAAGAAGCAGCGACAGAGTTATTAAACCTGCAGGTGATTAGCATGATTATTTGAACCACTGGCGCTTTCATCATTCTTCTCCTCTTTCTCAGCCCTGACGCTATTCTCATTCGAGACTATCAGATGCTAATCTGATAGACAAATCACAGCACGGCAGAAGGAGGGCAAGGTTGTTGAGATTGCTTTGCTCTGGAGTCAAAGCCCATTAAAGAGATTAGCATCAGTAAGGTGTGGAGTTAGCATAAATTAAACGTAGTATAACTCGCACAATTCAGGTGGCAGGTTGAATTGTATACTTTGCATATCGTGGGTAAGATGAGTGTGTAATGTATCACTATGGATGCATTCGATGACAGTTTTATTATACTTGAATCCGAAAGGGGGAAAACGCCTGAATTTCCCTGGTGTGAGTGAGCTGTGACAAGTGCAGGATTTGGCTTTAGCCGCTTAGCTGAAACCATAGTGGACAAATACTGAAAGGGAGTTATGCAGTGTTGCCTTCAGCAAAAATACTATTCCCCTAATACCGCAGCGCTCAAAACGCAGGCTTGCTGCTCGATGTCGAATTCCCAATACGTTTGGCAATAAAATGTTTTTTCATTTCAGTGTACACACATGTCGCCTTGTATCAGTCATAGCCCTGTTTGCTAACACCTCAATTAGCGGTTCAGAAACCCAATTAGTGACTAATTGCCGGATGTTGGTGCCATATGCTCAGCTCCAAAAAACCTGGTTCATCGGAATCCACAGTCAGTAAAATACGTGTCATATAAACCAGTATCACGTAATGAGTATCCTGCTTTAACTGAAATATCCAGCACTTACATTTTTCCACTTCGAGATGGACAGAGGCAGACAGGATATCGAGTAAGACACATGGAGGTTTTCCACCTGTTTTGTTGTGTGGACGTTAAAATATAAAACAGGACCTCTTCTTTTTTCTATCTCTGCCCATGGTAATCAATATCACATCCTTGTATCTGTGTGTGCATGTTTGTGTGAAATACAGAGGAACATTGTCAAGTCATTCTGAAGTGGCTCTGCTCTCTCGCACATCCACAGCATGCACTCGGTGAAGATTTATGGCTAAATTATGAAGTGTAAAATGAACTCCGATAACGGGAGAGGAGCAGCACAGTTGAGAGCTGCTGCTTCAGCAATTCTACTGAGAGCTCTGCGTATATAGGACTACACTCACAGACATGGCTCTATACCCTCAAATCTACACATGTGCATGCACACACACATATATATACACACATATATATATATATATATATATATATATATATATACACACACATTGATATAAAAAATTATAATCCGTTACTGCTCTTAAGTAGCTTTTTCATGTATCTGTACTTTACTGAAGTATTTCTATTTGGGGAGATAGTCGTTACGTTTTATTTATGATAAATAAAATTATGAAAAATTTACTGGTTAAGCACACAGCAAGCCACCAATCAGGGTTCAGTAAACGCTCTGTTTTTAACTTGTTTTGATTGCCACTTGGTGGTATCTACTTAGCATCAACATTCAGTTCAGCCTTAGTTTAACAGCAAGCAGAACATTTTGAGAGGAATAACTGAAGGAAGAACCTCCTGACTCGAACTTGCCGCAACACCTGTGGCCTTATTTGCGAGATTTCTTTTTAAACAGCTGTAAAGGAGGTTTTGGGCTCAGGATAATTGTAATAGATATCAATCAGTGTTTGACTCATTAATATCATTATATTAATAGATTGGTGTGCTAAAAGAAACATCAGAGTATTATCACATAAACTGCATTGATTAAGCAAACAAACAAAACATCCAGAACACTGTTCCAACTATCTCCATACTTGTAAGGGATAAACATCTGTATTATTACTAATACCAAATATTTTGAAATGACTTTGGGGTGTGTTGGGGAAAAACTTTTTCCCCCTATAACTTCGCTTTATTGCTCTTATACCACAATAATGAGCAACAAAATCAGTTGTTAAGAATGACAGCATGTTTTTAATCTGCATTTGACTTTACCTTAATGTAATGTAACACTCATGTAATAGGTATTTTTTTTTTCTTCCTTGAAAATTGAGACAAAAAAGCAGAATACTGAGGAAACCAATAAAAAAATGTTTTGCTACAAAAAAATTTAAACTGGAGACTCTTTCCATAAACTAAAAATTAAACCCTTACACAAAACCTCTTTGATTTCAATTCCACTGGACAGAACTATTAAAATAGTCACATTCATGTCAAAACTGAAAAACAAGGATGAATGGCCGAAAGAGGAATGCTTTTACCCACAGTGTGGTTGAGCCACATCAGAGAGAAAGCATTAGCAAGGAGGGTAGAATAAGTGTGCAGATGCTTTTTGTGATGAGTCACGGAGAACATTGTTCAACCACTTAAATATCAAATTGAACACGGCTCCACATATCACAGCTTTAAATCATGTTTTGCGTCCATCATGTGTTTTTCAAATCCTTTTCCATTGGAACCCTGCTCTATCTGTATGACTAGCCTGTCTCTATCTCCAGCTTGGGTGCAACAGGGAATATCAGTGAAATTCGAGAAGCTGGATGGAGTGTAGTATAATATGTGGCATCAATTTAGGCTAGTTCTCGGTGGGCTTAAGGGGAGAAAAATCCCTCATAAATGTAATATTCATGATTCACTATTAAAGTGTAAAATAGAACCTCACAGCAGTCAGTGATCCTCATCTGGACATGCCTGAATTCAACCACACCATATAACTGTAGCACTTTGTTTGTTATTTAATAAAGAATGGCATACTTTCTTTGTTTCTGTTTATAGTTTTGTCATTTCATTTTGAAAGAATTTATTCCTGTTCGTCTTTCTAAAAGAAAAAATTCCATCGTCAACTTTCGTGTTTTTCTTCATTTTTCAAAACAAACGGACGTACAGCGAAAAAAAAACGACTGTCTATCATAAAACACAGACACTGGAGAATCCTTCCACTAAAAGGAAAGTGAAGAAAGATATAAAAACGTCTATTGTACATTTTTAAATACCAAAAAGCATGTCCATGATCAGGTTATAGAATTTTTTATATTGACTTTCTTACGGCTTCTTCCATTAGGGGTCGCCACAGAGGACCATCCGCATGTTTGATTTGGCACGTTTTTACGCTGGATGCCCTTTCTAACGCAACCGTCCCCATTTATCCGGGCTTGGGACCGGCACTAAGGCTTGTGCAACCCTAATGGCTGGGGTCGGTTCCCTGACCGGGGAACGAACCCGGGCCGCAGCAGTGAGAGCGCCGCATCCTAACCACTAGACCACCTGGGAACCTGCAGATTTCTTCTATACGAAACTGACAGTTTTTATATACAATTTCCTATAGAAAATGCTGAAACAATTGAATAACAAATGCATTATAAACCTGCGATTTGCCTTACAGACAAGCTGCTGTTTTAAGGATTTAATTAACACCTACCCTTTAGTTAAAATCAACACTTCCTGATCAAGCAGTACTGAGAATATGAATATGACTGTGCCATAATTGTGTATAACAACAAACAGAATGTTATACATACACCACATAGTGAATCATATATTACTGAAAATACTTTTTCTTCCAATTGACTCCAAATGTACATATATTTGAGAGAGCAATCCATTTTTTTTCCCATACATTTTTTACGGAGTATAACCTTTTTTACACACACACACACACACACACACACACACACACACACACACACACACACGCAAACACACTCCAGTCACAACAATGCCATGCTGAGCACAAACCAGAAGTGGCAAAACATGATTAAATGCCATAGACACTTTTCTGGTGGTGGAGCAGATGGCCACTAGTGACAGAGAATAAGAGTGGGTGTGTATGTTTACATTTATTGCTAGACAGACTACAGGAGAGGACCTTTTTTTTCTCCAATGTATTACAAAAAATAGCTAGGATCTGCAGTGGGGATTGGCACAAATGGTGATTGTAGTCCATTGAATGTTACTGTGTGTCATCTATAACATGGAAGAACTTCTATACTTCCAAATCATACTAATGTAGCTTAAACTAATTGTAGAAATTATCCCCCCCCCCCCCCCAAAAAAAAAAAAGTTTTTATTGCTACAATCCTTTTTTGACCTTCCATATCCTTGGTACACAATGTCTGAGAGAGCATTTTTAGAGAGCATACTTATTTTCTCTTATACCTATTAATTCAGCCAATTCCTTTCAGCCGATCTTTTTTTATTAACCAATTCTATGCAAATATTTATTAATAATTCAGCATTTATTTTTTTTATTAAAGACTGTATTATATACCCTTAAAATAAACCAGATCTTATAATAATGCTTATTATGCATATATACGTGTTTTCAAATGTTGCTGTTAAAATGCTTTCGCGATATTCTTGAAAGTCTAATGAACTAAATTGACCAATTTTGTAGACTTCGGAAGAAAGGTTTGCTGAGAAATCTTGGCGGGAGCTGTACATTTAAACAGTGTATTTGCTGAATGTGTGTACTCTTATTGATACTTTATATTTACTGTAAAAAAAAAAACATTTTCTTCTCAAACATATTGCAAATTGCTTTTATAGCTGATGGAAATGTCTGATTTAGTAGTGGCCAATAAATACAGGTTTAAATGTGAAAGAGGTGTATTTGAGAAATGTATTTTCTTTTTGAAGTTTAACTATGAAAACTTTTGTGTTTACCCAAAGATTTTTGACACTCATAAAGAATTGACAGCATGCCAGGCATGTCATTGTTGCATGTTACAAAAAAAAAAATAGGGTGTCTTTTTTTTTTCTCTACTTTTAAATCTTTAGAAGTGACTTTGTTCTTCTTTGCCAAGGTCGAGCAGTTAATCAAAGGCATTCTGCAAACAGAAACGCCAAAGTACTGAAAATTGGAATTGGAATTTGCTTTTATTTGAACATGCATTAACATTTAGTCCCCATTTGCTGTTATAATAACAGTTACTGATGAGTCCAGTCTACATTGCAGTTTATTCCACGTGTTCACAATAAAGTTGAGGGCAGAGCTCTATTGCAGGCCATTGAAGATCTTCCACTTTAAACTATGTAAAGTATATTTTCCTGGAGCTGGCTTTGCTCACAGGGACATGATTGTGCTGGAAAAGGTTTGAGTCTCCTAGTTTAAGTGAAGGAGTAATGCAATCCTAAATGATTGTGCGCCTTCAAATTTGCGGTAACAGTTTGAGGATAAACCAAATCCAGCTGCAGAAGTCAGGTGTTTGGAATATTATATGAAATATTATTTATTCTGCATAATATTTATTGGCGCTACAGAGAGTTTGTTTCTTGAATTCCCACTGCCAGAGCACATCAGCTTTGAGTTTATTATTTGTTATTGACAGATTTTTATTGGGAGTGACGAGGATGAACAGGATTAGTAATGAGTTTATTAGAGGGACAGTGCATGTAGGACAGTTTGGGGACAAAGTGAGAGAGGCGCGATTGAGATGGTTTGGTCATGTGCAGAGGAGGGACATGGAGTATATCGGTAGGAGAATGCTGAGAATGGAGTCGCCAGAAGGCAGGAAAAGAGGAAGGCCAAGGAGGAGGGTTATGGATGTGGTGAGGGAAGACATGCAGGTAGTTGGTGCAAGAGGCAGATGTAGAGGACAGAGTAGTGTGGAGACAAATGATCCACTGTGGTGACCCCTGATGGGAGCAGCCGAAAGAAGGAGATGATTATTTATTAGCTGACACGTTATTGAGGTCTAGATTTAAACTCATTTAGTCGAATGAGTATAAGAACTATAGTAATAATAAATATAAAAAATTTGAAAATAGCATTATTTCTTCCAATGTACGTTTAAGAAAGGGGAAAGAATGCTGTAAATAAGCACTGATTCTACAAACAGGCAAGAACCATGAACAATATATAATCACAGGTCTGGACAAGGACACCAAGGACGTGTCCACCGACCTGAGACATGAGCAGCATGGAAATGGAATGGAAAACTAATCGCATCGAATGTATCAGCCCATGATAGCGCTAATATGCTGCCTGGGTATGCCTCAATCGCATAAAGTCGGAATCGGGACAAACCTGTATGTTGTGCTTTGGAACGTATGTATTCAGTTGTTTTAATCATAAATATGATAAATTGGTTTTAATATTTAATCTCTGAACCATTTAAATGTAAAATTGCAATTAAGTAAACATGCATGTATTAAAATCTGGTGCACACTTGACCGGCTTTTGCCCATGTTTGATAGCGTGTGTGTTTTTTTTTCTGGTACATTTTTATAGTGTTGATGTTGCATGTTTTATGTTGATGCAATTTTTTATAGCATGAAGGATTCTCATGAAAATAATATTATATATATACACAGTACAGACGAAAAGTTTGGACACACCTTCTCATTCAAAGAGTTTTCTTTATTTTCATGACTATGAAAATTGTAGATTCACACTGAAGGCATTAAAACTATGAATTAACACATGTGGAATTATATATGGAATTATATACATAACAAAAAAGTGTGAAACAACTGAAAAAGGTCATATTGTAGGTTCTTCAAAGTAGCCACCTTTTGCTTTGATTACTGCTTTGCACACTCTTGGCATTCTCTTGATGAGCTTCAAGAGGTAGTCACCTGAAATAGTCTTCCAACAGTCTTGAAGGAGTTCCCCGAGAGATGCTTGGCACTTGTTGGCCCTTTTGCCTTCACTTTGCGGTCCAGCTCACCCCTAAACCATCTCGATTGGGTTCAGGTCCGGTGACTGTGGAGGCCAGGTCATCTGGCGCAGCACCCCATTACTCTCCTTCTTGGTCAAAGAGCCCTTGATGCCTTCAGTGTGACTCTACAATTTTAATAGTCATGAAAATAAAGAAAACTTTTTGAATGAGAAGGTGTATATGTGTGTGTGTGTGTGTGTGTGTTTGTGTGTGTGTGTAATATATAAAACATCTCTTTTGATAACTGTGATATAAATCCCTTGTAAATCACTGCCATTTTTACAATGTGCATCGGTTTTAGCAACTTCTTTACCAGGACTAATGTGTTTTTCTTTCGAATAATGAGAACTCCATGTGTGTTACTCGAGATCACTTGAGGGAGAGTTTAGTGAAGGAAGAGTTATGTTGTATTTCCCACAGGATGCTCCCTGCCATTGGTGGTGAAAGATGGTAATTTAGTCTGAGGAAGTGCTTCAGAAAAGTCATTTGCAAGCTTATTAGTGGCACGGCTGCAATGCAAAGTCGAACGTTTTTTTTTTAAAAAACATGTTGTAGTTCGATTCAGCAACTAATGCTGACTCAATTATGATGGCCCTCTGAGTATTACAAGTTTCTATTGCTTTCAGTCAACAAGGCTCTACAATATATTATAGTCTGTAACTGGTTTACTTTTTTAAACTGATTTAGTTGTTTAGTCTTGGAACAAAACTGCTGTGGTGTAGGAGGAATAAAACAGTTTGAAGCATGCTTTCAGAGGAAAATAATGAACGTTAGCTGTGGTAGCACACACACTATCACACCAGTGTCACTGCTGTATGCTGAGAAGTACATCTTATGGTTTTATGGGAGTAATTTTACTCCCATGTGGTTAATAACTAATAAATTAGCTAATATGTCAAAATCATATCTGTAGTTGCGTCCCTGGTCAGAATGGAACATTTGATCGATGTAGCTGTGTGTTTTTCACCTGGAACAGTGGATGACTTATTCAGGTCAGATGGTAAATCAGGCAACTGTGCGTATGTGTGTGTGTTTGAGAGAGTGTGTGTGTGTGCCCAGTCACACTACAGGAATAGCACTGCTGTAGGGCTAATATTGCTGAAATACCACTGATGAGCGTTAAGGCTGCTAGGACATCTGCTCCAACCCCAGATCCCTTACATGACAGGTATTGCAATAAACACTAACACACTCGTACACAGATGTGAAATTCACACACACACACACACACACACACACACACACACACACACACACACACACACACACACACACACACACACACACACACACACACACACACACAATCTCTTGGCTCACACTTTATCCTAACTCGACTCCTGTTGATAATTATTATTCATAAATATGTAATTTAAATCTTAAAGCCAATACTCTGGTTGTTTCCCATGCACACACACATTTCATGGTAACATAATAGGAGTTCAGCATCCTGACTCAGCATGCTACATCCAAAGCAATAAACATTTTAATTGCACTCAGCAATGAGGATTTCACACTAGGGTGACTAGCAGAGAGGGATGACAAAGAAACAGATGAATGGAGGAGGAGTAAAAAGGGAGGTGTAATTCATTAGATGGAAATTACTCTAATATTTAGGCGTCAATCATTTTAACATACACTTAAAAATAAAATACAAACATGAAAGAAGCTGTAGAAGAGTCATTTTCATTGACAATTCTCTGAAAGAAACATTGTTTGCGTGTAAAGTTTAGTTTGCTCATTTTCCAGAAGGGGGCCAATAATTTTGGAACTGGCCTTCCACAAATGTACCGTATAGAAAATGAATAGGCCGGTTTTCTCTCCTTTTCTGATTACAGTCATAACCTCCAGGTACAACTATTGTAGCTACAGAAGGGCTGTCCCTGGGCAGTGATTGCATTTCGGTTTAGCTTAATGATGAGCATGAAAGGTCCTCATTTTTAGTTATTAGAACCTCCATTTTACTAGGAAGATGTTCCACTAGATTTTGGAGTGTGCTTTTGGAGATTTGTGGAGATTTCCAATGCATTCGACAAGATGGTTTTTATTAGGGTTGAGGTTCAGAGCTCTATAGCAGGCCACTACAGATCTACCAATCCAACCCATGTAAAGTATATTTTTATAGAGCTGGCTTTGTGCACATCCGCACTGTCATGCTTGCAAAGGTTTGGATCTCCTAGTTCCAGTCCATGTGACTACATGACAACAGACTAGGTGTTCAGTCAACACTCAGGATTATGAGGTGAGTGTACGCAGGACACCATGAGAAGTTGGCCTCAGAAGTCTCTGTATGTTGACCCATGTTAGAGACATCTTGTGTGTCCTAAATTCCTTTCGATTTCCCAAAATTGAGTTTATGAACATGCTATTACTCATTATATTATCTATTATCTATGCAATTCTCCATTATATTATCTGTTGTGACTGGTCAAGGGTAACACTGGCTGCTGGTGGAGCTAATTGCAGGAAATTAAACTAGATTCTTAGCCTGGTAATTCAATACATATCATTAAAATTCTATGAATATTATAGAACTTTTTTTAAGTTCTCGGTGACCTTTTGTAACACCAGTCATTACTGACAAGCCAGAGTGTTCACCCTGTATGCTAAAGCACACTTACACACACCCAATCAAGACACATAAACTTATCTGACATACTCAGGGTACAATCCATCTTTTGTTCTTTTCAAAAAGAGAAGGACGACATCTGTCCTCCATCTTCCCCTAAACCCTATTTCCCTCCTGTCTCTTAGACTTCAAGGGCAGCCAGACGTGCATCATATTTTAGCCTGATCTTTCTTTGAAGGGCCATCACTCCTCTCCCTCAGACCCACACAGCCAAATAAAGACACACACACACACACACACACACACACAGAGGCAGAAATATCATCTCCGCCTTTGTAAAAAAAAAAAAAAAAGGCCTGTTTTCCATCGCTCTGTGCCTTAAAAGCGTTACCTTACAAGAGGTGGTAAATCTCAGCTAACGCTGAAAAACGACGTCGCGGAATTGCTAGCCACTGCAATTGGAGAATTGCACACAACCACAAGCACAAAGACAGACAAAAAAAGAATAAAAGAAAGTAATGGGGACGAGAAACCTATACGTCCCACATCCGTCAAACTGCAGCATGCATCTCTGTGGTCAACTCTGGGATGTAAGAAAAACGATTACGAGGAATTCAGTTCTGGACAGAAATATGGGGAAAAGTGTAGTGTCAGTCCAAAAGAGAGTGATGTTATTACACCAGCGTCTCTTTCGCTCTCTCGCCGTCTCTTTCCCTCTCTGCGTGCTATCCCTCAGCACAAGTGTCAGACCCGGGTCGTATCCATTTTTTCGAAAACGTGCTCATTTTCTTTCAAGTTTGTAAAGCAAATAACTTGCAAGAAGGACAGTAAGCGGAGAGTGAACATTTGTTCATTAAAACTGTGGATGTTCTACACTTCGTGCGTATGATTCATATTCACGAGTGTAACATTACATAGTTTAGGCCAGAGCTCTATAGCAGGAGAGGTTCCATTCAAACCTATGTAAACTATATCTTCATGGAGCTGGCTTTGTGCAGAAAACCCATTGCTATGCTGGGAAACATTCGGATCTTCCAGTTTCAGTTCATTTGAATGTGAATAACCCAGGTAAGGTAGGTAGGTAGGTAGGTAGGTAGAACTGTATCGTCATTGCATTGTTTAGGTACACAGCAACAAAACGCAGTTTGGCATCTACCAGAAATGCAAAAACGTTTCATATATAAGTGGATAAATGTATAGCAAATAAATATAAAGGCCCTGGCAGAGTAAAATGGTGAGTAAATACACTTAGAATTTCTATAAATATACAGTGGGTGAAATAAATATTGAACACATCACTATATTTCTCAGTAAATATATTTCTAAAGGTACTACTGACATGAAATTTTCATTTTGTAAAGACCCATCCATATTTTATTTTAACCATAAGTTATGCGTAATAATGTGAAATGACACAGGGAAAAAATATTGAACACGAAGAAATGGAAGTGAAAAAGGGGAAAGCCAAGACTCCAGCTGAAATCAATCGGTAATTAGAAAGCAATCCTGCCCCTTGTCAGTGCAAATTAATATCAGCTGCTTCAGTCCCAACTGATGGCCTGTATAAAGGTGTCCCATTACCAAGGATTTACACAAGAAACATCTTATCATGGGTTAAAGCAAAGAGCTCTCATAAAACCTTCGCAACCTTATTGTTGCAAAACATACTCATGGCTTTGGATACAGAAGGATTTCTAAACTATTGAATGTTCCAGTAAGCACTGTTGGGGACATAATCCAGAAGTGGAAAGAACATTTCAGTAAAACCAACCATAACCAGGTGTTCCTCACAAGATTTCTGGGAAAAGAGTTGTCACAAGATATTTTCACATGAGCAAAGGACCACTTGTGGGAAGCTTCAGAAAGACCTGGAATTAGCAAGTCCAATTGTTTCAAAGAAAACAATAAGTAATGCACTCAACCACCATGGCCTGTGTGCACGCTCACTATGCGAGACTCCACCGCTGAAGAAAAAGCATGTTGAACTTGTTTCAATTTTGCTGTAGAACATTTGGACAAGCCTGAGAAATACTGGGAGACTATAGTCTGGTCAGATGAGACCAAAATTGAGCTCTTTGGATGCTATAATACACATCATGATCAGAGGAACTGCAAATGGAACTGCACATCACCCCAAAAACACCATACCAACAGTGAAGTTTGAAGGTGAAAACCTCATGGTGTGGGGCTGTTTTTCCGCATACGGTACTGGCAAACTTTATATAATTTAGGGAAGGATGAATGGAAAAATGTACAGAGACATTCTTCATAAAAATCTGCTGCCATCTACCAGGATGATGAAGATACCATGAACATTTCAGCAAGATGATGATTCCAAACACACAGCTAAGGAAAATTTCAATTGGTTTCAGAGAATATAACGGTGCAAGAATGGCCCAGCCAATCACCTGCCTTGAATCCAATTAAAAATCTATTGAAAGAATTGAAGATCAGAGTTCATAGAAGAGGCCCACGGAACCTCCTAAAGCTGTCATTATCAATCAAATACATTTCTGTATTGCAGAACATTTGATGTTTTGCATGGGTTTTTCCCAACATCTGGTGAAAATGTCAATAGCACCTTAAGAAAGATCTTTACTGAAAAATATGGTGACGTGTTCAATACTTGTTTTACCCGCTGTATATCTATGAATTTATACCATGAATTGTATACAAGACAAATGAGTGGAATGATTGAAAAGAATATCGCTATTATATATAGAATGATTGTCTTCATGAATTTGGCTTTGTGCACAGAGGCATTGTCATGCTGGAAAAAGTTTGGGTTTCCTAGCTTAAATCAAAGTTAAATGTTGAGATTTTGCAGTGAGTGTACACAAGACAGGACACTATGAGACGTGAAATCAAAATAAATATTTTGATCTTAATAGTACACACTAATTCACTGAATCGTTTCAGTAGAGAGGAGTTTTAACAGGACCTTGAAGGCCACAATAAAAAAAAAAAAAACATGATGCCAAAGTCAAAAATAGTAAGGGGACTTAAAAGACAGGGACAAATGGAAAAACAAATACACACCAAAGTATTATAACGCATTTGATCTCAGCCTTTTCAGGTCACTTTTAATTCTAAACTAGTGAGCTATAATTGCTGACATTTACAATACTGACATCTTTACCCTCTGAGTGATGATGGAAAGGCATCGTAATATCCTGACCATGCATTCAAGTTGCAGTTAATATTTCATCATGTTGGAGTCGGATCGTTCAAGATATTGAAGATATCCAGACATTGGTAACTCATTTATTATTAAATACTACTGAAAGTTCATTTGAGCTGTGAGTGAGTTATTTTCTTTCAAATCCTGCTCCCACAAAAAAGTTTGATTCGTTTTCTCACACTCCTCAAATGTTCACCACATTCCTTCATTCCTATCACTTTCAACTCATTTGTTCTATAATATAAAATGACAAATAATAAAGTAGTTCTTTTCACCACCATGACTAGTTCAAATGAATGAATGTAATGTAAACCTGTACTAGTGTGTTTGATTGGAACAGTGTGAAACAGTGTTTGAAACAGTGTGTTTGAGTCTATACAATATTAACAAAAGGATTGGGATATTTGACATTTTCAGCCATGTGGTTCTTCCTTAAATTGTTAAAGCAAAAAAGTTGCACGATTGTACTTGTAATTTTCCCTTTGACTAAACCTGCTCGAGCATGATGATTCCCCTGTGCACAGAGCCAGCCTGAACATATGCTGTACCGGTGTTGGAGTGGAAGATCTCCTGCTATACAGTAGATCTCATTCCTCAAACTTACTGAACACGGTTGGGATGAATTAAATGCTAACTGCACCCCAAGCCTCCTCACTTTACCTATTAGTACCTGACTTTACAACACCCTTCTGACTAAATGAATCTCCACAAATTTTCACAAGCACACTAGCGCCAAAATCTATTACATCTTTCCAGAAGACTGGAGGTTATTGTAACAACAAATTCAAAAAGCACACGTCTTATTGTAAGGTGTTCACAAATCTTTGTCCACAGATTGCAAGTGGTGTTGTGTTGGATATTTTTTAAGCATATCTTCATAGAGCAAGCTTTTTGTACAGATGCATTGTCATGCTTGGACAGGTTCGGTTCTCCTAAATCAAGTGAAAGTCTCATGTTATTGCATACAAAGGAATCCTACACAATTGTGTGCCTCTGTGCTAACAGTTTAGTAAAGTGCCACATATGGCTGGAAATGTCAGGTGACCCAATACATTTATCCATATAGTTTATATTATAATATTACAATAAATAAATGCACATACACTGATAATCACTAAAAACTGTCACTACACTATCACTACACTATTACTACACACTTTTCAAACTTTGTAAATGAATAAGGAGTTTTTTGAAAGATTTATATTTTTTTTAACATACTGGTAAGTCATTACTTAAGTAATACTTCTAAGTGTAAAGCCACCTACAGTAAAAGGTGACAGATCGATATAAAGGTGAGGCAAACTAAAAAGGAAATAGGTATACAACTTTTCCACAACATTTTTTCTGACCGCAAAGCAAATTTGCATGTTCCTCCGTATTTCTGGACCTGAATTTCCATAAAGCACAGATGTGTAAGCTGACCTTTTTTTTTGTATTTCTTTTTTATTTACACCTCCTCTGTTCACAAAACCGAACTTGCGTTATTCACACAATGGCTCATTTTTAGGCAGAGTGTTTTCTTCGAACCCCCATAATAACAGAATTGTGGATAATTACAAACACTGGCTTCGTCCTCTCTCTCTCTCACGCTACATTCTTTCCCATAACCTAACTTCTCTCAGACACCTACGCAGTTTTTAAACCACAAAGTGTATAATCTGATCAACAATTAAATCGAAACGACACAATGTTACTTTCATTCTGTTTAAATCATGCGCTTGGAATAAACCACCAAGAATCAGCTATAATTACAAGATAATTGTCTACAAACAATGATGCCAATAATAGTGTGAACAAAAATGTAAGTGTTCGGTTGTAAAGGTACGTGTTAAATTGTACATGTTGGACAGCTTAATGTCTCTGCGCACACTTATGCATTTCTCAGATGGCAGGAGGCTTAAAAAAGAGTCTAGATTATTATTTAGGGAACATATGCAGAAATCAGGAGGCTAAAAAGCAGATGTCGGAGCGTTCAGGTAGAGTGGAGCAGTCAGATGGAGGGGGCAGTGTTCAGGGAAACCAAAGTATTAAACAGCCACAGCTACATATACCTTACATATTCATTTTAAAGAATAAAAAAATAAAATAAAAATGATAATCCTAAAAATTATATGATTATTATATGATATTAATATTTTAGAAATAGAAGTGACCCTATTATTTAATTATTTATTCCATAATTTTCATACTTTTCATAAATTTTTATTCATATGATCATTCATATTAATCCAGTTATTAGAAACATACATTTATTACATTAAATCTCACACAATATCATTATTATTTTCATTCGAAATGAATTCTTTAATAACCAACTATTCAAATAAAATATTCATCCCTTACTTACTATAGGTTAAGCAGTCATAGCTTCAGTCTATATCTAAAAACTAGAGTTCAACTGTATTATATGTAGGGTTACAAAATGTAGGAAATTTCCAAGACTGTAAACTTTACATGGGAAGAACAGGAATAAATGGGAATAAACTGGAAATTTACAAAATTGCAGCTTAGCCTAGAACAGGGAACTCTATTATTTATTTATATATATATATATATATATATATATATATATATATATATATATATATATATATATATAGTTTATAAACTTTTCCCCAATTTTGTATTAATTCCCATAAATTCCCATAAAATCCAAAGAGTTCCCATGGAAACTTTCCAGACATTTTTGCACATCTTATCTTATCTTAAATACCAAACTATTAAAATGCAATATTAATCCCTTATTCATTATGGGTTCATCAGTAATGGCTTCAGTCTTTATTTTAGAAACCACAGTGAAACTGATGGGGAAAGATATAGGTGTGTGTCTGTGTGTATTTAAGCAGTTGCTTCCTGTTAGTTTAAGAGTATAATACTGTTATTATGTATTCTATCATTTATTCTAGGATTAAGGTATTTGAAATATAATCACTTCATTAGAACATAATACTGTGAAAAACATTATAACATGACACGTTGAGGGAAACCTTTGAAAATACCTTGTACCTATAGTTATTATATACATATAATATGTCATATACAGTATATTGTATATTTTATTTGTATTTATACACTGTAATGTATATATTTGTATTATGTTTCTACTTTATATATTTGCACATTTCTTTTCTTTGCTGAACAGAATTTTCCCAAATGTGGGACGAATAAAGGTATATCTTATCTTATCTTATTTTAAATGTAGCTTTATGAAATGGAAAAGAGTGTGCCAGCGAACGTCGAGGAACTTCCAGCCACATGTGACACTGTACTCGCCTACTAATTATTGCTTTGGAGAAGCTAGAACAACAACAAAAAAAACCATCTTGCCCCTGAACTAACACCTTTCAAACTATTAACCGAGCACAGACCTTGCTCTGAGGGTCTTTTCAGCACTTTTTCGAGAACAGCACGAATGGGGGAGGGGTAATGCTGTATAAAGTGTGAAAACCGGGCCTTGTTCTAATTACCTTTAGAGCTATGTGACCTTCTGGGTGAGCGAGCCCATTCTGCCGTGTTCGGGGAAACATTCTTTAAAGTGTACAGCTAGATTGGACAGTCCGACCTCCCTGAGGCCTAAACGGATAAATACCTAAGCTACAAGAAAGGGTGTAGGCTCTACAGCCCGGAAAAATGTCTTTCACCATTTCTGAGTTCGAGAAAAAAAAAGTTATATGCATCTAAAGACCTTCGGAATCGCTTCCGACACTGCCCGTATCTCTAAATTATTATGGATTATTTTTAAATAATTGATAAAGCTTTAGAAGGGTTGAATAAATAATTCCTTAAAAACTTCTATTCATAATGAACTTTTGATTATAATCCCTGGTGCTCTATTGCACAACCTTTATAACTAAGCAAACACTAATGATGTTATCAAGCATATATTTATAGCACATTAAGAACCATTAGCAGAGTTACGAAGAATCACAAGGAACTTAGAAAAGAATTAGAGGCGCAGTTATAACGATGTATGAACTGCTTCCAGGTCCTAGTTTAAGTTTTAAGTTGTGTAAAGTGTGTTGAAAAACTTTGAGTGTTACGTGGCGTGTATCAAGGAATATGTGAAAAAGAACGGCGATTAAGCTCCTTTACAGGAATTTAAAAGGAAATAACATCAAGCTTCAGTTGCAACACAATGAGCACAGGGTTTGATGCCATGGAGTTTTTATTTTTATATCTCGCTTTCTAGATTCATTTTCTTATGAATGCTAAGCTAGTGAAGTCATTTACATTTTGATTAGGCGCGTATTATTGTGCCGTCAAGCACGATGTGTTCCTTTATCTCAGTCTGGAGCTTTTGTTTAGATATGAAAACGGCACTTTTTTTTCTAATTAAATTATCCACCATTACAGCGGGGCATATCTATAACCATTTTTGCATGTGTTTTACAAGGATAAAAATGCTATTGATATTTTTTTTTCCTTCCTTGTTTTACAACTGAGAGATAAACCGAGTTTTGTTCATAGCCTGACAAATGTTATTGATGATCCCACAGTGGCTAAAACCAGGAGGACAATACAAAAGAAGAGGAGGACGAGAATTAAGAAATTATCGCATGATGACAACCAGGGGATATAATGGGACTCATTATAACGTCACATTTTCAAAAGGTCAAGTCTAAAGCTTGCTAAAGATCTCAGGAGACAACATCATTAAAAAACACTCGAATGGAAAAAAAGCTACAGAGGCATAGCAATGAGCAAAGACTAGAAAAATGACTGCCTGTCCAGCAGGTTCGCTAATATGAAGGTGAACATGTCAAGTGCCCCACACAATGTTTCACAAGACACTCTTAGGAGAATGATAGAAAGGAAGTGAAGAAGGCAGGAAGGAAGGTAGTTAAGAAGACTAGCAGTCACTCAAAAAAGGATGCAGGATGACCTGAAAACAGCAACAGTTATTTTTTGACAATAACAAGCAATTACCTAAATTGCAATCTCTGTTCAAACATTCCACATACATCTCCTGTGCTAGAAACAAGCAATGAAACAACAACAAAATATTGTTTGGAAGAATATTTTCAAGTCAGAAGAAATTAAAGTAGAACGCTTTGAAAATAATTCAGCATGTCATATTTGGAGAAAATATTTTTGTGTATACAATCCCTAGATTGCCATACCCCCAGTGAAGCATGGTGGTGGAAGTGTCACTGGCACTAGGTGGCTGGTGGTGGCACTAGGGCATTACATGCAATCAAAAGAAAACAGGACTTAAACAATGCACCAGGACACAATAGATAGCAATTATTTTCTAAATTAAGTGAATCACTAAAAAAATCCTTGAATGGCCAAACCGCACCTGAATCCCATTGCAAACGTGAAGATGCTAAAATTGTGCAGGATCAGCAGGATTCTAGTCTCCTTTGGGGAACTGAGGAAGCATTTCCAAAATAAGTGGGACAGGAAATTTAGATATAATTCAGACAAACTTTTTTCCCACTCTTTGAAACCCGCGGCTTAAACAATGAAGCGGCTAATATATGGATTTGTCCCGGGTTTTTCCCGGTTTCACAAGCTTCATGCAAAAAAACTGAGCCCAATAAAATTAGACCAATGAAATTGCGGAATGGGTTCAGGTGAACCAATGAAAGTCTTTATATTAAATCAGATGCGCTCCCACTGAATCGGGCCGCACCACATCATAAATATGGACGATGTTCCTCTGACGTTTGACCTGCCGCTCACTCGGACTGTCTACAGGAAATGCAAATCATTCGTCACGCTGAAAACAACCGGACATGAAAAAACACTTCACCTGTGTTCTGAGCTGCACGGCATCGGGAGAAAAGCGTCACCGATGGTGATTTTTAAACGCACGACGCCGCCAAAAGAAAAACTCTCGAGAGAAATTGTTGTGAAAGGAAGGAGGAAGACAGTGAACAATGACTTTCTTGGTAGGCTGTCTTTTGTTAAAGCCTGTGTAAAGTTCATTGTTTCAATGTAGACAGGTGCGGCTTATTTATGTTCAAAATAAAAATCTTGGTCAAATTTAGTGGGTGCGGCTTATATTTGGGTGCGCTTAATAGTCCGGAAATTACAGTAAATCAAAAGTCAACCAAAGACATTTTGTGAGTACAAATATTTGCCATGTTCATCCCTGCAAACTTACCAGATTACTATAGAAACATGAATATATTCAAACCAGCAAAATTATATAGACCTGTGCTTTGGATTGCAGCTGGAACTACAGTCACACCTGTAAAATGTTATCTGAAAAAGCATAAATGTAACATTGTAAGACACTTGAGAATCCTTACAAAACTAATAAATAAACACTATCATAGACATAAAGGTTCGATTTTGAGTTAAATCCAGGGTTAGAGTTAGAAAATGTTCGTATTGCTATGCATTTATATGCGTTTATATTTCTCCTAGCAAACCTCTCCACAATCTCCCTCCAGGAGTCAGTATGGCCGAATTGAACACTTCGAAAATAAGTAAAGATGGACGCAGTGATCGTTAAAATGCTTCAGCTGCCTCGGAATAAACATCAGCTGCAAAAAAAATAAAAATTCAGGCCGCATTTGGCCGTATTGAAAATCAATAAAGAGAACCTTCCAGTCTTTCGGTGACTGCTGGACTTTTCCGACTTCACTACATTTTCATCCTGACTTTATTTCCTCTATATTACTGTACACTGCTTTAAGGCAAAAAGATCCATACACGCTCATCATATGGTACATGAGCTTGATGCGTGTCATCTCTGATCAGAGGAGAATCTCTCTCTGGAACATGTGCTTTGAGAGATGTCGATATTTGATGGACGTTTGAGGTGTGTACAGTGAGACGGAGTTTACAGGGTTTATCTTTATCGAGTTTTAGGCCTTGACAACAGACAGGAGAAAGAGAGAACGCAAAATGATAGAATAGACAGATGGAAAACAGCAGAGAGCGCATCTTGAGATGCGGTATACTCACATGAAGTGAACTTTTTTCTTTTACTGTCATAGTTCTGTTCCCACAGTAACAAATAATATTAAGAAACTCGATTAAATACTAGTTATAATTCTAAAATGGTCACGCCAAGAAATATTTCCTGTTGAAACAGATGATAACATGAAATATCACGATTATATACAGAGTTTGAAACACTTTAAATGGAGCATTTGTGCTTAGGTTTCTTTTGTCACAGATGTATTTTATGATTAATTACAATCAAATCTTTCATTTATTAATAACCATTTCGTAGACTTCCCACCCACTCGCATCTCAATGAGTCGAGGAGCAGCTCATATTATGTGTCACGGTCAAAAAAAAAATCTTTAATTAACATTATATCATTATTTATTTTTGGTTCCCTGGTGGTCTAGTGGTTGGGATGCGGCGCTCTCACTGCTGCGGCCCGGGTTCGATCCCCGGTCAGGGAACCAACCCCAGCCATTAGGGTTGCACAAGCCTTAGTGCCGGTCCCAAGCCCGGATAAATAGGGAGGGTTGCGTTAGGAAGGGCATCCAGCATAAAAACATGTGCCAAATAAAACATGCGGATGATCCGCTGTGGCGCCCCCTAATGGGAGAAGCCGAAAGAAAGTTATATAATCATTTATTCATGTAGATTGTTTATTTAATATATTTACTTTTGTTTACTTACTTAATGAAGCTGTGCTTATTTAGCAAAGTTTATAAAAAGATACATATACATATATATATATACATATATATACATATATACATATATATACATATATACATATATATACATATATATATATATATATATATATATATATATATATATATATATATATATATATATATATATATATATACACACACACACACACACACACACACATTATATTATATATACACGGTATTTTTACATAGATTTGGTACAATTTAAATTTTACCAAAATATGTAATAAAAAAAATCTACCTTTTAAAAATCATTTTGATTCAGAAAGAAAGGCATACAATTTACTTCACTAATTACAATTCCATTTTACCATTACACTTTAGCAGCATGTCTTCATGAATTTGAAGAACTGCTGATGAGTGTGCAATGAATGGAAAATCATGGTCCGTAAACCAGAGACGTAGAGAATAATATTTTGCTACACAGTCCTAATGAATTAATTTGTACAATTTCTATCTTTTCTATCTTTTCTTTCTCATACAATTTCTATCTTTATGCCACTTAATGTACCATAAAGTTGTTAAAGATTAGGGTGAGTAAAACTAGGGCATGACCAGGGCAGATTGAAAAAATGTTATGTGAAAGTACGTGTGTTATGTAAGTATTAACGATCCGATTTTTTGTTGTTGTTGATCAAAAGAAAAAAAAAAAAAAAAGCACCATCAAGAGACTCACATTACGGCCAACTAGGTCACGGCATTCATTACAAATTGAGTGGTCTGGTTTCCAAACATGGATTAATAGAATAGGAATTAGATTTTTTGTGATATGATAGCATTGGGAAACGCAGCTCTGCTTAACATACAGCACTGGTTTTCATGCTATTATTAATAAAGCACAGCTGAACAAACTTTCCAGGTTTGCTAACATGCTAACATTATTATATTGCTCAGGCATACAGACTAGAAACAGAACCAGTGACTCTAGTAGCCAGGTTTGAAAATGTATTAAAGTGGTATCAAGTCAAATGGTTTAATCTATGTCTTTACCTATATGGTACAGGCATTTTAATGTTTGCCATTTTTAACACCTGTCGGATCACAGTCAGCTGCAGACTCCATTTCCCAGCAACCACCACAGTTGCCCAACATGGCCAACACAGATACCATCTTACAATATACTCATTCATTCACCAGATTTATCTGGCTTGTGTATATAAGAATATTTTCCTGCAATTTCGTGCATTGCTATTTCGTGACAACACCTCAACATTAATTATAATCCAGCACTAACAATTAGTAAACAATTTCTTTTTAATTACTAAAAAAAAAATCGATTAATAATTATGTTTAATATCCTAAAACAGACAAGAAAAGAAGTTATGGCTTACTTTACTGGCTACAAACTGCCGATCTTTCACTGGAGTGTTAGGGCAAAATGTAATTGATACAAAGTGGCTACTGAAACTGTGAAAAGCAAAAACAAAAGGGTACATAACCATCTTACAGTTTGCTGTAAGATCTATGACAACTCATGGACGTGGACAGTGCCTTGTGTAAGCTGTTGAAGAAATGGTAACACAGCGCATCCATATAAATCCTTGATTTATTAATCGACACCTTCTGACCAATCAGATTCAAGACTCCTGCAATGCTGCGCTAAAAAATACGGCAGTGAGACGGAATTGGCTGCTCGACAAATAACTTCCTCGGTCCAAATAGCATCTGCATTCTCTTTAATATTCATTTGGAGGAATTGCGTATTAGGAGTGTGTTTGCGTTCGCTTAGATGTGCTATATGAGACCAATATGAAGACATTTTCGAATAAGCACAGTGCTATGAATAATGTATAGGAGTAATATATAACCCAGCCAACAGAGCAGATACACAGACAGAGGGAGGGATATTTTACAATTTATTCTCCGTGCTGTTTCCGTGTGTGTGTGTGTGTGTGTGTGTGTGTGTAATTGTTTTTGTGTGTGTATATATGTGTGTGTTTGAGCTTGTGGGAAAGCAGCCAACGATGCTAGGCTTCATTTGCGTTTCCTCCGAGTCTTTGTTCTGTCTCAAACGGGTCCAATAATCACAACGGCGCCGCCGTGCCTTTAGATGTGAGAGTGTAGCGAGCCTGCTTGCTCCTGAAATATTTGTGCAACACAGCAAACCATAAAGGAGGTCTGATAAAACCGAGGCTGTCAAAATGGCTGCCGGATAAAGGAAACTTTCAAGCAAAGGAATACTGAGAACATCAGAGAGTGCTTTGTGCTTGATGGGGGATTTGTAGTTGCCACTTCTATCCCATCTGTTCATATTTATGAAAAGTCAGGGGTTAATCTGCCACTGAGTTCTAATATAGCAAGTAATCTACAGTAGTATAGCGGTTTCCTTGCGAAATATTGGCACTTTTCTTGAAATTGACCGAAAAAAAAATCTTTAATGAACCCACAGCATCAAATGATCAATATGTGATACCACACAAAATGCCACTAGTCTAATACGTTTTTCTTGCCTTTCTGACACTTTTTTTATTCAACCCTTTAAAAAAGGTAATTTCTTTAAAAGAAACAAAAGATATCACATCTAATAGTTGTTGCAAGCAAGAGCCAACTCCGTTATGTGTAAAGGAATGACACCTAAAAATTCTGCTTGTTATCAGAATCGTTTGCTTTTAACATGAATGTTGGCTAAAAAAAAAAAAAGCCAGGATCGTTAAATTATTACCAACATTTTTAAGCTATTATATATCAGCGCCTATGTCTGGCAGAAAATACAAATGACCGATCGATGTGAGCCCCATTATGGTTAATACTGCAAATGCAGATTATAGAAGCCTATAAAAAAAGGTCAAATGAATCATGTTATATCAAATAATATTTTAAATAAAGTGTATTGCTAATCTAAATATTTAAATTTGTACTTATTTATATATTTACTCTTTTTTTTTTTCACTGAAAGGTAAATGAGCTACTCCAGGTCATCATTTGAAAAATAATAGAAGGCCTACAATCCAATGCTACTGAATCGTAATGTACCTCAAAGTATCATAGCAATTTTGTTTGTATTGTCAATACAATGTTCTTGGGCAGGGGTATGCAAACTACAGCTCACCCCTAGATTTGGAATGGCGATCTGAACAATGTCGGAGACATATTTCGAATTCTAATCAAGTCTATGAGCAAAAATCCATACCCCACAGTTTTTCCGGCTTCTGGTCCGCTGTCATTACAAGAACGGCCTCTAGGGGCAAATCACTGACGCCAGGGGCTGTTTGTTTTTACACTCGAGACTGCGAGCTGCACAGAAAATGCAATATTATGTTTATTATTAATAATTTATCAATTATTTAATTATATTTATTCATGAATATATTCATGTTTATTTCCTTTAGCACGTTTATTTTTTTATTTTTTGTAAAGAAGATTTCAACCAAGCTCTAGGTATCAGTGAAAATCCACTATCAAAAACTAATCTAACTTTAGAAGAAATAATAAATATATTTAAAAATCATGATAAACGCTCCACAATAATAATGGAAGTCACTCCGGCCCATTTAATCCGGACCGAATCTGTTCTAGGCTCTGCCTTCCACCTGCAAAAAGACTCTGTATTCCAGAAGCTGGAAAGTCATTGAAAACCCCTAGAAAAATGATCCATTATCAAATGTCAGGGAGAGAGGACAATCTGAAAGGAGTCTAGTGTGTTTTGGTGCCTTGTCTAGAATGTGTCGTGTTCTATTTAAGAGACTAGAGTATGGCATGTTTTTATTAGAGCGCCGCAGACCGACGTTGTTTCGACACAAATCAGCCACCCCTTACGACAAGACGACTTGCTCACTTTGATTAGATGTGACAACAAAGAAAAATCCATTTTCTGCTTAGTGTAGCCACAGGGAGCAAGTGGGACTGAGTGACAACAAGAGCAAAAAAAAAAAAAAGCCTCAGCAAAAACTGAAGACTTTAATGTTAATATTTAAAGGCGACTTTAATTCAGGTTTAGTGGAACAGCACTTTTAAAGCCAGAATAAAGCTTAAGAGGAAATGGGATGTGGATTTAGATCCCTAATGAGCAAGCTTGAGGAGACAGTAGTGGAAAAAAAAGGAGAGAGTAGAGTACATGAAGAGACATGAAGAAGAGACCTTGAGACTCAACATGGAATCTGTCCTCTTTACAGTGACAACATATAGTGGAATTATAAATCATTGTAGTTACTGTATAATTCATAGTTCTAAATAGTTTAATGTGATTTTATTAATAGTTAATATTAATATTCATTCACATGAATAATATCAAAATGAATATTAATTTATAGTAATAATGTCCTTTCAGACAAATATCTGTATAATAAGCTTGAGTCGGCCAAGTTTGAGCCAACATAAGCTATTATTAAATATTACAGCAGGAAATGTCTGTATTTATTTTTTATTTTTTTATCATCTATATAACTTTCACCTTTCTGGAAAATTCTGCCTTTACACTTTGGACCTAAATGTGACCTCTAAATACCCTAAAAAAAAAATTATAAATAATTCCACTTACCCAAAATTGCAGAGATATATTTTATTTATACAATTATCAATTATAGATAACTAACTCTGAGAAAGTTTTAGACTGGAAAACTTCATGTGTATTGTGACATAATTGAGGAAATGGATGTAGCTGGAGGCAAATGTGAGGAAAATTATGTTTGCAGAAGAAGCGGCATTCATTATAATCAATTTGTAATCAAATATAATACATTTCAGGTATTATTGTATTTCAGTAAATGCGCCTTCTGCTTTTATTTATATATATATATATATATAAGTGTGTGTGTGTGTGGGTGGGTGTGTGGGTGTTTGTTTAGTTTTACACTAACCTTGTAACTTATGTTTTATGGTTTGCTATATATAAAACTATATGCTTTATAATTCATATGCTTGTAGAAAAGTATAACCATAAAACATATGGCAGAAAAAAATCTATATAAGGATGAACTAGCAGATTAGTTGGGTGTTAGAGGTTATACCTTTATGTACAATATTATGTATGACACAGAAATCAAACTCGACATAAAATGAGCATGAAATGTGACGGTGAAACTGTGGCCTATAATCAAAATGGAATTCTGGAGGTGTTATATGGCTAAATTCAAATCCGATCTCGATTTTTGACTGTCAGCCAACAGCTGCTTGACTTGGACAAATGTGTGCTTGAATGTTTTGTGAAAGTGTTTGGAGCTCCTGATGACAGAAAGAAATTACATCACATTGTCTAACAGAAGCACTTGTCAGGTAAAATGAAATAATATCACTATCAAAATAAAAAAATCGACTGCTTTATATTAATTTAATACGGAAGACAGCTCATCTGCAGCCCTCACACAGTAAAAATAATGATCTTTACTCAAAAGTAAACAGGCTAGACACAAAAAAGTGCAGCAAATCGTATTTTCCTGCACATTGCACAATACTTACATTATTTCTCCAATGATTGATGATAATAATGCATCTTCAGCTCATAAAGCTGTCCAAAACGTCAAATAATGTATTTTGGGTAGTTTTTTAATTAGTTGCTGGGATGTTCTCAAAGTATTCCAGCTAACCGAAGGACTGGACTGCAAAACTCTCACACAGTCACTGATGAATAATTTATATTCGAGTTCATTATTACCAAGAAGCGCAAACATAATAACAAGAGTACGAATAGTTAGAAACGGCAAAAAGAATTCATATCAAGGACTGTGTAAAACACGTGAGGCATAAATGTGTGAGATATATGAAATATTAGATGGTTGTGTAACCAAAAATGTATTTGTTGAATATATTTATCCTAATTTTGCCTTAATTAAATGTATCAATTGTATATCATTTACTATATTATATTATTATTTTATGTCTATTTTATGATGTTTTTATATTATATAAAATAAACGAATACATAAATTCAAATTTTGCTGTGTCGGTTACTGTTTTAAATGTATTTTACCACTTTAAATCCCTGATTTTCATTATATAACTTTGTGTTGATTTTCAAATACAGGGTTGAATTATTATATATTTCCATATAACACTCAGACTTTCGAAAGTACAAAACTGCAGAAGAAGTCAAAAAGTTGATGTGTCATTATTTTAACTTTATAACTTTAAAGTACCAGATTTTATGCTGCCATTTCATAATATGTAGTATGGGTAGTTTGGTTTGTATCTTTTATATATATATATCTCCAAAGTTGAGATGACTTCATATATACTGATCTTCTTATTGATTTTTTAAATCAGGATCAGCGGCATATCAAATGACAAATTAGGGTTTAGTCAGTCAGGCACGAAGAGATAAGACAGAGGAAGGAAATCTATAATAAAATAATGGAATACACATGAATAGAAAATAATAATCATCATTTACTCCATCAATATTTTATTTTCCATAGAGGAAAGGCATGGCACCCAAAATTTTACTTTATTAACTTAAGTTTATAAACTCACTTTAAACTAATAAATTAGTTTATATATTTTAGTTTATAAATCTCTTATACTAAACTTATAAAGGATAAATGTATGGGCACAAAAATATAAATTCTAATTGTGTAACCTATTTATCTCTTTAAAGCTTCTTCAGGATAATGTCTATTATAAAAAGTGCAATACAAATAAAATGAAATTACAAAAGTTGTGACATGAAGCAATGCTTCGAAACCAAAGCCAAACACTTCACATTGCCTTATTTGTAGCCATAAAACAACTGCTGCCCGTATTCAAATATATAAGCTGTTTGTTCTGACCGTTCTAAGCAAGACATTTTGTGCCGCTGGACCGTTTGCATTTTTCCTTGAACATCGCTGGTGTTGTATGATGTCTGAACTTCTAAACACCACCCTACATTCAGGAAACATATTAATAAACCTCAGAGCAAAATCGCTGGTTAGCCAGAAACACCCACCCAGAGATGAGCACACATTTCTCACATGTCAAAAACTAAGGCACGATGTGTGGAAGAGAGCAACTAGAAAAATCACACACTCAGAAACCTCATGGCTAATGAACCACCAGGCCTTGTTTTATTTCAAGAGCCTCTGGGTTTGTGTTGGATTACATTATTATTATATAACGGCTGTTGCAGAGGAGGGGAGAGACGAATAAACACAAGGTTGGTTTACAGAATCTGTTGGACTTATTCAGAGGTGGTTTGAACGCTTGGGTTCTGTTGTGATATCAGTGGAAATAAGCTGGAACGATATTTAAAAAAAAGCCAGAGATCCCGCAGATACACAATGATTGGAGATTACGGCGTTAGAAATAAAACATAGGTTAGTGCCAGAAAACATTTCCTGAACTTGGACCATTTCATTACTCAATCATACAGCCATCCAATTTGACTCTGTTTACATGATGACCTTAATAATCTGATATATTCACACTGGTTTCATCACAATCGTAATTACATCTTTTTGGCATTCATCATATAATAGCTGACCTTTTGTTCAGACAAATATCTGCAGACATCGCGATGGAGTGTTGCCTAGTTGGGGAAAAAAGATAAGAGCTTTCGGGATAATGTGCAGCGTATTCAAGTGGCTCGAGGTGCAAACTTCTTAATATTTGGAGTGTAAACAGGATTTGGTGTGGATTATTATAAATCCTCAGTAGCAGGCTTGTGGGAGGGGAAAATGCCCTGCAGGTGTGTGATAAACTTGCAACCCACATCTGAATACCTGTTCATCCTGATCATGGGGAAAAAAGAATAGCAGCATGGTAAACAATTCCCGCAAGAAGCACCAAGATTAACATGCTGTCACATTAATAATAGATAGATGTTCTAGACCAAGTGTAGAATCCACTAGCATGATAAACGCTAGGAGGACATGAAGCCTTCAGTCTATTAGGGTATTCGTTTTAAAACTTCACTATAGTTGTAATATGACTGGGATCATGTGCAATGCGCAGGTGTAATTCAACAAAATGAAGTAAGATCATTTTTGGTAATGGAGTAAGATAAAAAAAAAAGGTTAAGCTAATTCTTATACTAAGCAGATTATAAGAATATTTTTATTATTATATTTTTATATGGTCAATTTCATTGTCTCTGTACATGTACTTTGCACAATGACAATCAAGTTAAATCTAATCTGATTTTGTTGTCTTTCTAACAGTCATATTTTTTTCCTCCACTAATTTGGCCAAATGTCCTTTCGAAACTGTCCTTGTATTTATAGGGATATGAAGTTTGATTTTATTTACTCTGTTAATTCTCTCAATCTGTTCATTCCGAAGATTCAAACATCCAATTACTCAGATTTAGATTTCTCACAAGTGATATGTATACAGAATAGCATGCTAGTAATAGCACACTAAACCATTCCCAGAGCATCTCCACACAGTTCTTGTAGCTGCCACATAAACAAAAAATGAAACACCAACTTCAGTCTAAACAGCAAACCAAAGACTGGAAGGCTACCAATGTTATAAACTCTTAAGTCCTCTGGCTCTTAAAACCACTCAGAAAAAACTCACATAGAATGACAAATCGCAGTATCTCAAAGCAGCTTGCGCTCTAGAATCATTGTGTTCAAACAAAGGATATTTATTCCTCAAGTTACAAGGTCAAGCTGCCGTATCGCTCAGGGATTCGTGTGCGCTACTGTGTTGTGCTCTGAGATGAAAATCGAGTGAGCAAACCGAGTGAGTCACCACTTACTCTATACCAGCACTTGCTCTTGGGATATGGTTGTTCCGTAAGATCTTGGGGTCTCTAGATTTATAGCGTTTTTCTTAAAATATGACCACCGGTAGCACTATGTTAGCAGCTAGGCACAGCTGAACTCTTGAGTCTGATCGGTCAAAAGGTGTTCATTACCAGTTCTGACAGTGGTTCCAGCTTTCTATCATTCTACGAGCTGGTATGAAAAAAGGATATTTTTGGCACACTGACTTATGAAGGTCGGTGCTCTCTGTGACTGTGCATGCAGCCTTGTGCTGCCAACTGTTGGTGTGTTATAAAAATAGTCTTGAAAATTCTCGATACCATCTCATATGCAACTGCTATTTAGAGCAGTTGAGTGTTAAGGCCCTTGCTTAAGACCCCAGCAGTGGCAGCTTGGTGGTGCTGGGATTTGAACTCATTATCTTCTTAGCCAAAGCCCATTGCCTTAATCACTGAACTACCAAGAATGTAGATTCCATGTCTAGCTGTAGCCTAAAGCGCTACAACCCTGACCGGGCAGTTACTACTGGTAAAATCATCACACAGCACAATTACATTTGTGGCTTTTGGCAGTTGCCCTTATCCAGAGTCATTTACAGTTATCTTAGATGTAAAGCTGAGCAGTTGAGGGTTAAAGGCCTTGCACAGGGGCCAAGCAATAGCAGCTTGGTGGCGTTGGGATTTGAACTTGAGACATTCTAGACAAACATTAAACAAAAGGAAAATACAAGAAACGATACTATACTCCAATAATAAAGAAATAAAGTACTCTATTATACCAATCTATGCTATTACATACTATACTACTTATTGTCTAAATCTCCTACAGTCTTCATTCTTCTCAGAACTTCTGTTATGGAAATTATATAAACACCTTCTGGCTGAACAGGATCAATGTGTTCAACAATCTCATCTCAGTTTCCTAGATATATTATATTAGATTCTATATGCTTTTCTAAAGACTAAAACTTAAACAACACATAACCGGAGAGAAATGTTTACCTTATTTTTTATTCAAAGAAATATATTTTACATATTACTAACCACTCAAGTACGTCCGAAACAGAGATGGGACAGTCCATTCATCATGCGCGGTAGGGTACACGCAGAGAAACACGATCACGATTTTCAAAATCACTAAATAACTACGAAAAGCAGCAAACATTTTAACTAATGATACATGAGATGCCATTCTTTCTCGTCCCGGATCTTATAAGGCTACCATGACAGCATCGTAAATCATTGTTCACACTGGAGTAAAGTAAGTAAACCCTTCTAAGAAGTCTCAGACAGCTCTGAAACAGATATCCCATCAGCGCAAACTAAAGCTCCCATCTCGACAGGTCTGTATAGCAGAAACAGATGTGTCTCTACACCATGAATGTGTCAGACCCGGTGACATTTTTGTTGTTTTGGTCCTGATTTATTTAATTTCCAGTTCCTGTTTCTGGGTGTAAATTAGAATTAAATCACTGAGAAATAAGTGCAGAGGTTTTATTATCTTTTTTCAAATATAGCATCCTTTGCATCATTTCAGGACCGGCGAACATGCACTTCAAATAAAACAAATGTCAATTTCAATACTTGTGTGCTCGCTTGAGTTGATTGTCTGGAGTCCGTGACCCATAAACATTGACAGACACTGTGCATTTTTTGCGCTGATTATCGGCCAGGATTGTAATTTTCATTTCCTGCTTACTTTGGAGGCTTTTTATTTTTTTGCTTTCCATCATATCCTCAAGAAAAAAAGTTTGGTTTAGCTTGGCTGATCTACTTTATTTAGTCAATAAAATTCGCATCTTCTACTGCATAATAAAACATTGAGGCTTGTTTTTGGGCAAATTCGAACCAGAACTTGCCAGAAACAGCACAAATACGCAGCATTATACTGAGAGTTATAACATTTGAAAAGCTGCTATTATGAAGAGTAAAATCCCTAATTTTTGCTCTATGATTAAAAGCTTGGGTCCCATTTTTTTCCCTTTTTTTTCCCTTTTTATTTCCTCAAGGTTTTCGATTAAACAGCAATCACAGTTCTGCTGAGTGTTAAGCACGCAACATCACAGAAACATTTATGCATTTATGCAACTTCAAATAATCACATAATAAATAAAGCATGTGCTTGATTGTTTTATTCGTCTAGTATCACAGCCAATGGGTAAGGCTAAATAAAAGTAATTTTATTTATTCAATTATAGTTTTGTGTTCTGCATCGTCAGCGAAACAAATGAGAGCCCGTCATCACTAAACTCCTTCCAAATACGAGTTTGGATTAAAATGTTTTGAGACTAGATCTGTCTACAGGAAAATACTTAATTTATCGATGTTTACACACTATCGCTTTCAAAATAGTCCTCTTGCACAGCCATACAGCGCTCCCAGCGTTCCAGCCACTTCCGGAATGTGTTCAGGAAGTCTTCTTTTTAAACTTTGCCATGCAACCTCTACAATTCGTGCTGGATCTCTGCAATGGTGTCAAAACGGCAACCTTTGAGTCAGATCTTCATCTTCAGGTAAAAAAAGCGAAGGCCTCAGCAGTCAAATCTGGCGAGTAGGATGGGTGCAGAAGTAAGATCAGGTTGTTTCCGGTGAGAAACTCACATGTAAGAAGAGCTCATTGACAGGGTGCGAAATTGCAAATGCAGTAACACACATGGAAAGAATAGCACCAGTTGAAGGTCAGTGCTCCCCGTGACCATGCGTGCAGCCTTGTGCTGCCATCTGTTGGTGAGTTACAAAACTAGTCTTGAAACGTTTTGATACCACAAGAAAGTACTAAAGGTTAAATATACATTTCCCTCACTAAGTTGTTACTATAGCTTAGTGGTTGTGAGTTCAAATCCCAGCATGGCCAAGCTAGCACTGCTGGGCCCTTGAGCAAGGCCCTTAACCCTCAAATGCTCAGTAAGTGACCTCAACTGTAAGTCACTGTGGATAAGGGCCAAATTCCATAAATGTAATATAAATGTAATAAAAAGAATAATCCGATCACAGAAAGAGTAATTTGGATGACAAATAGCTGTGAGAAAAAGCTCCTTATATTATGATTTGAATGACGTCCCCACTGTCTTTTCTGAGGCGGTCTCTAGGTTGTACAAACAGTAACAAAAACAATTGACAGATTTCCAGTCCTTGGAACATTATAATATTACTACACAATATAGTTTTGCTCATTAGAGTCGCCCTGTGTCCTAAACCACATAGCTAAAGAAACAAAGGCAATATTTCGAGAAAAGATTTTGGATAAGACAGATGTGCCTGATTCCCCACTGCAATGACTGTAAAGATGACATGAGGTGTGTTCGTTTATAAAGGAACACAGAGGTAGAGTATGTAATAAACTAGAAACTCATTGTACATGCCATCTGTAGCACCATTAATGACACCGCTGATGATAAACACCACCCATAAGTGTACTGTTTGGAGATACACACACACACACATATAAACAATACCATACACAAAGCTCCAAGATCCCTTTACGACATGCAGGCATGGAAAAAAAAGAAAGAAACGGTGATAAAAGTTTAATCGGGCCATTGTAAAGATGCACGAGTGGAGCCTGAGAACATAATTATTGCCTGACAAAATATAGCTCACAGCTTTGGACTGTAGCAAGAGGACAACCAATATTGTGTATGTACTAATACTTTAAATCAGCATTCGGATGCAAGAGGGAATGAGTTACCAGGCTTAAGAAACCAAAAGAGTCACAAATGAATATACTAGGGGGATCGGCAAGAATCTGACGATACGATGCAGGGGTTGCGATGCGATATTTTAAATCGAGATACTGTATGCAAGGCGATATTTTGGGATATTTCTTGTTTTAGGAATAGGATATCATTTTAGGAAAGCTTTCATTAAAAACACACCACCATATGCAATAGGGATGGCTCAATACCATCATTTGGCTTCGATACGATACCAGAAGGTAATACCTCGGTATCAATACTAAATCGATACCACCATTGAACTGTAACAAAAAACCTACAGGGAACATAGGTTTTTGCAGGTATTTGGGAAGCACTGCCGCCTACAGGTGAATTCCGGGACACCAGCGTATGAAATACCGAATTTTCGATATTATGATATCGTACCGTTTCAAATAGAATACATGCCGGTATTTTTCCAGTACCGGTATACCGCGCAACCCTAATATGTAAACCTTAGCAAAAAATATTATTTAACCAGAACATAGCGGAATCTATATTTGCATTAATTACATCTAAATTGACCCTGCTAACCAAAACCCCTTAAACCTACCAATACCATGAAACCATGTATCACACCTCAGTGCCATTAAGTGTTTTGCAATACATAAACATTATTAGTATCATTGTACATCATTCGTTTAAAATAATTTTATAAAAACATATGCACAGATTCTGTAAAAACACCTAATATGAAGTGGGATTGATGATGATGATGATGATGATGGTGGTATTATATTATCAGAATTACCCTAAGTAGTAAGCTAGTAGTAGAAGCATGATCTGAACGCTATCAAGTGTTTTACATCAAAAAGCTACCATCCTAAAAAGGCAAGAAAATAAAGCGTAAGAAAGACAATTGTTTATTTTTTTCTTTTAAGGTAGAGAATGCAGTCAGGAAAGAAAAGAGGCATGTCCTGCACTCTTGCAAGTGCAATCCACTCTGACTTTAGGTTTGTAAATATAGCACTGTTCTTTAAACCATAAATTAAGCCGTGCATGTTGTTCCTGAGCTTTTTAAAGCCATTTTAACATATTCCCATCTGAAAAACAAACCGCACATAAATAAATCATATTGCTGTCAGTGCTGATATTAGTGATATTACTTCCAGGGGAATTTATACCACTAGTGATATAAACTTAAAACGTAACAACTGCCATGAATCTTGTATGTTTTTTTTCCTCTTTAAATAACGATATTGCATTTTTTGAGAACCGATACAGTATCGCCAAACAAGGAATGTGTATCTATATTTTTACCCCCTCTACAATATACAGCAACATGGTTTTTTTCTAATTTCTAAATGAATAAATCTTATTACTCATGGTGTGGTACTTGTTTGACATCAGAAATGCACAGCAATTCCCCATTTTTCTTAAAGGGTGCCAATAATTATGGTGCTGAATATGTAAGCTTCTGTGGTTTGTACCTATAATTGACATTTAAAAGCAAGTACGCTAATCCATCAATAAGTCGACTCGACTGACTCTGCGCACGAGCGGCGATTACATTTCTCTGTGCTTTACACCTCAGATTTAAAGCCGTCACTTCTTCTTACAAGCGACAAGTACAACGAGGGCATTAACATGTAAATGTGGCGTTTAGCCCCCAGGCTCTCGAGCACAAACAGAATAAAAAGTGGGCCCAGGTTGCAAATGACCTTCCTGAGCACTGTGCTAATTGAGGCACTGTTTAACTAAAAAGGCATAAACACTCACGTTTTGTAGTCGCTAGGAATTAGCATAACGGGCCATGAAAGAGCGGAAAGGTGCCACAGGTTGGCTCGTTTGAACTGCAGATCTCAATGCAGACCCGGCACTATTTTGCCAGACTGAAGACAATAATCGGTGCAATCCAGTCGCTCTAAACATGAACCGGCTCAGCTTTTTTTGATTTATTTAATCATACAGATTTATGTCAGATATGCATCTTATTGCAGAGACTAACTTCAGTTTGAGGAAAAATGTGACTTTCATATATTTAGCATTTAATTTGCACTCTTTTGTCTGATTTGTTAACTGAAGATTTTGAATAAAATGTATTTAAGTGTAAAGATATACATCTTAACTACATTGGGACATCTGACTTCTCCAAATATATGTTGTTCTTCATCAAGCTGTTACCACAAAGTTGAAGAAACACAATTGGATAAGATGTTTTTGGATTAGAGGTCGACCAATAATGGGTTTTACCGATACCGATAGCTAATTAGGATCGTACTTGCCGATAACCGATCAATCAATAGAATGAATCAACTTAATAAACAATCTAAAAAACATAGCATTTCATGTAAAATAATACTAAACTTTATTACAAAAATACAAATTAAAAAAGTACTGAATTATGAAAATGTGCTAACTGAAATTTATATGAATATATTAATGAGTAAATATATATTTATATAATTCATCAATTATATTACACTGTGCTCATGGCTCACGTGTAAAAACAAACACCACGTGGCATCAGCGATTCGCCTCTAGAGGCCGCTCTCGTAATGGATTTTTATTAATAACCGATAATTCCAGCAATCAAATATCGGTGCCGATTAATCTGCAAAACCGAGTAAATCGGTCAACCTCCTAATAAAATTTTAAATAACATTTTCCTTCACATTAACTAGGAGACCCAAACCAGTTCCAGCTCCATAAAGATATGCTTTACATGGGTTGGAGTGCAAGATCTCCTGCTATAGAGCTCTGACCTCAAGCCTACTAAACACCTTTGGGATGATTTGGAGCACTGACTGCACCCCAGGCCTCCTCACCTCACCTGCTGTACATCAGTGCCTGACTTTACTAAAACCCTTGTGGCTGAATGAGCACAAATCTCCACAAGCACACTCAAAAAAATCTAGTGAAACATCTTCCCAGAAGAGTGGAGATTATTATAACAGGACACGGTCTAAAAATTCTAGACTGCTGCACTGTAAGTGATCCACATAAGTTGAACTACCTTCTTGGTAGGCAGCTTTTAAGACAGAATTAATGCATCAATCCACTTGCTTGGTGTTTTTTTTTTTTGAGGGCACAAAACACCAGTGACCTTACGGTTTGTCTCCGTTCTTTGTTTCAGTGTTGCATTATGCTAGATCTTCTTCTGCCTCAGAGCCAGCTGAGTCAACTGTCCAAATGTCTATGGCAATAACGATGCATAGGAACTTTTCTTCTTTATATATATGGTTCAGCCTTGACTTTTTACAGTACATCATTAGACATCTTCAGTAGGAGACTGATCATTTAACTTGAATTAATCCTTGGAGAACAAATACCATGCCCATACAATGCCTTTCTGCCCTGATAATGTGAACGTATTTAGAATATTAATGTCACATCGGTCTATATAATGGGTCTACAAACACTCCATTAACATAGCTAGAAAGTACAAGACTTATGCTATAAAATTTTTAAAAAATGTATATACAAATGTTCATATACAGTATTTTTGCTTTAAAAAATTATGCTATATAATAAAATGTAAAATATCGTTATTTTTTAATATAATCTTACTTTATAGCAGCCAAATCTACAGACCTGCAACCTCGTTCCAGAGTGATTCAGAAACTCACGATCGTAAGCGTGCGATGTTCCAAACAATGTGAGACGAAACCAGGAATGCGAATCGTATTTCTCATATAGCTTTGGTTTATCTGATATGCGTTTCATTTCCTTACAGGATATTGCCCCGCTGCTTATCAAGAAAAGCTCCAAAGAAAAGCAACAAAGATGGGGCCTAAAAAAAAGGGCTCACAGAGAGTGTGTACTGTAAGGAGAAAGGAAATCAACACCAGTTTAATAGGACTTAATGAAGTGTCCTTTCGTTATCAGGACCCTCTGAGTTCCTCAGTCTGGTACAAACATTAAAAACGGCAGGCCTGTGTGGTGAACATGCCGGCACGCCAGTTTACTGCTTTTTAGGGGAAATGTTAAAATTTTTAATTAGAGTTCATTTTCTCTGAATCTAATTAGAAGTATGAGAGTGGTGGGAACTGTTGGTTGAGGGACATTAAACACAAATAAAAGCCGCTTGCTTTGGTGCCTGAATTTCATTTGGCCATGCAGAAAAGGTTGCAGGCACTCAGACTCTCTTAAGCTGAACGTAGAAACACTGAAAAAAGGAAAAGAGAGCGCGAGAGAGAGAGAGAGAGAGAGAGAAAGAGAGGCAGGCTGCGTGTGACAGGTGGGTCTAATTACCCAAGCAACTAGAACAGGAACAAGCTATTAACACAGCAAATAAATGAAGAACTGAAATGCTCTCAGGAGAGAGTCTTATTTCTTGTAAATGGACTGTTGGAAGAACCGGTGCCAAATTTATTCCAGTTGCTGTTCACATTTTCTATGGTGGAGGTAATTAAAATTATGCAGGTTGCCAAAACAAAGACCGTGCTGATGCATAGGAGTTGCACCTGCAATAATAGATAATACTATCATAATGTTGTCACGTTTCCGAACAAGTCACATTGTGGAAGTTGCTCACACACACCTAAACGTCTAAAAACACTTACATATTGTATACGCATCGTTTGCTAGTACTGTGCATTAGTAAAACGTAAGATGATTTGACCTGCTTCATTTCCGGCTCTTTGAAACATCGCAGCAATCGAGGCAATGGACCGACAGTAAGTCAGAGTTGTTGCTGCGAGTAACACAGGAACATAAAGTTGCAAAAGCAAGCGAGAATATAGACAGGGAGAAGTGCAGAAACAAATACGGAGGGATTATTGGTATTATCCTTCTGATGACATTGTTTCCACCTACGAATTCACAAAACACATAACAACATTTTATTCTATAAAGCAGAGATGCTGTAGAGTAGAGATCGATGAATTAATCAGCAAAGATGGTTGATTGATAGAACTATCACATATTGTTAAAAATCCATACAGATTGTTTTTCCAGCTTCCGGTCCGCTGTCATAACGAGATCAGCTTCTAGATGGGAGTCACTGACGTCACGTGCTGTTTGTTTGTACACGTGAGACGGCACGCTGCACGGAGAGCGCTATATTATACAGTGGGGCAAAAAAGTATTTAGTCAGCCACCAATTGTGCAAGTTCTCCCACTTAAAAAGAGAGGCCTGTAATTTTCAACATAGGTTACACTTCAACTATGAGAGACAAAATGAGAAAAATAAATCTAGAAAATCACATTGATTTTTAAAGAATATATTTGCAAATTATGGTGGAAAATAAGTATTTGGTCACCTACAAAAAAGCAAGATTTCTGTCTCTCACAGACCTGTAACTCCTTCTTCAAGACGCTCCTCTGTCCTCCACTTGTTACCTGTATTAATGGCACATGTTTGAACTCGTTATCAGTATAAAAGTCACCTGTCCACAACCTCAAACAGTCAGACTTCAAACTCCACTATGGCCAAGACCAAAGAGCTGTCAAATGGCACCAGAAACAAAATTATAGACCTGCACCAAGCTGGGAAGACTGAATCTGCAATAGGTAATCAGCTTGGTGTGAAGAAATCAACCATGAGAGCAATTATTAGAAAATGGAAGACAAACAAGAACACTGATATTCTCCCTCAATCTGGGGCTCCACGCAAGATCTCACCCTGTGGGGTCAAAATGATCACAAGAACGGTATCTATGATGAAAATGACAGGCCTCTCTCATCTTTTTAAGTGGGAGAACTTGAACAATTGGTGGCTGACTAAATATTTTTTTGCCCCACTGTATTTATTATTTATAATTCTAATAATATCATTGAATTATTACATTTATATGGTAATTAACATTGAAAGAACATGAGCTGTGGTGTCACGGGATACCATCTCCAGGTCATATAAGAATGATCTCTCTCATACCAGTTTCATGAGTTCAGTGATGATCTCCAACCACCTTTCTAGTTGATCCTAATTTATTCAAATTTTTTAGTGGAATGATGTCTTATTTAATCCTGGTGATTCTCACCACCTCTGGAAGTTGGGAGGAATAAATGGAACGGCCTTACGTGTATTGTCCTTCAAAAAATCCTGGATAAGCACCATGGTTCTTGTCATTTGAAGAGTGATCGCTGAATGACGGCAGTAACGACTGCAAATACTGACTGCAAATGAAGTTCATGACTTTTATAATGTATTGGTATGCAGGTACATGCACATTAAAAAGTATCCAGGTGGTTCTCACCACCCCTGGCTGTCTAATGCGATTCATTCATTCATTCATTCATTTTCTCCCGCTTATCCGTAATTCGGGTCGCGGGGGCAGCAGTCTAAGCAGGCCCTTCGACTGCTGCCCAATCCTCACAGCACCGTCCCTTACGGTCCCTCCTGCAGGTGGTGAGCCCACGGGAAGGCGGCCCCACGTCACTCCGACGTCACGGACCTTGATATTTCCCTCATAAGGGACCCCCAGAGCATAGAGGGTTAAGGGCCTTGCTCAAGGGCCCAAGAGTGGCAGCTTGGCGATACCGGGGCTTGAACCCCAGACCTTCCGATCAGCAACCTAGCGCCTTAACCGCTGGAGCCACCGCTGGAGAAAGTAAAATCGCTACATTAAAAGCCTAACCTTCTTAGAACATCTAAAACACATCCAAAAAAGAAAACATTTCCTGGTAGGTCCGAATAAATAATCCTCTAATACAAATCAGGCAAGGTTTTTTTTTCAATCTGATTCAAATGCTGGAAACACACTCGATTGTTCGGGTCTGATTAGCAATACAGAAGCTCTTCCAGTAAGCCATGCTTCTGTTAATCACAAAATAGCCTAATTATGCTGCTTAATAAATCGAATAAGTGGCTTGGACTTTGGGACAGTGTTCCAGAGGTCGAGAGAGAGATGTGATTTAGGCCTGCAGAGAAGGCAGCGTTGCCAAATATTCATCCTGACAAGAGCTTCAGTGCATAGACACATGCACAACCAAGCATTTTTAATATCGATCAGAACACCGGTGCATACGAAATACGCACTCACAGCACGACAAGTGCCTGGACCTCTGACCACGTGAAGAAATGAAGCAAATGTGAAAAGTGTGTTAAAGAAGACCACCAGTTTAAATCATCTAATTTAATCTTCTAAAGGCAATTAAGTGCTATCTGATCTCTTGTGTTGACATTTCCCTTCCCCTCCTTCACTTCCTTTCATTACTGTCACTCTGGCTTTGTCCTGCCTGTGTGTAAAGAGTGGATGTGCTCCAAATAAATCTTCTTTAAGGACTTCACTACATGTGGACAGATCAGCTTTTTTTTGCTTTAACGATAGCTAAACTATACCGTCTGAAATTAAAGGTGATCTGTAAATCACCTGTAATAATCCTCATAAAGCTGCACCCTCTAAAACACACACTTGTCTGCCAAAGGCAACTCAGATTCGTCTAGAAGTGCTTTATTTTCAGTGACAGTCTGACAGCTAGTATTTAGGGTTTAATTAAAACTGGGTAGTCCCTTTATACGTAGGAAAAAGATCCTTTGAAATCTTCGGGGCAATACAAGTTTGAAGCTGTCTATAAAATATAATGTCAAGACATCAAATCAAAGCACACCTTAAAGTCACCATATTGTACTGCAAAGCGTTGCATGTGTTGTACTAATTGTTCCTTTAGTAAGTAGGCCATGAACATTGTAGACGCTTTCCTAAATCAAGTGTGCGCTTCATAAACCCTTATCTCTGACATCCCGGTTTGAATTTCACCTGAAATATTTTGAGCCACGGGCTGATCGCATAACATTACACTATAACAACATGGTACGAGAGATAAGAAGGAAAAGTATGCGATGAAACTCTAACCGGGACACACGGCATGCAGCTGTTTGTGCTCTCAATTGGGTGTGTAACGATATATCAATGTGATGGAGAAATAATAATGCTGTTGACAGATTAGGATAATGATGTCACACAAAAGTTTAAAATAGAGCTGTATGCTTTGGAACAGCATCAACTTATCTTATCTATGCACTACAGACTGATGAATTTTTTTTTATGTACTTGAAATAATTAATTTTCTTTTTTGACATAATGTGGATAGAGATTAGGGTTGCAAAATTCGACAATTTTCAAGACTGGAAAATATATAAGAGAATTATTGGGAATTGATCTAAATGAACTGTAAATGTACAGAATTGCAGGTTACCTACAACAAGGAACGTAAATGTAGTTTCATTTCGAACATTTCATATTCGGTTGAATTGCAACGCTGCACATACACCAATCACATGACTTACTGCATTGCTATTGAGTCAATCCCTCATACTTTTTGGCAATTATTCACATGAATATTACATTAATTTGTACTTAAAACTTAAAAGCAATATCTACTGCTTATCAAGCCTGCATTTATTTGAACAAAACAACAGAACAAAACAGTAATATGGTGGAATATACATTAAGAAATATCTATAATTGTTCTACTTACCATTAAATTTAAATGTCTTTTTTTTTTTTATCTGTATTAGTCTGCATGCATGCAGCATGTCAGTCTGCATGCATGTCAACAAAATGCTTGTTTTTTAAAATAATTTCCATAAATTTCTGGTAAGTTTCCACCCTGGAATATTTCCCACATTTTCCAGATGAAGTTTCCATGGAAATTACCCAGAAAATCTGGCAAATTACCGGAAATTGTCCACTATTTTGCAACCCTAGCGGAGACTGTATTGGTTAAATGTTTGGATCCGATTTATTCTAACTAATTATTATTATTGAAAATTAAAACAAATAACCGTAATAAAAAGATTTTTATTTTGAACATAAATAAGCCGCACCTGTCTATAAGTCTACACTGAAACTAATGAATTTTACTCAGGCTTTAATGAAAGACAGTGTCTGTTACACGGCTTGTACCTAAACAGTAGCCTACCAAGAAAGTCATTGTTCACTGTCTTCCTCCTTCCTTTCACAACTATTTCTCTCGAGAGTTTATCTTTTGGCATCGTCGTGCGTTTAAAAATCACCATCTGTGACTTTTCTCCCGATGCCGTGCAGCTCAGAACACAGGTGAAGTGTGTTTTCATGCCCGGTTGTTTTCAGCGTGACGAATGATTCGCATTTTCTGTAGACAGTCCGAGTGAGCGGCAGGTCAAACGTCAGAGGAACCTCATCCATGTTTATGATGTGGTGCGGCCCGATTCAGTGGGAGCGCATCTGATTAAATTAAAATTTCATTGGTTCACCTGAACCCGTTCGGCAATTTCATTGGTCTAATGTTATGGGGCTCAGTTTTTTGGCTTGAAGCTTGTGAAACCGGGAAAAACCCTGGAAAAATCCATAAATTAGCCGCTTTGTTGTTTAAGCCGCGGGGTTCAAAATGTGGGAAAAAAGTAGCGGCTTATAGTCCGAAAAATACGGTAAGTTGTTTTTTGAGAAAGCATAAGGATTGTTTGATTGGGTCACTCTAAACCATCCGCTTTTTTTTTTTTTTTTAAAGAAGAAATATGACTATTGTATTAATAATTTATTACAGTAAAATCGTAGTAGAAGAGGAATAAAACTCTTGGACATTAACTTCACTTTGCTTACTGTTTCCTACAGCTTGCCCTCAAGTTTTTTTATTATCGCACCTTTGAAAATTTTTATAATTGTCAATTTATGATTAACAAATTAAAATAATCACTTCGTCTACACTTAATTCGGTTCATCACCTAATGCACCTTTGACTCCTCAGCAGAACAGGAAAACCGAGGGCACAGCAGCTCTCCAAATAAAAGACAAGAAACCGAGGTCAGGTCAATGTTCAGACTTCACACTATTTCACAGACGTCCGGCCTGTAGGAAAAATGACCTGGAGGTCATCTCCAGGCAGCTTGAAAATTTGAGCATAATTAGAAAGTAAATGTAGAGGGATTTCTGTTGAAGAGAGGGTTGAAGTAATAGGAGAGGAGAGGTATGCACTTTGGGAGGTCTACCACCATGACACAACTCGGGATCTTATTACAGGCACACGGATGGCACAGGCTCAGTTGTTTCACGCTCTGTGGCACAGACGTCTCAGGAAGGTTTGGAATTTGTGCATCATGTGCATCATGGGTGCATTCCAGTCAAATTGGCGTCTCCTATATATCTCGCACGTTATTCATTAGCACTTTATACATATTTAATGTCAGAGTTCGAACGGGGAACATACTCTGTATTTAAATACATGTTTGTATTGTCTTAACTAGCAGAATTTCTGATAGGATTTTAAATAGTTACATTTACAAATGTCTTTAAATATATTTAAATACGATTCAATGTGAATGTAATGTACAGTTTAAAACAGTAGAAGAGGTTTGGGTTATTTGGGTTCAGGGGTAAAGCTTTAGATTAAGTCATTCATTTACATGAATGTACAGTATATTCACTATATAGACAAAAGTAAATCTTAATTATGAAACTGTGTTTAATCAGGACAATCGCCACAGGTGTAAATTCAATTAAATTAAATTCATTTTATTTGTATAGCGCTTTTAAACAATGAACATTGTCTCAAAGCAGCTTTACACAGATAATGTGGTGATTAAAAGTGAATATGTTCTTTATGAGTAAGTTTGTCCCTGATGAGCAAGCCGGTGGCGACTGTGGCAAGGAAAAACTCCCCGAGATGGCATAAGGAAGAAACCTTGAGAGGAACCAGACTCAAGAGGGAACCCATCCTCATCTGGGTTTCACCGAATGTCCATTTGTAGCAGATATACAATGTTGCGGGGTGCAGTGATGATGATCAGAAGCGAAAAGTAGTCCTGAGTCAATGTAGGAGACTGTTGACATTATCTACAGTCCAATCCATCCTCAAAGCTCCCGTTCTTACACCGGAATTTTAATGGAACCATTCAAGGTGTTGATGAGAAACCGTCCCAGGCTGCACAGAGTGGCCTCCAGTCGAAGAGAATACAAATTCCATGCAGTCTACATTCTAGTCTGCAGTCAATGAAGTCAAGTGTGGTACTGTTAAAGATGCCAAGTCAGTTTATGAAATTTCATCACTGCTAGATATTCCGTGGTCAATATTCCGTGGTCTGTATTGTGCCAACTATAAGGTTTGGTAAAAAAGAGAGAGAGAATAATACTGGGCTGAATATTCAGAGTTGTTTTAGGCCTCTTACTTTAGGTGACTGAAAACCTTCAACACACCGAGACATGGATAATACTATGGTTTAAAATTCCTGTTTTTGGGAAGGCCATTCAAGCATGACTGTGCCCCAGTGTGCAAAAATAGGCAAATAAGCGCATGGTTGGATTGTTATGGAAGAACTTATGGCCTGGCCTGCACGGAGCTTGACCTCAACCCCTTCAAACACTTTTGGGATGAACTGGAACAGAGATTGTGAGCCAGACTTTCTTGGCCTGACCTCATAAATGCTCTATGAATAGGCAGAAAATCTCACGGAAACACTGCAGAATGTTGTGGAAAACCTTCACATAAGAACTGAAGCTGCTATAGCTGTAAAGGAGGGGGGACCAACTGCTATATTAATGTTTATGTATTTAGAATATGATGTCAGTACAGACCCTGTTGGTGTAAATCCCAATAAATCTTTTTTACAAAATCTTTTGTAAATATAATGTATATTAATAAAAATTCTTCATGTTGGTCATTGCAAGATTTTTTGCTAATTTATGGTATAAGCTGCATAATACATGTGTTTTTATTCTCACTTGGCTTATTTTGTAAACTAAAAAGAAAAACACCAATTAATACACCTCTATTTGAATGTTATTGGTGATGTATTCATGCTGAAAACAAGTTAAAACATTATGTCACCCAAAGGTTTGTCCACAGGCTCATAATTGCACACCTTTCCTATTAGTAACAGTATATTTACCGAAAAATTCATAATGTTACTAAATAAATTGCTTGAAGAGGATTAAATTAATATGTCAGCAGGTTAAGGCTAATAAATCCTCGTACCGGAAATCCAAGCTGTACTGAAAAAAAAATGTCTAATGTGAAGAGAATAATCCACCCTAGGCTTTAAGCAGGTGCTTGTATAAATGAGCAGAGCTGAAAGTTAACTGTGGCAATAAAACTGTAATTGCACTCTACAATGGTGCAATACGAAGTTTTCGTCATGCTACAGCGCACCACCGGCCTTTCTAATGAGGTGCAAGGTACCAATTAATAGAGTTGCATGGTAAGCCTTGCTTTTATATATCAAATCACAGTGAGTGTTTTTCGAAGGTTAAACCTGGATTAGGGGTCTACACGGAGATATTCTGGGTGACTGTCACTATAGAAGCGCAATTCACAAACGCCACTGCGAAGAACGAAAATGAACAAATTAAAACACAATGCAAATTACCTCCTTTACCTTCAATGTAGTTCATTTTCGGAGGTATGTTCCTCGTTTATAATTGTTATGAGCAAATCTTCGCAGTGACAATATTTTATTCATACACCTTACCAGTAGTTAATAGTATATATGAGGTGGTATTAAGAAGTTTTGAGATCTGTAACACACCAACAGATGGCAGCACGAGGCTGTTCGCACAGTCACAGGGAGCACCTACCTTCATAAGTCAGTGTGCCAAAAGATATCGGTGCAACTGGTGCTATTCTGTCCTGTCATCGCGCTCTCCACACGTGAGTTTCTCGCCGGAAACAACATGATCTCACTTCCACAGACACCCTACTTGCCGGATTTGGCTCCTGCGGACTTTGCGCTCCTCCCGAACATGAAGATCCGGCTCGTCATTTTTGACCCATTGAGGAGATCCAACGCGAAGAGCAGAAGGCTTTCAGGACAAGGCAGGAACCCTGAGAGCGCTGTATTGCTGTGAAAGGGGACTATTTTGAAGGCAATAGGTTCCCTGGTGGTCTATTGGTTAGGATGCGGCGCTCTCAACGCTGCGGCCCGGGTTCGATCCCTGGGAACCAACCCCAGCCATTAGGGTTGCACAAGCCTTAGTGCCGGTCCCAAGCCCGGATAAATGGGGAGGGTTGCGTTAGGAAGGGCATCCAGCGTAAAAACATGTGCCAAATCAAACATGCGGATGATCCGCTGTGGCGACCCCTAGTGGGAGAAGCCGAAAGAAAGTTAGTTTTTTAGTTAGTGTGCAAACGCAGATAAATAAAGTGCTTTCTTGTAAGCAGAGCTAGTCTTGAAACTTTGATACCACGTTCTATCGTTCACACGATTTGACCCGTTAGATGAGCTTACAGGGGCGGGGGGGTGGGGGGTGGATTTAGGTTTTGGTGTGTCTTAGTTGGCTAAGCTGCATAACTGGGTACCTGATTAGGAGCAATATCCAGGTCGTATAAAACAATCTTCTTAAGTAACGGTTTGATTTAGCCGATAACAATATCTATCCAATATTTTTTTCTTTACAAAGCGCTCAGCTTTAAAGCGATTTTAAACTGACAGACAGGGAAAAAAACCCATAAAAACACGATTTCTAACAAAATGCAGCTTTTACACAAAAAATAAAGCAGAAAGAATAAAAATCGATCCCGACAAAGACATTCTAGTAAGCTCTTTATTTGTAAGCGCAACAAAAAATATTTCCGGATCCAATCTGCTACGAGATAGAATCGTGCTTTTTCCACTCGGATGTCTGAAAAATGGTGTGTAATTTTAGACTAGAGACTTTTTTTTTTTTTTTTTTTTTTTTTAAGGACAAACACAAATCAGTGTGTACTCAGACGTGTAATGACTGTTTTATACGGGTCGCTGTAGTCGGGCTGAATATTAACGAGGCCGTTGTCGAACTTTTCAACAAACAAATATTTAGAGCTTCGAAGTTTATGATCACATTTTCACAGTAATGAGGAAAAAAATCAGTTTTATGGCGTTTAAACGTTCTGTGGGCACATTCTGTGATTTCAGTGTGTACACTTGACACATTTCCACCTTTAATGGCTTGAAAAATGCTCTCAGGTAAAAAACTAACGGCGCTATTTCGAGCTCTGCGTTCATTTCTACAGATCACACTGCGAGTTCAGAGCGAGTAGTGATATATATATATAAAGCAGCTCTCTGTTCATACACTGCGAATCACGCTGTGACAGGCGGAAAACGCGAGAACACGCCTGACTTTGCCGCGTGCTTTTTTCTTCCTTTGAAAGCATTTTTAGACACAATAAGAAGGCAAAGTTGGGGGAATGAGAAAGAAAGAGCAGGAAGAAAGAGTGCTGGGGATGAGAGCAGGGTTTTTTTTATGTTTAAGCGCAAAGCTAAGACACGCCGAAGAACAAGGCGCGTGTGCGACTCACAGAGAGAAGAAGAATGAGATAAAGAGGAAGGGAAACAGAAAGGAGTCGCAGATCATTATCGACAAAGGTTTGGAGCATCCCGGCTTTAGGAGCGCCATTTTGAAATCTGATCCTGTAGTACACAGAGATTAGAGTCTAAGCTTCTTTAAGCTGGAGCAAACGATTGTGTCGGAGAGCTGATTACTGCACGAGCTATCAAATCAATGTATTACGTTTGTTTTAGTTTAAATCAAATCAAATTTTACTCACATACACATACACAGAGAGTAGTGAAATGCTTTTGAAAAGCAACATGTAAATAAAGAAAGAAAAGAAAATATGACTCCCTGGTGGTCTAGTGGTTAGGATGCGGCGCTCTCACCTCTGCGGCTGTGTGATTGTGTTTTAGGCGTCTACTCTTATGGAGCTTGGACAAAAAAAAAGTTTGCACTTTTCAAAGCTTAGGGTTAATAAATCTCTTTCAATGCAAATGTAATTTTTTTTTCCTAGCTATTTTTATTTCATATCCTGTTCCCAGAGACATATCCAATTGCTCGGATACTAATAAACCTCTGTTCATTTGTTAATAGTACTAATCTTTGGTGAATAATGTGTTTTAAATGTGTTTTTAAAGTGAAGGGTCAGAAAAGTGGGCTGCTGTCAGGTAGAGCTGCTGTCTTGTGTGTGTGTGTGTGTGTGTGTGTGTGTGTGTGCGCGCGCGCGTGAGCATACTTCTAGATTTGAACCCAAGTGAACCATTACAGGAAATAGCTTAATTACTAACTCCTGTTGTATTAATGTTCATTCATTTCCAATAGCCAATGACAGACAAACACACAAACACACACACACACACACACACCACACATGCAAGCATACACACGTTGACCCTGTCTGTGACATTACCTCTAAACACACATCACACAGTATGCATGCAAGAACAACTTCTTACATAAAAGAAAGAAAGAAAGAAAGATAGATTGACAAGAGTATATTGTAAAAGTATTGACTGATAGAAAGATAATTAGGACCACCTGAGAGACAGAAAAAGAGAAGAAGGAGTGAATATTCAAAGAATGAAGAGAATGGTAAATTAAATGAGGGACAATTATTGGAAAACGAGAAAAGGGAAGGAAAGGGGGAAGATGGAGAGAATGACAAGACAAAGGAGACCGAGAGTGAGAGAGTAAAATACGGTGGTAAAATAAGGTTTAAAAGTATAAAGAATGTGAGTAAAAAAAAAACGAGAAAGAAAGGAAAGGAGAAAGCAAGGAGAAATGAAAACTGAGTAACGGGAAGTGAGGGTGTGAGGGTGATGTAAGAAGCAGAAAGGCAGAGAGAAAGAGGGAGAAAAGACGATTGTCAGAGTAAGGGAGCAAAAGAGAGACAAACATAGAAAAAGAAACCCATGGAAAGAGGGGGGGGGGGCACAGTAAATCATACATCATAGCTTTAGCCCCACTGCATTGTTTTTTTTTTTTATTGTCACAACTTTTTAACGACCACAAAGAGAGAGAGAGAGAGAGAGAAAGAGAGAGAGAGTGTGTGTGTGTGTGTGTGTGTGTGTGTGTGTGTGTGTGTGTGTGTGTGTGTGTGTGTGTGTGTGTGTGTGTGTTTACAGGAGGGAGAGCTCAAAAAGTAAGATCAGAAAGTAAAAAAAAAATATGAATCAATCCTGTAAAAGCAGGTGAGCAAACCATTGGGTCTGGCTGAAAAGAGCAGAGCTGCTGGAATGTGATCCTGCAGTGCCATCTACTGCTGCACGCGCACACACACGCGCACACACACACACACACACACACACACACCTTTTCACTGAAATCAGTGTTTATTGCTTGACGCATGCAGTATTGCTAGTTATTGATCTTTTCTAGGAAATTAACAACTGCCTCCCCATCCCGCTGTCCCCCTAGTGGATTATTTCGCTATAACAGCCTTACCAATGTGTTCTATTAGTCCAATTCCTACAATACCACATACATTTGCCAATAACTAAATCAGGAGTTATTTATTAGACAATATTAAATCAGAACAATAAATATTATACCACATATTGTATCAATCTGTAATTCGCCCATTTGCAGCAAATCTTATTTTTATGATACATTAATTTTGTTAAGCAGGATGTACGATTCTTTTCTTTTGTTCATATATTGGATAAATGTGATGCTTTTAGTGGTCCAAAAAATATTCACCGATCAGGTATAACATTTTGACCACCTGGCTATATTGTGTTGGTTCTGACCCATCGAGCATTATCAGCATTAACTTCTTCAGCAGTTTGAGCTACAGGAGCTCGTCTGTTGGATAGGACCACATGGACCAGCTTTCGATCCACACGACCCTGTCGCCGGTTCACCACTGTTCCTTCCTTGGAGCACTTTTGATAGATACTGACCACTGCAGACCAGGAACATTCCTAAAGAGCTAAAGTTTAGGAGATGCTCTGATCCAGTCGTCTAGCCATCATAATTTGCTTCTTGTCAAACTTGATCAGATCCTTACGCCTGCCCATTTTTCCTGCTTCTAACACATTGACTTTGAAGAATGTGTTAGAGGTCAAAGGAAATTCTTCCCTATGTTCACCAGGTTTCCTTTAGTCCTTCAGTTTAATCACACTCCCCAAATACATTTTTGAAGATGAACGGTTCTTAGGTATAAACGAGTGTGGGAATATGTCCCTGTATTGCCCTGTGATGCATCGGCACCCAATACGGGTTGCATTCTCACCTCGCACAGAACCTTCTCCAGATCTACCACGGCCCTGACCAAGATAAAGAGGTCGCTAAAGCCAAATGAATGAGTCACAATATAAATTGCCTGAACCACTTACCCAAAACTAGATCCGTTCGCAAAGCAATCCCTACACGAGGGTTCGTCAATAGTGTTATTACGGGAAAACAAGACAACATATTGATGTGGACGATCCCACACACACTGTCCCATCACTACTCCCGAGCGCTTCGATTCGATTCGGCTGCGTATAGATTAATTATTTATTGGCGTTCGAGCAATATGCAAGTGCACAGCAGAACAAAATTGGTTTGTTCCCAGCCTTATCATTTATCCCCCAGACAAGCCACTTCACTTCTTAAACTCATATACTGGAAATCAAATCCATGTGCAATGTATTTTAATGCATTCAGGTGCAATCAGCTGATTACTTGCCCATATTCTGTATATCACATCTGTATCACCTCACTTTTTGATTGGCATCATTACTGTAAGTTGTGTATATATATCTTTATTTCTTCCATTTCGTTTATATTTACTGTACCTAGAAGTCTCAGAAATGTATGTGGGAGCAATAAAAACTTTCTGATTCTATATGACAATATTATAGTGGTAACATACAAACACATACTTGTCCATTTACAGCTCTTTTCATGCACCTAATACATATACCCTCAGCCTGTCATATACCCCAGCAGATATACCCCAACCTGTCATGTAACCCCAGCCTGACATATAACCCCAGCACATATACCCCAACCTGTCAAATAAACAGCACATATACTCCAAACCTTTCATATACCCCCAGCCTGATAAAAACACCCAGCACATATACCCCCCAGCCTGAAATATACCCCCAGCCTGAAATATAAACCTAGCACATATACCCCTAGCCTGACATAATCCAAGCACATATACGCCAAGCCTGACATATAACCCCAGCACACATACCCCCAGCCTGTCATATAACCCCAGCACACATACCCCCAGCCTGTCATATAACCCCAGAGCATATACCCCCAGCCTGTCATATAACCCCCAGCACATATACCCCCCAGCCTCTCATATAACCCCCAGCACATATACCCCCCAGCCTCTCATATAACCCCAGCCTGTCATATAACCCCAGCACATATACCCCCAGCCTGTCATATAACCCCAGCACACATACCCCCAGCCTGTCATATAACCCCAGCACATATACCCCCAGCCTTACATATTAACCCAGAGCATATACCCCCAGCCTGTCATATAACCCCCAGCACATATACCCCCCAGCCTCTCATATACCCCCAGCCTGTCATATAACCCCAGCACACATACCCCCAGCCTGTCATATAACCCCAGCACATATACCCCCAGCCTGTCATATAACCCCCAGCACATATACCCCCAGCCTGTCATATAACCCCCAGCACATATACCCCCAGCCTGTCATATAACCCCCAGCACATATACCCCCAGCCTGTCATATAACCCCCAGCACATATACCCCCAGCCTGTCATATAACCCCCAGCCTGAAATATAAACCTAGCACATATACCCCTAGCCTAACATAATCCAAGCACATATACCCCCAGCCTGTCATATACCCCCAGCCTGTCATATACCCCCAGCACATATACCCCCAGCCTGTCATATAACCCCCAGCACATATACCCCCAGCCTGTCATATAACCCCCAGCACATATACCCCCAGCCTGTCATATAACCCCCAGCCTGAAATATAAACCTAGCACATATACCCCTAGCCTAACATAATCCAAGCACATATACCCCCAGCCTGTCATATACCCCCAGCCTGTCATATACCCCCCAGCCTGTCATATAACCCCCAGCCTGTCATATAACCCCCAGCCTGAAATATAAACCTAGCACATATACCCCTAGCCTAACATAATCCAAGCACATATACCCCCAGCCTGTCATATACCCCCAGCCTGTCATATAACCCTTGCACATATAGCCCCCGCCTGTCATATAACCCCCAGCACATATACCCCCAGCCTGTCATATAACCCCCAGCCTGTCATATAACCCCCAGCCTGTCATATAACCCCCAGCACATAAACCCCCAGCACATAAACCCCCAGCCTGTCATATACCCCCAGCCTGACATATAACCCTTGCACATATAGCCCCCGCCTGTCATATAACCCCCAGCACATATACCCCCAGCCTGTCATATAACCCCCAGCACATATACCCCCAGCCTGTCATATAACCCCCAGCCTGTCATATAACCCCCAGCCTGTCATATAACCCCCAGCACATAAACCCCCAGCACATAAACCCCCAGCCTGTCAAATAACCCCCAGCACATATACCCCCAGCCTGTCATATAACCTCCAGCACATATACCCCCAGCCTGTCATATAACCTCCAGCACATATACCCCCAGCCTGTCATATAACCCCCAGCAGATATACCCCCAGCCTGTCATATAACCCCCAGCAGATATACCCCCAGCCTGTCATATAACCCCCAGCAGATATACCCCCAGCCTGTCAAATAACCCCCAGCACATATACCCCCAGCCTGTCATATAACCTCCAGCACATATACCCCCAGCCTGTCATATAACCCCCAGCACATATACCCCCAGCCTGTCATATAACCCCCAGCAGATATACCCCCAGCCTGTCATTCAATTCAATTTCAATTCATTTTTATTTGTATAGCGCTTTTAACAATGAACATTGTCTCAAAGCAGCTTTACACAGATAATGCGGTGATTAAAAATGAATATGTTCTTTATGAGTAAGTTTGTCCCTGATGAGCAAGCCGGTGGCGACTGGCGACCACCAGCCTAACAGAAAGAATAAGTGAACCATATTTACCCTGGTGGTCTAGTGGTTAAGACGCAGCGCTCTCTACGTGTTAAGCAACCAAATTTTATTATATTTATTAAAATAAAAAGTTGCAAGAAAAGGGTTATTGTTTTGACATGCTGTTGTTTTCTCTTTATGTTTGAACCACAAATAAACTAACTTTGCCGGTCTCATTGACCTCACTGTAGAGACTCACTGTAAGATGTTTATAGAGGTTTGTCCTGAAAAAAATCCCCAAAATTTTTTATTCTTATTCTACAGATATATTATTATTATTATGAATACAATTATATTAGTAATATATATTATATATATAATTTTAAAAAAAAATAGGTTTAATCATTTTTCATTCTTGGCAGTAGACCTTAATTCATCTTTACAATGATAGATGCATGCATATAAACATATAAATCGAGAGATGCAAGTAAAAAACAAACATGAAGAAAGAATCATTGTCCCCCTCCAAAGCAAACTCCTCTGCTGCACTCCACTTTGTCCTTTGACACTGCTGACAGTTTGTGCAATGCTATCAGCATCTTAATTTCTCTGTCCTTCAGCTCATTACGATGTGTACAGAAAAATCTACCTTCTACGTACGTGCTCTCATTTACATGCTAATTAAGGCAGTGTTCATTGACCATGCACCACTGACAGATTCCACCTTTACACAAAGTGACACATGGAGGAAAGGAAAAATAAATTAATTAATACATGTACAATGCTTAACTAACTAACACATATATATATATATATATATATATATATATATACACAAACATACATACACACAGTGAGGAAAATAAGTATTTGAACACCCTGCTATTTTGCAAGTTCTCCCACTTAGAAATCATGGAGGGGTATTTGAACACCTGTCTATCAGCTAGAATTCTGACCCTCAAAGACCTGTTAGTCTGCCTTTAAAATGTCCACCTCCACTACATTTATTATCCTAAATTAGATGCACCTGTTTGAGGTCGTTAGCTGCATAAAGACACCCGTCCACCCCATACAATCAGTAAGAATCCAACTACTAACATGGCCAAGACCAAAGAGCTGTCCAAAGACACTAGAGACAAAATTGTACACCTCCACAAGGCTGGAAAGGGCTACGGGGAAATTGCCAAGCAGCTTGGTGAAAAAAGGTCCACTGTTGGAGCAATCATTGGAAAATGGAAGAAGCTAAACATGACTGTCAATCTCCCTCGGACTGGGGCTCCATGCAAGATCTCACCTCGTGGGGTCTCAACGATCCTAAGGAAGGTAAGAAATCAGCCCAGAACTACACGGGAGGAGCTGGTCAATGACCTGAAAAGAGCTGGGACCACCGTTTCCAAGGTTACTGTTGGTAGTACACTAAGACGTCATGGTTTGAAATCATGCATGGCACAGAAGGTTCCCCTGCTTAAACCAGCACATGTCCAGGCATGTCTAAAGTTTGCCAATGACCATTTGGATGATCCAGAGGAGTCATGGGAGAAAGTCATGTGGTCAGATGAGACCAAAATAGAACTTTTGGGTCATAATTCCACTAAACGTGTTTGGAGGAAGAAGAATGATGAGTACCATCCCAAGAACACCATCCCTACTGTGAAGCATGGGGGTGGTAGCATCATGCTTTGGGGGTGTTTTTCTGCACATGGGACAGGGCGACTGCACTGTATTAAGGAGAGGATGACCGGGGCCATGTATTGCGAGATTTTGGGGAACAACCTCCTTCCCTCAGTTAGAGCTTTGAAGATGGGTTGAGGCTGGGTCTTCCAACATGACAATGACCTGAAGCACACAGCCAGGATAACCAAGGAGTGGCTCTGTAAGAAGCATATCAAGGTTCTGGCGTGGCCTAGCCAGTCTCCAGACCCAATAAAGAATCTTTGGAGGGAGCTCAAACTCCGTGTTTCTCAGCGACAGGCCAGAAACCTGACTGATCTAGAGAAGATCTGTGTGGAGGAGTGGGCCAAAATCCCTCCTGCAGTGTGTGCAAACCTGGTGAAAAACTACAGGAAACGTTTGACCTCTGTAATTGCAAACAAAGGCTACTGTACCTGTTGTGAATTCTCTTCTTTTCGGCGCGAGTCGCGCATGCGCAGCATCTCGAGCGCGGCTTCTCAGACACGGGGGCACTGAGCATAGGCAGCGGCGCACAAATTGCGCAGTCGAGGCGCAGTGGCACTCTCGATGCATTGCAGGTGATGCCGTGTTAGAGCGCAAGAAAAGTTTGTGAAGCTGTAAGTGTGCTCCACTGTTCCTCTATAATCGTAGAGATTGTTAAAGGAGACTACGTAATGATATTAATTTTGCTACAGGATGTTAAATATGTATAATCTGTATTTTAACTGTGTTGATGCACCTGTTATATAGCCGGATTAGCCGCTAGCATAGCTGCTCATTAGTACGGCTGCTCGGGCTAAACGTGTTACTAGTTTTTCCATCGGTAACATTCGTACAATGGTGTTTAGTAACTACTGTGATGGTTCATTATTGATTGTATTAGGCATCTGTTTCTTGATAATTCAGTGCATTATGCAGTATGTTGTCTCAGCTACTTATTAAGAGTTAAGACTAATTCTTCTGTATGGTGTCTGTTGTACCAGTTGGCTAATGTTCATGCATGTCATGTTATGGTTTTCTAATGTGTTAAACAGTTGTTTCTTTATTTCATTCCTAGAAACTACCTTGCACACATGACCCTGTGTGTAATGTTATTCTTGCACAATAAATGGCTGAACTCGGTCTGATGACTCAAACTCCCTGACCAGAGTTCTGCGGCGGTCAATAACACAATCACCAGTAACAGCGGACAATCCGCAACATTACCAAATATTAACATTGACTTTCTCAGGTGTTCAAATACTTATTTGCAGCTGTATCATACAAATAAATAGTTTAAAAATCATACATTGTGAGTTCTGGATTAATTTTTTTAGATTATGTCTCTCACAGTTGACATGCACCTACGATGAAAATTTCAGACCCCCCCATGATTTCTAATGGGAGAATTGCAAAATAGCAGGGTGTTCAAATACTTATTTTCCTCACTGTATATATATTTTGTGTGTGTGTGTGTGTGTGTGTGTGTGCGCGCGCGCGCGCTTTAGAAGGTAAGCCCTGGTATTGCCAAGCTGCCAATCATGGGCCAATCCAAAGCCCTGAAATCTCTGCAAACAGATATGCAAGTAATGTATATAAAACAAGCCAGTGGTGTCATAGTTAATGGTACACACACACATATATATATATATATATATATATATCCCTAATTATGCCACCATGGCTATAGTAACCTTCAATATTATACAAAAGCAAAGTATAGCATTGCGTAGCATCACAGACAGCCGTTTCATGCAGTGAGATTGATATGCAAACAATGCAATTAGAATTCAATTCTAATGCATCAATATTAACCTTAATAAAAGGACATAAAATAATAAGATTAATCTTGGCCATCGAAAGCCTAGGGTTACCGGTTTTCTAGGGTTTTGGAAATGAAAACTAATTTTATATTTTCGTGCAAAAGTTAATAAAAAATTTTACTGTAATTGGTTAATAAAAAAGCTTAAAGCTTATTAACTTTTTGGCTGAACTCTCGCTTTCCAGCTTTTCTTGAAAAGTCCATCTTGAAAATGGCCTTGTAAGGGTATCTGCATCCAAATCAATTATTTCTTCTTTGTCAGCCATTGTGGAATAAAAAAAAAACAGCTATTAAGACTACACGAATTTGTAGTAAATGTCAGTGTTGTTAGAACAGCAGACGCCTCTAGAACAGATTCACTGCAAGTCTGTTGAAGTGTAGATTAATGGATCAATGGATAATGTTAATGTTTTTATGGTGATTGAAAGTACTGTTTAATACATCAATCTTACATGTTTAATATATGTGCACCTGGGCTTTAAGTTTCAGTGTAACAAACTATTTTAGGTAATGGACATAGAGGAGTGACATAGAGGAGTGATACAAACAGTGAAGTGTACCACTTCTTTTACACTGAATATAATTGTCAGTTTTGTGGACTGGAACACTTTTATAAAAATTAATTATCATTTAATATATAGTGTAAATTTATTTAAATCATTAAACCAAAGAGCAGCACAAGCTCAGTCTACCCTGAACGTTTATAATATTGTAAAAAAGAAAAAAAAATCTGTAGCAACATGGAGATCCCTCTCACTCTTTAATTGGCCTATAATAATTTAATATATGCATAACACTATCACTAAAATGACTAACATTTTTAGAATGAAATATGCACATGTAGGAACTACCACCCCTTCGAAACGAATTTGAAGGAGAAAGAAACCTGTTTAGAGCACGGGCCCCAAAAACGAAACCCTTCAGATGGCTAAAGGTACAAAAATGTATTGCAAAATAGGACAGAAAATAATAACAATCAAACACCTAAACATCAAATAATTGATACCAGTAGCTCATCCAGAATTAGTCCCAGCTCTCAAAGAGGTTAACAGCCAGCTCAACTCAAAACACATTCCCAAAGAGAGATACAAATAAAACCTTTCATGCCATCTTATTTAAACAAATAAGACAAAGCCCATATACTTACCTACACCAGCAGCTGTCAACATACACAGTCAGCATTGCTCAATTTATCTGCATCTAAATAAATAAAAAAAAATGTTCCATGCAATCAAAATAAATCCCTTTAAATAAACAACTTAAACAAACTAAAGTAACAAACCTGGCCTACCTCCTCTGGGGCGACTTCAAACACAACCAAACAAAGCAGCACCATATCCCATGTGCTTTTAAAACAGGGCCCACATTTCAGGGCTCACATCTCTTGCCCAGTGACTGCTTGAAAAGTCTTCGGGATAATTAGCCAACCACACCCCTACTAGTAGGTGCTTGCCTGGCTACACACACATTGTTAGCCACACAGTCAAACCAATTTAAACTTCTTCAGTATCAAACACCCACTTGCATAAAATGGATTTTGCAGTTTTACTACACTTTATAATGCTAAATAATATTCAATAATATTTAAGAATCTGAGTTGTCTTTTAAAATAAACAATGCACATATCTTGCACTAATAATCTAAACTTTTAGGATGTGTATAATTCATAATTGTAAACTGCATGTATTAATGTGTGACCCTTTTGGCTATCCATAGCATTAGCTTCTACACTGTCACTAAGGACAGCCTAAAAGGTCATATAAAAAGATTTTTTTTTTTTTTGAGACGCAGATTATGACAACGATTATGATGACAGCGCAAGGTTGGAAAGAAAGACCGAGTTTGTCAAAGTATCGAAAATCACTGTTTATTTTAAATGTTTTATGGTTCGAATATGATTCGTGAAGGAATTTGAGGGTTATAGCTCTGGTGTGCCATCTAGCGGATGTCGCTTTATGTGTAGATTTCAATAATACAGTGCTAATTCTTAATAATTCAAGTAATTGGATTTGTTTATTCTTCTTAAATACACGCAATTGATTATTCTATTGCGTAAGCTATATTTACTGTTTATAGCTTAATAATGCATTAATGCAAGCATTAATAACTAGATCACAAATCACAAGTCTTATGCTACTTGCTTATAAAGTGTAAAAACATGTATAACGTACATTTTTTATCAAATTTACATCCTGTGAACAATCCTCATGAAAAAACTCTGTGGAAGAGCAGCCTCTACCAGTACAGCATTGGTGGTTCAGTGGTAGAATTCTCGCCTGCCACGCGGGAGGCCCGGGTTCGATTCCCGGCCAATGCAGTAACATTTTTATTCTTCTTCTTCTTTCAGCTTCTTCCATTAGGGGTCGCCACAGCGGATCATCCATCTTCATCCCCTCTGTTCTCTACATCTCTTTTAAACCAACCCCTTGCACTACCTGCTTCCCTCACCACATCTCTAAACCTCCTCCTTGACCTTCCTCTTTCCCTCCTTCCTGGTAGCTCCATCCTCAGCATTCTCCTACCGATATACATTAATTATTTGTAAAAATAATTGTTTTAATTTATATTATTGTAAATGTTCTGCCATCTTTTCGAAATGTCTCTCTTTTAGTAAAGCCTGGTTAAACCATACCAAGGTACCTGATGTGCTATTATTTCTATAGCTCTCTATAACAGCTTTTTAGGCATTAACACACATTCTATATTCTACATATTCTTTATACATATATTACTCAATTATATTGATGGTTTCTATAGCAGTGGCATCATAATGATGGTATTGTACACACACACATATTTGTGTGTATATATATATGTAGATATACACACAAATTGGTGTATTTCTCTTTTGACAATATAACCAATCCACCTCTTAATACCGTCATTATGATGCCACTGCTATAAAAAACACATATATATATATATATATATATATATATACCTAAAGAACACTCAAAAGACACAAGTGGTTCAAAACCATGCACTTGAAGGCTGCACTGACATACAGAAACTTCAACTTGCAGTTCACAGGTTCAACTTGATAGTCAACCTAATCCACCTTCTAGTGGTCATTAGGAATAAAAGCTAAATTTGACAATGAATTGCAAGTCTGAAAATCTACATTGTTCTATTTCACACTGTCCTGATCACATCAGCTGACAAAAACCTCCTTTTTAGGGTATACTAAAATCCAGCACTGTGCTAATGATAGTAGTCCAGGCATTAAAGACCCGTCAAAGGCTGATTTACTAAAATAAGGTGTCTGATTTTACCAGTGTAAATTCCTCCAGGATTCTACACCACCACACCACTGCTGTAAACACATTACAGAGCAGATGGTCTGTGTAGAAATCATGGCACTATCCTTGAACATCCTTGATACATGTGGAAACCTAGTAGCGCGGTGGCATGCAGACAACATCTGTGCAATGCCGCAGCGTGCCAGATGTTGCCAGCTGTTCTCCAATATGGTAACGATGACTTAGATCAAATTCAGAGAAGCACGATGTGAAATAATGTCACATTCACAGTAGTGATGGAGTCAACACATTTTATGTCTTAGTTTACACATAATTGAATTAAGTAAACATCTTTAATCATGTGACTTGACTACTAGAATTCATCAAAAACCCAATGTCATGGTAACTGATCTTATAATAAGGTTCCATAAACAATCAGAAACTGCAAAAAGCAAACAAACAAAAAAACAACGAGTTAGGAATAACTCTTTTTGTTAAAAACTGTTCAACATTTGTATCTTTTTTATTTTTGCATTTTATTTGTATACTTTTAACATTTTGAATTTCGATCGTCACACAGGCTTTACTTTAGGTAAATTCAGGGGGCAAAGTGTGGACCAGAACAAACACTGTCCTGCTTTGTCAGCATGGCCCACACACACAAACATTCTGAGGACCCTGACCTTACTCAGATTCAGCGACAGAGCATTGCTCAAAACTTTTGGCACTCAGACCAGCAGCCACCATGAAGCTCACACTGCTACTGCTGCTCCTGGTCTTCCTTTGTACCTTCATCGTACCTGCACAGGTGAGCTTTAAACCATTTACAGGCCTTTATATACAGTAGGATGCTTTTTTTTATGCAACACTTGAATGAATTAATGAATTTTCCTATATTAAATCAGTTGTCAAAACAGGAGCACCATTCAAAGCATGACAAAAAGGATCACAAGGAGAAACCAGGAGACAGACATGGAAATAAACATGGAAGGCGACGAGGCAGAGTAGAGGGTAGGGTGCTTAAAGTCTTTTTATGCTGTGTTGATGGAAAACTGCACGAAAACTCATGCGGTATCATGCAAAAAAACAATTATTGAATTATGGAAACATATTTATCGTGTAAAATTTTTTTGAATCATTATATGTGACTAAAATAACAAAAAAAGTGAAAATTTATTGAAAATGTGCAATTGTTAATTAAGATGTAGAAATCAATAAAATCACACATGAACTTAAAGACATTTTTTTAAATAAAGCAAAAATCACTTATAAAAACACTTGCATTCAAGTATTGTCCTTTGGAGAAAAAGATGCTTCATCCTTGGCATTAAAAAAGCATTTATGAGATAATTAACTACATATTCATAGATCTAATGGCTGAATACGATGATGACAGCAGTGATGATGATGATGATGATGATGAAGAGAGAGGGGAATGGCTGTTTCAGCTGCAAGATGTCAGAGGTACGAGCCAGTTCTCGGAGTCCATTTTCTTCAGCATGACTCGGAGGGACTGCAATAGGTGTCTCAGTTATTGCAAAAGCTACAAAGTGCAAATCAGTGTTTTAGTATGTTGTGAAATATTTGGGCTTTCTCAGGGTAAAACTTACAATTCTTTTGCTTATAATTGCAGCATTGAGATACAACAAGAAATACTCCTAGTACAGTAATTGATTGTGACTTGTATTCAGTACGTTTCAAGAAATTTGGGTATATATTTTAGTAAATATTTATGCATCCCGTCACTTTTAGGGAGTTGCAAACCAAATCCATGCCTCAACAACGGAGTGTGTGAAGAAAAGCGAGGCAAATTTAAGTGCAAGTGCCCCAAAGCTTTCAAAGGCAGGAAATGTGAAAAAGGTAACAGATCAGGTGACATGACCCCCAACATGAAAGTTGAAAAAATAAGCACAAGTAAAATATTTAATTAATTTTTTGTAATTGAGGATATTTATTTACCAGGTAAAAGGGCCTGCAGGAGAAATACATGTGGATATGGTCAGTGTGTTCTTACATCGAGTCCTCCTTTCTTTGAGTGCAAGTGTATAGCACCTTTCAAACCCCCCAACTGCAAAAAAAGTAAGATTTTTTCCCAGCACTGGTTTTCCTTGCACAAGTTACACATTAATTCACAACATCGGTGTAAACCTTAATTAAAAACATTATCAATCCTCCACAGGGTCTTTTAGATCTTATAATTAAGAACAACCTTTAATCCAATTACAGTCAGATTTAATGATGTAGAACATCCAGGAGACAAGTTTTTGCTTCCAAATCAATTATAATAATAGTTATATACAGTCATAAACTCACCAGGATTTTGACATATATTCTCATATTTTCACTTATTTTTTTCATAATTTCTCTTATTTTTCACATATTTTCTCTTATTTGCTGATATTTTCTTTTATGTTACATTTATACTCTAGTTCTTTTTATGCAATGCACAATTTTCTGAGCAACCAATCAGGTTTACATTTTAATGCAAGTTGAATTCTGTATAATTATGTTTGTGACCAATAAAAATGATCTTGAATCGTAGTTTTTTTCTCTCTCTGAACGATAATAAGAAAACCGAATGCAACTTGCCGTGTTACAGAAAATTCACAGAAAGCCGTCTTTACAGTAGAAAATTTTAAATGATCCAGTCTTTTGCACTTATATTTGAAGACACACAATTTGACTACTGTTTCATTTTATATAAACTAACTAGTTTCAACTGTGCTTTTGTTTTACGCTAGTTGCCCCGTGTGAATTGAACCCATGTGTAAATGGAGGTACCTGTGAGAAAGATGGTCAAGACTTTGATTGTATTTGCAAAACAGGGTTTTTAGGAAAATTCTGTCAGGTAGGTAAGTACTTGAATAATATTTAGATTTTTCAATCTTCAGATTCTGGTGTACACTGCAACAATCAGTCAATGTGTGAACTGGTTACTGTTTTTGTTGAGGGCCAAATGACTGCTATGTGGGAAACGGGGAGTCCTACAGAGGGAAGGTGTCAGAGACAGAGGAGGGAATTGAATGCCTTTTCTGGAATTCCTACTTCCTACTGGGAAAGGGAATAAACCCCTTCCGTACAATCAATGACCTTCGGGGTCTGGGTCCCCACAACTACTGCAGGTATTCAGCTATAAATATCTTTTAAGGTTTTTAGTCTTTAATCATGAGAGGCAGATCAACAGATTGCATCGTTTGGGGCTAACATGTATCCCTTAAATAACAGAAATCCAGATGGTGATTCAAAGCCATGGTGCTTTATACGATCAGGAAAGAAGATTAGATGGAATCACTGCAATGTGAGAAAATGTCCCACTGGTAATTATGTTCTTCCATTCACACACTTTCGTGCTACTAGACACTTGTGTAACAATACTAAATAAAGGTTCAGTCAAGGTTCATGAAGGTCTTGCCTTCATAAGATCCCTTCTACTATTGTGTTAAGCCCTTGGACAGTAGCCTTTTTGGACTTTGAGGCACACCATCCTCATTGTTTAATTTAATTCATTTTTATTTGTATATCACTTTTTAAAATGGGCATTGTCTCAAAGCAGTTGTGTTATGGCAAAATCTGGTTTTAGTGCCCACATTATGAAAGCCTAGGGATCTATCATGGTTTACTGGCTGTAGTTGAGACTGTAACAACTGTAATTGAAACATTATGTCCTACTTTACTGTTTAATGACTTTAAAGAAATCAGAAATTATCCTTTTGTCGCTTTTTTACAACTGACATTTTTTTTAGATGCCAAGCCTACTGCCCATCCTGTACCAATGCAAACTACAGCACATCCTGCTGCCATTCACCCAACCATAAGACCTACCACATCAGGAACTTTAGAAAGTCAGATACCTGGTAGCACCACACATGAAAGTGACACTGCTGGACACCCCATACCAGGAAGTGACGCTGCTGGACACCCAATTCCAGGTACCGACACTGCTGGACACCCCATACCAGGTACCGACACTGCTGGACACCCCATACCAGGAAGTGACGCTGCTGGACACCCAATTCCAGGTACCGACACTGCTGGACACCCCATACCAGGTACCGACACTGCTGGACACCCCATACCAGGAAGTGACGCTGCTGGACACCCCATTCCAGGTACCGACACTGCTGGACACCCCATACCAGGTACCGACACTGCTGGACACCTAATACCAGACAGTGACACTACTGAAGCTACCACATCAGGAAGTGCTGTGTCAGAAACCCACAGCCCAGAAATACTTAAACCAGGAGTTCCAGTCATACCCACGATCCTGCCTGTGGAGAGAGAGTTTGCAACTTGTGGCAAACCCCAACCGATAAGACCAATGAATCGAATTTATGGGGGTATAAAGGCACTCCCTGGTGGGCACCCATGGCAGGCTTCTATTCAGATCAGACCCAAAAGTACATTTCTGCCCTTCAGACATGCATGTGGAGGCACCCTCATTAAATCATGCTGGGTTTTGACTGCAGGACACTGTATGTGAGTACTCTTTACTCTGTACTGACACCAAGTTTATTTTTAGAGATTTAGGAGTATATTATGCCATTATTAGAAGACACAAGTCAAAACAAGTTATATTTGTAATTACACTTACTGTATGCAAACAGAACTAAGTAAACAAATGCAATGTAGCTGTACATTGGCCTCTGCATAATGTAGTTATCACCGATCATGTGTGTATGGCCTTTATGTCCACAAAAATTCAAACAAGCTGTGTAGACATGGATGAATGGAGGACCAAGGGGTATTTTAATGACCTTGGGTGTGCATTAATCATTCTCTAAGTATTGATTCTTCTTATCCAAGTTTTAGTCAATTATATTTATGCAGATGCCACATTAACTAGTAGACACATACTAGTAAATAAATAGGAAATTCCATCTTTTGTTACTATACTGTAGAGTCTTACACTGATATAGAAAATGTGTTTGTTTTTTTGCGATTTGCATTAAAGTTTTAAAACTGATTGTTTCCACAGTGATAAAACGAAAGATTACCAGGTGATTTTAGGGAGTATTAATTTGGGAAAGTCTGATGAATCAAAGCAAACGCTGGAAGTTGTAGAAACCATAATCCACGAACAATACATGGAGACATCTGATTCAGTCTACAATGACATCGGTGATCACTGTTTACTTTACACATATTGGTTCTTGGTTTTAAAGCTGATATTTATATCAATAATATTTGTTATATTGTTCTGCTCAAAACAAAATTAAATATCTGATATCCTCGCATCTGCCAACGTCTTTTTTTCATGATGAAATTATGATCATAATTCCTCTGTATCTTAATTTGATATCTGCAGCTCTTTTAAGGCTAAAAGATAAAAATGGGAAGTGCGCAGTGGAGAGCCGGTTTGTAAAGACAGCCTGCTTGCCCAGTGTAGATTTTCCTGATGGAACCGAGTGCAGTATCTCTGGATGGGGAGCCACTCCAGAATGTAAGCCAGAGAGACTGTTGTGACTCTGATAAGTATAGTAGAAAGATGAAAACTTGTGAGAAACAATCTAGCATTGGGTTTATTAAGCAGACTGTCCTTTTGCCTGCTTTTTTTAGTACAAAACGGAGCCAATCAGTTGCTGGATGCTGATGTGTTGCTGATTTCTCAAGAAACCTGCTCCAGTACTCAAGTATATGGGAAACTCATAGATGGCACAATGTTCTGCGCTGGTTACCTGGAGGGTGGAGTGGATTCATGTCAGGTGAGATATTTGTTTCAATTTTTTTTTTTACAATTTATAGCACATATGATTAGCCATAAAATGCCTATGGTTATTTTTTAGCACCAACAAGAAGGTACTGACCTTTAAAAACTATTTTGCAAAAATATTAAAACAATGTATTGCTGAAATTTGAACTTTCATCATTTAGCAATATGTGGCTAGACTTAGCATTATTTACATTAGCTTAGCAACAGCAACATTTTTATTAAAGAATTATAAGCAAGTATAATATAAAGAGCTCAATTATACTACCACATTTAGAAAACTAAAGCAGTTTATTAAATTATTAAAACAATTATGAAATAATAATAGTTTCCGTAGTTTTGGTGAACAGGGAGACTTAGGCTGATCAGAAGAAGGAGGTGAAGTATTAGTTGTAGATATTAGAAATATCATAAGTGAAAAGTTGAGACATGATGTGGAATGAAAGAGTTGTCATGAAACCTGGGTCTACACAAGTGGTAGAAGTTGCACACAACTATATTCAAGAGAAGAGTGAAGAGAAATGTAGACTATACCAACATTAATGATATCATGATAAAATAATTACTATATTATTTAGTATAAGTAATATACCATAACATGCCATAGAACCCTGAGGAGAATTTGGAGAATAGAAAGAGAGAGTTTGGTGAACTGCTCAACAGGAGATTTATTGGATCAGGGTCAGTCAGAGTGAAATCACCACGAGTACAAGGCTGAGGAGTGAAGCGGGGTGGAATATATGGATACTCAGGCAGCCTGCAGACATTCCAGGTAATGAGTGGTCTCTGCGGTGCAGTGCTACTGAAAAGACGCTGACTGGAAGTGCGTCAAAGACACTGAGCTGAAACAGAGGCAAAGAAATAGAGAAGGACTTTGTTAGCTTAATTAAGCTGCAGGGGGGAGTGGTGGCTGCAGCGGTTAAGGTGCTGGGTTGCCGATCGAAAGGTCTGGGGTTCAAGCCCCGGTATCGCCAAGCTGCCACTCTTGGGCCCTTGAGCAAGGCCCTTAACCCTCTATGCTCCGGGGGTCCCTTACGAGGGAAATATCAAGGTCCGTGACGTCAGAGTGACGTGGGGCCGCCTTTCCATGGGCTCACCACCTGCAGGAGGGACCGTAAGGGATGGTGCTGTGAGGATTGGGCAGCAGTCGAAGGCGGGAGCCTGCTTAGACTGCTGCCCCCGCGACCCGAATTACGGATAAGCGGGAGAAAATGAATGAATGAAGGATGAATGCAAATCAGGAAAAAAGAGGAGTTAACCAAGATCTGTAGGAAATGTGGGGAAATCATAGAACGATGTATGGATACATGTATAAATAAGTTCAACGAATCATCTAAGAGACCAAGGAAAACTTCTGAGAAGTATGCAAAGCAGGAGGAGCTCTTAAATAAATTAAGGGGACTTTTAGGTGGGACTTTTGCACTTGCTTGCAAATTCTGTTGTCTCACCTCCTAAGAGCTCTATTGAAAAGTGTCGATTGACTGCAATAAAGTTAAAGTTTGTTCCTTTATGTCAAAAAAACAACCTTAATTTAGTCAAATATAATAAATAAATAAATAAATAAATAAATAAATAAATAAATCAGCATTTTATGAATGCATGTTTTCATGTATTTAACTGCTTTATCTGCTGTCTTTCAATGTATTTACAGTTTTAAAAACCATTGGTTGTTAATTTCATTTGTTCCATATACTTTACAGCGAAAAAAATATTTCAAATGATAGCACTTACAAATGACAACCATGATTTTCTAAAATAAAAAAAATAAAAAATAAAAAGATTCATTGATTTATACACACCCTTAAATATGTTAGGAATGTTAAGTATGAAAACTAAACAAAAAAATAAAAAATTTACCTGATCTTATTCTACTCTGAATGTCTTCTCGTTCTGATAGGGTGACTCTGGAGGGCCTTTGTCCTGCGTGGAGAAAGAGAAACACTATATCTACGGCATAGTTAGCTGGGGAGACAACTGTGGATTGAAGAACAAACCCGGGGTATATACTCGGGTCACACATTTTGTGGACTGGATCAACAGGAAAACAGCTAGGGCGGGTGTGTAAACTCTCTTACAGTTAGAATACAGCTGAAAAAGACAAAAACGGTGGGTTATTAATTATGTAAAAAATGATTTTAAGGTAAAGATGGCTGACAAAGTCATGTTACGTCATAGCAAATTCAGTGTTAACAGAACGTGTTCATTCAGATTGAGAAACTGAATATGACTGCCAGGAAGTGTTTAAAAGAGACAAGAAAAAAAATCGAATAAAAGTGATTTTACAAATGTTTGTTAGCTCAGTTTCTTTCACTGGAAGTGTTGCTGGGACCAGTGATGAATTCAAACTGTTTCTCCAAACTGAAGAGCTTCCAAAATAAAACACCTTCAGTGTTCACAAAGAATCAGAAAATCCATAGAAAATGTCTGCCAGATCTGGTAGAAGCTTTTGTTAATATTTGCTGTATGAAAGCAGTATATTTTGTGTCCTACTGCTGTCATACAGTGAATTTTGACTAAAAGCTTCTACCAGATCTGACAAAGGTTGTCTGCATTCTCTTTGCTATTCTAATGTCACTACACAAGATGGCAGCAGAGTGCAGGGAGTCTTTTGTTTACTGGTTACTCTAGAAAGCTAATAAAAGCTTTAATTCCTGGTCAAAAATGTTATTGGATGGACAAGTGTGCACGACTTGTCCATTATATTATATCACTTACCAAATTGTCCTCTCCTGACCTTGAAGTGCCTTGCTCCCTGAAAAACAACATAGCTGGCTATAATCAGTACAAGCCCGATCACATTTTTGGATTTCCAGGGAGTTAGGGAAAGACCTCTGATCCATTATCTGTCTTGAAGGATAATTTCCTGTAGAAGAAGCCACTTAATTCCTCTCAGACCACAATCAAGGCATCAGGTGCATGACCGCATATTTACCTTTCTGCCAGACTCCCAGTGAACTGACTTTTATAATGAAGTATTTCTTATTTTGTACAGAAATATCTTTCTCCGTAGTCTGCAGTCAATGTTCAGTGTTCAGATTAAATGCAGTTACCAGACCCTTCAGCTGTAAAACTCGTAGTTCCTAAGACATATCTAAACTTTTTCGATTCAAAGCCAGACGTTTTACACGTGTCACGTGTCATTCGCAACATTAACCATTAACATCTTCCTGAGCATCACATTAGGCATGTCACCTGTCTGTGCCAGGCTAAAAGACTACCACTTCATTAAATATGTATAGACAGTGTGTAATAGTACAGGTCAGGGCTAAATGGGTATGAACTTTTGGAGGCATCCCAGAACATGGCTGTTAGTGTAACAAGAGAAAAGGATGGTGTCATTCTAGGCAGAGATGCAAAAGAAAACACATCCTTCACTCAAGTGGAAGTACAAATGTTCATGTTTTAAAAGACTCTGGTAAAAGTTCTGACTACACTTTTTCACTCAAGTTAAAGTAAAGAAGTTTGGGCTCTGACTTGTACTTAAGTCAAAAGTAGCCATTACTACTACCTGTTTTAGTGTCACGCTGGTAACTGGACCCCACATCATATTAATATGTTAATACAAAAAAATTAAAAAATTTTTGATCTAATAAATGTATCCAGGCTGAACATCCACCGAATAGACCACGAGCAAAGAAAAGATGATGATGATCAGGTGATCAGAAATGTCTCTGTTCTCAGTCATGTTTACATCACTGACTCCCTCTGTCTCATCCACGTTACCCACATACTCCTTGTTGCCTTCTGCCACGCTCGTTGTTAGCTTTGTAGGCTAGCCTAGCGTCTGTGGTGGGGTCGCCAGGAAATGATGCACCAGCGGTAGGTTGAAAAAGCCGTTCAATGACAAGAAATAGGTAGATGATCTGAAAATGGCACGCAATAAGAAGAAAAAGATATTGATCATGTCACCAAATAGATTAAAACTAAAGTCAAGTGTATTGAAAATGTAAGAAGTAGAAAGTACAGATATTTGTGTAAAAAATGTAATAAGTGAAAGTAAAAAATAAAAAGTAAAAAGTGGTGGTACCGACACCAGAAAAATCTCCTTAAGTAGACTAACTATTTGTACTTCATTACTTCCCATCTCTGATTCTAGGTTTCATTAAACACCTTTTTTTTTTTTTATTTCCCACTATTTAATTATTTTAAGCTCAATGCCCAAATACATAAAGCCCTGATTAAAGTCTACACAAAGAATGTGTATGTGTATGTGACAAATAAAATTTGATTTGATTTTTATAAGTTCCTGGGTGGAGAAAATGCTTGGCCTCATGGCAGAACATACCGTGCTAAACTGTGGAAATTGATTAAGCAGGGACATTGGATTCCCTGAACCTGGGTAACTAGTATTGATTGATCAAACCAGTGTTGATTTATTCCTTGATAGAGACTTAAGGCACTTTTGTACTTTGCTCTGGGTAAGGACAATTGTAAATGTAAATGTAAATGTTTTCCCCTAGTTACAGTATGGATGTGGATCATGCAGTAGCTGATGAGGATACTTTTTAGCCAGTTATCACAAACTTAGCAACAAGCATGTCAACTTGTTATCGTTGATCCAAACAAGTCAGTTCGGTTCAATTCAGTTTATTATTCCTGTAGGGAAATTACTTTTACAGCATACTCGCACAGATCTTTGACAATTCACATTTGGCATGTGTAAAAATAATAAAATAATAAAATTTTATTTAACACTGATTAATGTAATTTAAAAATAACCATCTTACTGACCATTAGTTACCACAAAAAAAAAGGATTTAAAAAAGAAGTTGGCATTAGTCAAGTCAAGTTTATTCCTATAGTGCTTTTCACAACAGACATTGTCTCAGAGCAGCTTTACAGAATTTTTAGCAGTTAAAGTGAATGGTGTGTATTTATCCCTGATGAGCAGCCATGGCGACTGTGGCAAGAAAAAATTCCCTTTGATTTTATGAGGAAGAAACCTTGAGAGGAACCAAACTCAAAAGGGGAACCCATCCTTATTTGGGTAACATCAAGAGTGTGATTATAAATCTTTAAAACAATACAGAACGCATGAGCGCCGGAATGTAAGATTATGAGTAATGTCCTTTCTACAGTCTTATACAGTCATTTGAGATTATGGAACCAGGAGCTACTGAGCAACTCATAAAATAGCTCAACATATGAGCTAATCATAGATCCAACACAAGCTTCTCCATGCCAGAGCCTTTAAACACTCATAGAGGTCCAAAGTCCAAACTCCACATGAAGTGAAATTCAAATGGCACTGGTCACCATTCTTTCTTTATATATACTCTCCCTGATAGTTTATTTGCAGGAATTACTGGAATAATACCATAACTGTTATAATCTAGTTTAAAAAGAATTTCCTAGATTTTCCAAGATATGGAGATACGGTATTTGGTTTTAAATACTTAAAGAAAAGTGAGTGCATTTTTTTGTGGTCTGCCTCTTGTGGGTATGACAGACAAAGAATTGTTTAATCAAAATAAAAATTAATTTTATTCCAAAAAAGGAGAACAATACAAATGTTGATTGATTCAATGTTAACAAGAGAATTCAAGGTAAATGAAAGATCCACTCACTAGCTTCAAGCTATTAGCTTGAACATGTGCTGCACCTGCACCGAATTACCAGCTTGCCCAAAGATCACTTATCTCTCAGCCTATGAATGTACTATTCAGTCATCTTCTATAAAAAAAAAAAAAAAACACATTTTTGTTTTAATGTTACCATGTATGTAGCCATATTTGGCAAACAAGCAGCATGGGCCTAGATGCATGAAACAGTAAACGGCCAGTAGACAAAACAATTGTCACAGCTAGTACGCTGCCTATGCGCACGACCAAGGAGCTCATTTCAGCTGAAATAATCATGACTGTGCTCTGGCTCCTGTTGCTCGCAGTGCTTGAACAAAAGGCTGCAGCCGTCTGGGCCACTTGAATGAAAAAAAAGGGGCAGGAGGCCACTGTACGGGCTGCTCGCATTTCACCCATTCACTTAGGTTACCATCTTGCATACTGTACTTCCCTCTGGATGGGGAATGCTATCCGCTTATATCTCCGTGCCTAATGGCTGCTGCCTTTTCGGGAGTTTTCAAGCAGAAGGAACGGGCAGACAAGCAGAAATCGCTTAGGTAAACGCTGAGCACAATCTTGAAATAGAAAACTGGAATGGGGAGGGGATTGCCTGGATGAGCTAAAATGTTATTTGGATGACACCCCGTGCATTAAAGCGAGGGAAAGGCTGTGTTGAGTTTCTCATTGAGAAAGCAGCAGCAGGACTCGTTGCGATAAGGAAATAAGGCTAATGTTACCTGATCTGGTATAATGTGAACCAATTACCAGTCCATTGCACTTCATTACAGAACTGTAATGGGGAACGGGGTCACTGCTGCTACTGGAGCAGGCAAGGGAGAAATTTAGTGGTCATTGATAATATGATAAAAAGTGACAGGAAAAGAAGCCAGTCAAACAAATTATTGAAATTTACAGTGGCTAAAGGGAAACAGAATCAGCCCATTTAGGCAGCAGTGGGCCAGCGCTTCTCCAAAGCAACTCAGGCAAACACAAAGAGGCGTTTATTGGTGGGGGAAATCTAAAACGATCAACGAATTGCTTGAGACGATGAACTTTAGACGCCTGAAACAGACACTGAAATAATTTGGGGAAGCAATGTTCTTTTGTGCAAAACACAACTGATCTAGTCGTACCTTTGAATTCTTAATGGTGTAACAAAAATCCATACTGTGTGGCGAATCAGACAAGAAGAGTGAAAAGTGGAACTTTCTCAGATATTTTGTCTACAAATTACTGTACTGAAATGTCTGAATGAATAACAAAATTTCATGTCTCATGTCACAGGCAGGGCTGGAAAGTACGGAGCCTCGTTGTTCTGAATTGACGGTGAAAACAATCACAATTGCTTATGAGTCTTAGATTTAACTTAACTTTTCAATATACTCAATTAGAAATTCTAGTATAAAAATCTGTTACATCATTTAACCTATCGTGAATTATCCATTATCAGTTTTTGAAAAAAACATTTCAGGCATACATTCTCTCGGCCCTGTCACTTGTACATACAGTGGCAGGCCATGTATTTCACACCTATAACTTCAGTGATGTCTTACCTGGATTAATCCACCTCTGTGCTAGAAACCATCAATATTAGAGAGAAATGCAGTATAACAGAGTGCTGCATCACAGACAGAAAACTGAAACAGAGAATGAATGCCATTACTAAAGCAAGAAACTCAATGAACACAATTCAAACATTCTCATTTCACTGTAGCCACAGCTGCATTATCTGTAGCAAAAACATTAAATAACCATCATAAAATGACCCTGTGTTTTCACACGAAAATATTTGACCTTGTGCAATTTGCTATTGATTCTGGTTGTGAGCTCTGACAAGTTTGTTCTCTGACCATCCAATTAAAGTTTGTAAAAATGGTGAAGTGATTGTGCCCCCACTAGATGGTTCTGATGTTGCCAACTCAAAACTCTGATTGAGCAAAGCAACAGGTTCATTCTCATGTATTTGAAGCTACAGGTGCCCGCACTGTTGATTCTGAAGGTCTTGAGGCAGATTTCTTACCTGGCAACACGTGGGGGCTGAAATCTGATTGTATAGAAAGTCTAACATGAACATCCACTCCTGGAAGCAGCGCAAATGAGAGAAAAGCTATGAAATAAAGAGAATAGGCTACTGGGATTCATTAATTACATATTCATGTAAGCAGAGAAAGACTTGCTGGTCCTAATAGCCTGCCACTGCTAGACACACTCACCCGATAATATATTTGAAAAAGTCCACATGTTCAACATCATTCAAATTCCATGAACCTCATGGGAAAAAGAAAACGAAGTTGTCTTGCTCGTCATTTTCACTCAAATTGTTTGGTTTAAATGGCTGATTAAGACATATTATTTAAAAAAAGACAGTCAGCATCACTGTTTTACAAATTATAGATCAAATAATACAATTTAAACTACATCCTTGATATCATCGTGCTATTAGCATGGACGCTACTCAACGTCATGTTAATGTGTTGGCTAAGTATTTGTTTAAAAACTGGGAAAACATATGTCCTCACACTGCCAAAACTCTCAGATATTCCTATTCTTGGTTCCTAGTGAGATATAGAAAAATGCCCCCCTCCACACACACAGAGGACTAAAAATGTGTAACATGTAACAAAACGATTCTTCTGTTCCCCAGTCCTTAAAGAAATAAAAAACATCAAACCAATTGCTGTCAGCCCTGCATTTTTCAATTCCTCTAGGTAATCAGATTGTGTTTACCCGGATGTGGACCATCATAAAATGTTATTAAAAACTTAAATGGAGTTTAGGCTTGGGAAAGACGGCACACGTGAAATAACGTGCAAACAGCACAGGGAGATTCCTATCGTTATTTGGACAGGCGCTGGACTGCCTGGTAAACGGAAAATTAGCATTGAGACTGTCTTGTGATGATAAGGGGCCCTGGTGGAGGGGAATGGCAAGAGGTGTGTATGTGCGTATGTGTGCAGATACAAGAGCGCTCAAGTGCTTGGTAAACTGACGAAATGGGGTACTTACGGGAGTCTAATGTCAGGTTGATACCGAACGCTTTAGGGCTTTTTCTTGCTTTCTTGCTTTCTATCTTGCTTTCTTTTTTTTTTTTCTCCTAAGATAAATAAATAAATAAAAACATAGAACGATATTGTCACAAGAGGAAATATGAGTAGGGGATAGAATACTTCACGTGCACCCCTCTATTCTTCCTATTCTACCTATATGTATTCTGATCTTTTATTTCCTCTTCAGTTTTATGTGGTCCATTATAAACCTGTCCCACTTCCGTCAGACAGATTGATAATTCAGGAAAAAAAAAATAGATGTGCTGTTATAATTTAAATGGCTTTTAAATGTCCAGTTCTAATCGGCGTGATCTAAATAGGCAATATGACGAATGCATGCTTCATTGATCAAACCTGTTGTGGCACGGCTTATCAAAAGTCATAATCTTAAGCCACTATTTAAAGATGATTTTGCTTTCATCGGCCGTGTGCGTGCTGCTGAAATCGCATGATAAGAGGCGAGTGTCGAGATTATTCACTTATTTATCTTCGCGTGGACTGTGTGTGGTTTGAGGTAATCGTACCACACTCAGTAGAATACACTGGCACATTGTTTTTCCACTTAAAATGCCATTTCTTTCAGGCCAAACCAATCAGCAGACATAAACATTGTCAGATACAAACATCGCCAAATCAGCATTATTGTCTTTTCTAGCTATCGAAAGCTAACAAACTAAAAATAAGCGTAAAACTGTCTAAAAATGCCATAGGTAGCTCCCAGAACAAGACTCGCTACCTGCTAGTCATACAGGTTTATCACGCAAAGCTAATCAGCTATTACTAAAAAGTGTTCAAAACATATAAAAAAAATTATAGAGACAATTAAATATATAGTAACTTTTCTCTATTAAATTAGCACTCATGCCCTCACAGTCAGTTTCTACGTACAAGCCATCATAATCCTCAATAAGACCCTGGACTCATACACACACATGCTCAAAAACAGTGGCTAAATCATCAACAAATGGTCAGATGTACAGTATTTATTACTATATGGACAGTTGATTTGCACTACCTCACACTGACACTCTGTGTACTGTTCGATGCTGCATTTTTTGTGTTATTGTGTTTTGTTTTTTTGCATTAACGGTCGTTTACATGTGTGTACTGTGTCTTTTTGTTTGTTTTATGCTATTTGTGTAGCACCTTGACTTGTCTGAAAATGTTCTTTTATATTACATTATATCACAGTTTACAGTTTTATAGCTTTGTGTGGTTAATTTACCATAGTATTGTGTTTATCAGAAGCTTAAACCCTGCTAAATTGGTTTGTTAGCTAGCTAATATTAGAAAACTACCCAAACACAACTACCTAGCATTTCAGTATACATTAATAGCCATGGTCTTTAATGGTCTTTATCGTTAGTTTTAAAAGAACCAACTAGCTTTTTTTCTCTTCTAGCTTTTTTTGTGAAGGTTGTTCAACAATAGCTAAACAGTTTTTAGCTAGTTATCATGCCTAAATTAGCCCCCAAAAACATAATCAAACTAGCGAAGCTAATATTGAAAAATTTCCCAAGCACATTTGGTTACATTTTGTCTTTTATAACTTAGTTTATGATGTCCTTTAATATGTTTTGATGAAGCTTTTCCTTTCTATCTAGAAATACTACCCAAACCGTTCTAACTAGCATTTGTTGGAATTTCAGTTTTGGCTTGTGTTTGAGAACAGTGTTTAACATTAGCTAAGTAATTTTATTAGCTCAACGGTTCTAATGGATTTGTTAGTTGGATAATATTATTAAAAATAATATTCAAACACAACAAACAAGCTCTTTAATGCTTGCTGGATTCTATTGGCTAGGTTGAAAGCTTTTTAACATTAGCTAGAATGCTTTGTTTGGTTATCTCCTTATATGACTAGCTGGATATTTAATATTATTGGGCGCTTCTATATAGCTTGCTATATGCCTGTGATTAGTTAAGAGAAATTAATTTGTAATGTGTTAAGTGATTCTTATGATTCTTTTGTGCTTGTTGCACTTACTGTACAACTGATTATACCTCGAATTCTGACAACATCACAGAACCAGGGCCTTTAAAAGCATTGTTTCACTTTAAAAAGAACCATTATTGATATAGCTTGTTTCATCTTATATGATCATATCTCAGGATTTTTATACCAGTCCCTGCTCTTGTTTAGTAGATTGTATAAACCACCTGATGCTTACCCATTGTGAATGGCTTTCTTATTTGTGCAAATAGATTGCAGCTATTCCATAATATCAGAAAGCAGATATTCATGAGGTCAAGTGCCACTCAGTATCACTTAAACCCAATCTCAACATAGCTCCACATAGACGTGCACTTTCATTATTTTAGCTATTTTAATTATAATTTTACGCCACACACACACGCTGCAAAATGTGCTTCTTTGACAAAGCCTGCAAAAAAAAAAAAAAGTCTTATCATTAAAAGAAAAAAGGTTGAGGCCTAGCGAGAATTAAGCTACAGAAAGTGTATAACCCTCACTGTAAGTCTGCTATCACATTTTTTTTAGGTTAATCATACTCTCATTTACAATGATAATGAACAGTAATGTGATTATACCGATGTCTAATAAGTAATTACCTCATTTTAGAGTACAGGCAGCAGTAAGATTGAACAGATCCCTTGAAACGCTACCAGCACCAGTGGATTCATATAGCTTTCTTTTTTTTAATGTTCTCCGGTCCTGAGCGGAATCCTCGATCCCGTACGAACGCTTAAGAGCCCGAACAAACAGCATCTTTGTATCGGGACTAACATGACACCCAACATGGAGGAGGTAAGCTTCCTAAAGTTAAACGCATCGCTTAGCTCATTTTAAAGGGCTTTGAGCGGACGGTCGTTTGCCTGAAATATAGGCGGCCTGCTTCCTCCTACTTAATCCAGTATTTAATTAGAGTGGGTCAAGGGCCGGGGTCGCGTGCCTGCCTGATCGGAGGCTGGTTGCACAAAGACAGCACTGATCGCTTGGACATATTGCAGGTATTTTTACAGAGAGAGAGAGAGAGATAGAGAGAGAGAGAGAGAGAGAGAGAGAGAGAAAGAAAGAAAGAAAGAAAGAGGGAGTGAGTGAGTGGAGAACAGAGCAAACAGCTTGTAGTCAGAGCTTATGCTCTTTAAATTAACCCACCATATTGTTCCAAAATAGTCTTTTATACGGCAGTAGAAACTATCAATAAGAAAAGATTCAACTTTTCATGTGTGCTTTTCTTGTGATAAAGTAACAAATAATGGTGTTTTTATTCATTTAGGAGTAAATAAATGACAAGCACATTTATGTTTATATAAGTGGTTTTATTCTTTTTTTTTTATTTTTTTTTATAAGCCAGCAAATTGCCCTTTAGTAACATTTCATTGTTCATTAATACAAGTCCTTGAGTTACTATAAAATTGATGACCGAAAGAGCTTAATCTCTGCAGCTGGAACTCCCAGTGAAAATGTATTAACACCAAACCAGATAATAAGTTCAAATCAGATAAATACATAGTGCATATGTGATTATAGAATGTATAATAGATACACAAGGTGCTCAGTCAACCTACGTTTTAACTGCTTCTACTTTTGAAAAAATCATCTGTACACTAATCCTCCTTTTCTACCTTTTATTCACTTGTAATTCTCGACAGCGACCACTAAAGGGCAGAACTCGACTACAAATATGCATGAAGTCATTCTCATGGATGCATGTCAGGTTTTTTTTTAATATAGCAATTTATCAGGAGCAGCAAAGCCAGACTAAAGTTACAGAGAAATAAGTTTGCTTTAAAAACCCATTATAAAATCCCACAAAACTAAATATCTAGATAGCCAGATTGGTGATAAGACAATACAGCGTTAATTATTTCCAAACAGCTTTAAAATGAATCACCTATTATACCAAAGGTGATGTTTTTAGTCATTTAATTGATACATGCCACAGCCACGTTAGAGGAGGAAGAATTACATATGCAATGTACCTGATTATAAGTTGGTTTTCAGATGCAGAACAATGGATCAAAACAGAAATATCAACATTTATCAACATATGTTGCACAATAATCACTGAATCCTCTAAACTAAACACATTCATGTCTATAAAATAAAACACGTTTTTAATATAATGGCAACAAGAAAAGTTTATTTTTAATGACAGTGGGATACAGACGGGGGCACAAACTTATTGTCCTAAATATTAAATATTGAAATAAAAAAAAGAATTAAAAAAGGTCATCATCAAAAAGTTTATTATGTTGGTTAGACTTTGTCTGAACTGAATTAAGATGTGTTTGTTAGCAAATAAATTTCTGTGTGTGTGTGTGTGTGTGTGTGTGTGTGTGTGTGTGTGTGTGTGTGTGTGTGTATTTTATATATAGATAAATGGATATATAAATATAAATATTTTTAAAGATATATGGATGTATATATTATATATTATTATATGATATAAAGATATATAGATCAGTTTTATTGTTTCATTGAGGTACAAGGTTTAACCGTAAAAAAAAATATTAATAATAATGAGGTAAATGGTTGAGTATTAGAGGTCAAGAACAACTCTCTGGAGAAATGTTTATTTGTTTCCAGGATAAGGGGAAAAAAGAAGTTTACATCTTGTATCATTAGCTTCCTGTGTGCTGTCTGTCGATGGAGTGGTTTTTAGAAAGTGTGCGAATGTGTGCAGCCTCAGGATTAGCTCAGAGTCATCGATATAGCAGGGTGAGAGTAATGTGGTTCATGCTCTCAGAAGATTCTATTTAAATATTATATGCATTCTTATGTATACATTTATCTTTTATTCTTGTGTTGGATTTGCACAAAAACGGCTAACACAGTAATGTTTACAATTTTAAATAAAGACTAAAATTAAGCTTGCAATTTCCTTTAAATATTCAATTCATTTTTATTTGTATAGCGCTTTTAACAATGAACATTGTCTCAAAGCAGCTTTACACGGTAATGTGGTGATAAAAATGAAAATGATTGATGAATTTTCATTTTAGGGTTCACTTATTGATGTAGACATTAATGTATGTCAAGAGATTTCGATAAAACCATCTCAGGTGTAAAAATCTTGTAGGAATGGATTTCGAGGTTTGATCTTTAAAAGGATTTAGTATACAGCTAATAACGCTTTCAGATTTTGATTTGTTTGAAATTTAGCTTTGCCAGATATGAGTTGTACATGTTGGTCTCAATAACGTTTATTTAATGCTAATGTGCATTTTATGTACATGTACGTGGTCATTTGGTTATTTATTTAAAACTATGCATTGATGGATCTGATTGTGCTTTGGGATTTTTAACTTCATGTTGAAATAAAAACACACAAGCTCAAACACAGATGTTGAAAAGACAAGAAAATTACAGATGGACAAACTTATCCAGTGGTTGACTTATAGGTGATTTTACTTCAACTTGGCTGTCCAGTTCTTATTTTTTCTGAGAAATGGGGAAAAATTGGAGACAGGGACTCGTTCCACTGGCAGCTCCTAACAGGCATAGCAATACATCAGTCAAAAGCAATAATTTTACAATTAATGGAAATCCAATTTGCCTTCAGAGCATCCCGCGTTGACATTTTCCACATTGCAATGGCGCTTTGATAAAGTTTATTTTAAATGCAAAAAAAAAAAAGCGTTCGGCAGTTCGAGAGCGGCCCGGGTGTCACTGTGCCAGGCAAGAGGAGCACGGTACTTAATTTTTTATCGACGGCTGCCCCAGGGGCCACGAAAAGCCTGAATGTTAACGTCGGCTCCATTTTCATTATCACCGCGTGATTATGGATTTTACTGCGTTTAGGTGATAATACAGCTAGCAGCTCACCTTAAAAAAAGAATTTCCGCTGGCAGCTTCCATTTCCGCAGCCAAATGAAATTTTTCATTTGACAAACAAGCACAATTAGGCCGCGCTCCTCGCGCCTGCTTTTTCTTGATTGAACTTAGGCCAATTTGCCGGCGCTAAATGAGTTTGAATAATTTACATTCCCAATGGCTTGGGGACATTAGCTTGCTGAGTGCTAAGTGGCAGCGTGCTTTTTGAAGTTGCTGATGATGAGATGTCACTCCTCGACGCCCAACAACCCCCATCCCCAACACGGGCATCAGCACCACAAGCACACACACTCATGGGTCTTCCAATCCTTGTGAGGACCTTCCACTGACAGTTATCAATGCATTAAAGGAATGCTATGCCTAAACACAACATTACATACCTAAACCTAAAATTTACTTCAACTTCAACCGCAAATAGAATTAAACCTTTCTGAACTTTTATAAAAACCAGTCTCTAAATGTCCCCACAAGGTCAGCACTGTCAAAAACTCCAAGTCATCTAGTCCCTACAAAGATAATAAAACATGCCGAACCCCACACAACGCCATCTACACTTTTTTTTTTACTTCAAAGTTAAGCTGTGAAAGGAGCCTATATACCTGAAACCACAATAAGAAGTTCAAATTGATTTTCTTTTTTTTTTCTCTCCTGCCGAGGCCAATTCTGGCAGGCAAAGCGAAAATGACTTTAATATGTGTGTAATGCACTTGGCTGGCTTCAATGCACTTTGCTTCTACTTCCTTTTCTTTTTTTTTTCCTTTAATGACAGCACATTTCACATTAGACACATTTCATATCGAGTTGAACGACTGGATTTGTTTTTTTATAATAATAAAACGAGCACGAGCATCATTAAGGGGACGCATTTACTAATTGGGATTTAATAAATGAAACAGGGACAAGGTGCACTGCAAGTAGTTTTAACTAAGCTTGAAGTTAATGAAAATAACACACACTTTCCATCGCTTCACTAATTAAGCTTATGACCGGGTAGTGTCACAGTGGCAGAGAACCTCAAAAAACAGTATTAGTGACAATGATCAGCATTTAGACAAGATTTACGTAAAAGGATAGTATAGGCAATGTTCAAAGAAAACACATGGGTGCATGCAGTTACAGGAAATTAAGAAAGAACCAATAAACTGATTCCTGACACCTCAGAGTGTAAACTCCATTCCCACGTTGGAAAACGTAACTGGTGTCTGGTGTGACTCATATTACCGAATCTGTATTGGAGAAAACTGAACAAGAACGAGTGAGATGAGACTCTGAGTCACAGCTAGCACAAAGACTATACTAACAAATGGTGTCAAAAAGTAGTACCACGGATCAGGTAAAACTGTTCTGTCTTTCTTTTGGTTTGTGGTATTGCCCAGTATTCGAGCTGTACATTAGCTGTAGTATATCGACATTCTGAATTGTGGTTTCAAGAAGGACTTTGCTCTGTGGATTTTTGTTGTCGACACCTACTACTTTTCTCTCTATTGGTATTTTTTTTCCTTGCTGTGTGTGTTAATTTTGTAGCCTCCTGGTCTGCTACGAAACTAAAATGGGGGATCACAATAATTTTTGGGGTTTTGTTCTGTGCAACTCTCAGGATGTCTGGACAAGCGCAATCATAAAAACCTTCTTACGTGAACTACCGTGAACTTACGTGAATTAAATATCCATGGGTGTGTGTATATATATATATATAATTTTATTTCTTTTTTAATTTTTTTATTAACACAATTCAAATTTATTAAAAAATATAAATAAATATAAAAAGTGGCTTAGTTAAAACCTTCAACGCAACACACATTTATTTACGACATCGTCTTTACTCAGAGATAAAAAATAAAATAAACTCCACCGAATCATTTTTTTAATCAATAAACATATGTTTAACTGATGCACCAAGTCTCAAATCAAGCACCAAAATCCACCATGATGCACACATTTTAAAATTAAATTAAACAGTTAAAACCGTCCGTGTGGAAACATCGCAAAAGTTCCGTTTGGTGTCGATTTACGTAATTTAAAACGCCATAATTACTTTTAAACATTTCTGAGAGTATTTTAATGAGGTGCCCTGTCATTTGAACGTGTAAATAGACTTATCTGTTTACTTACTTGTCTGTTTTGTTGTCTCAATGCAAAGAAAGAGAAGTAATGAGAACCAGGTATTGCTATGTTCTTTTTTATGGTTTCACTAATAATAAACATACATTTGCATATAGCATACATATTAGTCCATGCCCAGATTAGAGTATTAAGAAGTTTTTAAGGTACATTTAGAACAGATAAAAATGTGCGATTAAGCTGTAAATTAAATATTTAAAAAATGTAATCGATTGACCTGATTATATATTTATTTATTTATTTATTTATCATTTTTATTATTATTATTTTTGGATATGTCTATGGTGCCTTTTGTAATGCAAAATAAGATGAGCAAAATGTCATATACAATACATATTGCATGTCAGGAAAAATGTTTTATGTTAAATATTTTTCATAAATGAGGAAACTTTGGAATTCAGACTACTGTGTTACTTCCATATGTATCTGAATCATCTTGAGGTTTTACATTCGCTCCGACTAATCTAGCGAAAGCCACAAACACTTAATATAGCTTTAAATGATCATTGTGTACAGCAAAGATAGAGCACACAAACACACACACACAAACACGTTCAGAGGTCCTCTCTTCTCAATGACATCCAGTTGTTGTGTGCGTTTGCCAAGTCACTTTACGCTTTCCCTTCCCGAGGATCTGGTTTCCCCTGCTACAAACGTAGCTATTGTGCGGTGCCTCCTGGCCGGAGCGGCCATTCTTACTTTAATATTTGCGAGACAGGATAACCTGCCGATACACATGAGGTCAGTTTGCCTCTCCGCTTGCCTCATTTTCCAGATTATAACTCGTTTCCATGGTGGCAGGCAAGCTGAGAGCGGCTTTACCGCCGGCCGTGACCGAGTTACAGCACACATTTGCTCACACACACACACACACACACACACACACACACACACACACACACACACACGATCCATCTTTGTAGAACAAAGACACTACAAGTAGAATGAAATTGAAGTAAGGTTTCAGCATCTCTTAGTGCTGTTGAGGCCCTTCATTAAATTTGGATGAAGTGATCAATTGAGTCATAATTATTAACAAACAAACAAACACAAATAAATGTTTTTGCTTTTCTGGGTCATCTAACATCCTTTTCCTTTTCTTTTCATTCATGTTTTACAGCAGAAATTGTGCCTTCTATCAATGTGGAACTAAGAATCAGCTCCAATAATAAAGCCAAAGAGGAACTGCTGAAAAGCAGGTCACTACAGCTGGAGTATAGCAATGCTGTTTTTACCCTCTCTCTTCCTCACACACACATATACACACACACACACACACACACACACACACACACACACACACACATTCACAAATGGATTTGGGAGAGTTGACCTCAAATTTGAGTAACAGCTATTTCGCCGTAATCCATTCACAGTCGGAGAATGCAAACACCGACGCAGAGTGGAGCAGGCGAGAGCAAAAAAGAAGGAGGTTGGGATGCATGAAAGGCGGTGAGGATTTTTTACAATGTGATTAGGAAAGTAATGGGCTCAAAGTAATGCTTCGGCAGCTCGTGTGAAGTGTGCGAGGATAGGAAAAAAAAGAAAGAGAGAGGGAAAGAAAATGGGGAATTTCCACTCTCATCCCTGAAGGTCAGTGGCTCGAGTCGGTCTGTCGGCCTGATTTGGTGCTCACCACCTTCTGTAACAATGAGAGCTCTGTTTTTGGCCTACGATAAGTTGCACATACGCACACTCATACGCACACTTATACACACTCACACACACACACACTCTGGCTCCATCAGGCCCAGGTGGAAACGCTTCACCCAGTAATGGCTTGGTGGAATGTAGAAGAGTGACCCCTGTTGGTTTTTCCCTCTCGCTGTGCCACCGAGCAATCAGGAGAGCATTACTCCCCACTCGGCCTTAATGAGAGAGGGGTTTAAGTTTACACGGGGTTATTAAAGAAACTTAACGAGGGGTTTCTTGGAGACCAATTGAAGGCCTCGTGTTGCTAATACAGCCTTCTGTTATCTTAAAAAAAAAAGGGTTGGCTTTTCACGCATCACCACTAAGAAAAAAAAATGTTGAGAATCGACAGGAAATATATTACTGTCGCAACAGCTGAATTCTTCATTTGGATTGAGGAGAAGTTGATTCATTTCTGATTCATTTTCAAACAATAGCTTCTCTGTATCTAATTTTGAGCTGTAAATCTGACAGTCATTGATGCACTCGATTGAATCATTTTTACCTGCTGCAATTTCAGCCAGTCAGGAGTCACGAAATGACCGGACGGCCTGCGGTGAACTTTAGTGCGATTACTTTCAAATGAAACGATGATTACATTCAAAAGATGAAGCATATCATTAATTATGGCAACTAATTAAAGCTGCTGTAACATATGCAATCATTTGGATCTTTCCGATGTTTATTTTGCAGCCATTCCACATTGTACATGGATAACAATAAATGGATAAAAGTAGATTAAAAAATGTTGTAATAAATCAGCTTTGGTGACACTGTTTCTGTTTCCTAACAATATACTGTTCCTGTAATTTTGCTATAAAAATTTTTTATTCTAACATGCTGAGATATGAGCTTCATCTTGACTGATCTCAGTCTTTCGGCTTGAGCTGCTACGGGAGCAGACTGTTCAAGAGACTAACACATGACCAGCTTGTTTCCCTTGAGCCGTCCACATGTTCAGATCCCGTATCTAGCTGACTTATCCTCATTTCGTACACTCAGGCTTCACTTTCCTCCACCAAACTTAATCCAGAGTACCCCACACACCTGCACCACACTGTCAGCATGCTTTGTTCTTAATGTACACATCAAACAAAAGGAAAACCTCAATCCAATTTTCTGTTTTTGGCTTCGAGGGACTGCTTTCAGATAATCAAGAGAGGCCTGAAAAATAAACTTCGTTGCACAAGCTGAGTGATGCGTCTTTCATGTCCAAATCCTCTTATTCTCAGGCTCAGGGTCTTCAAAAACATGAAAAAAAAGGAAAAAGAAAAGATGAGTCAAAATAAGATGCTCATGGGAGGAGGTGGGAAAAAAAACAAACAAGTGCTTTAAGCAGCCAATCATTTACTCAGTCACCCAGGAGAGGGAAAAAGTCTTTAAGTGCTTCCGCAAGTGTTTGCTTTGTGTTCTTACCTCTCTGCACACTTCAGCGGGTTTTATAGAGAAAAACGCAAAAAAGCAGCGATAAATCAGTAAGCGATGCATATATGTTAACACTACGGATATGAATTTTTGTTACGTTTTATCTTTTTATTTCATTATTTTACAGATATGAGCGTGAAATACGAGTGACATGAAACGATCTGACAAACAATATGAACATCCTTATATAATACATCTAGTGCATCTAGAGACTTTTGTCATGACATACATTTGACATAAAGAGATGCTGCAATGAGTCGTTCAGGGCGGTTCGAGCGGCACGCGCGCTTGAAGAGCAGAAGAACATCACTGGAAGACGACGAGAGATCAGGAAGCCCTTCAAAGAGCTCAACCTCTGAAAATGTCGAAAGCGTTCGGCTACTTGTGCATGATGATCATCGGACAACAATCCACATGATCTCACTTCAGCACCCACCCTACTCACCACATTTGGCTTCTGCAAACTTCCCAAAGATAAATATCCTGCTCGAAGGTCACCGTTTTGAGATCCGGCTTGAACAGCAGAAGGAGCTTGACACGCTTGGAAAAGAAGACTTCCAGGACACATTCCAGAAGTAGCAATGCTGGAAACGTGGTATTGCTGTGCGAGAGGACTATTTTAAAGGTGATAGTGTGTAAACATTGATAAATAAAGCAACCGCCTTGTATTAATATGCATATATAGAGAGCAATAGCAATTGTAGCCGCACACATGTTCAGGATTAAAGACACCATTAGTTTATAGACTCTAAGCTAAACATATCTCATGAAGTTGATGCTGTTTTTTTTTTTTTTTTTGCTGTCCCTTAAATCCCACGTCACAGTTGTCAAATCTCAGTATTATGCTTGTCCTGCTTGTCAAAAAATGTGACTTTTACATTGACGTCTAAATTTTCTGCAGCAAATCATCCACTTCCTCCTTGAAAGCTGTAAAGCTCTGTGAGTGGAGCAAAGTTTAGAAACTCATTAAAGCGTCTCGAATTTCTAGATTCTACATGCGTCGTATCTTGACAGGAAGATCTGAAGCGCCTAAATCTCTCCCAAACCACCAGGCAAACAAAAGGAAACCAGGATAAATCCTACATCTGATTCTGGTATCTGCAGTGAGCAGGGCGCCTTCACTATTACTTCACTATTACTGTCTTGCTATCTGTCCAGATAGAAGAACTAAAGCACAATCAGAGTGGCTTAATTTCTCCTACACGTTTATGATTAGTGCTGACACAAATAGTGAAAAAGGTTAGAGCATTTTATGTGGAAATTCTATTTGGTGAAACCTGCAGTAGGTTAGAGGTAGGCTAAAATTATTAGCTTTGATATAAGGTTGAGAATCAGGAAAATTAAAAGTTGTCATGACATAAAGAGAGATTTTGAACACATTTTGAGGAAAGATGATTGAGGAAAGGTTGACACCATGATGTAGTATTGGGGAAGCGAAAGGGTAAAGAGTAAGTTAGGAAAGTGGGGAAAAAGGATCTAAGATTTGGGATGAATGGATAAAAAAAAACAAGACTAAATATAAGCTAATAAATAAAAGCAACAGTGAGTCCATATACAGTTATATAGCACTAGAATCTGGACAATCTAAAACTGGATTCCTGAAGTGGCAATAGAAACAAATGTGTAGAAAAAATGTATAAATAACAAAAATCCAGCAAAGGTGTATAAACACACTTGATGAAAAGTAAAGTGGCATCTGACAGTGTGACTGAGAGTCCTGCTATAACGGTGCTCTAAACACTAAACACACTCTAGTTTCTGAATATAAAATACCTATCTGTGCAACCTGAGGAAAAAAAAGAGGGAAGGAAAGAGAGAGAGAGAGAGAGAGAGAGAGAGAGAGAGAGAGAGAGAGAGAGAGAGAGAGAGAAGCATTGCAGGCAGAGCAAGTTTGCATTGCCCTATCTCATTAACACACCGCTGAAATAAAAGAGGGCTTCTTTGGCTCACAGCTATGGCAAAAAAAAAAGAAAATTATCATAGTGATGATGTTCCTCGGCCGTCAACAGAGCGGCGATAACGTTGTTTGATGATGACTTTCCTATGAATGTTAAGCAGCTGGCGCGGCGGAGGGAAGGAGCTTATCGGCGCCTAATGCCCATCTCTAATTCCTGCCCTTCTTGAACTAGCCATTTTCTAACAGCGCTAACTGTCAAATTTACATCCCATCTTAATGCCGCTAAAGAGGACGAGGGATGAAGAGTAAATGACAGGAGTGTAATGAGGAAGGCTTCTCTCTCTCTCTCTCTCTCTCTCTCTCTCTCTCTCTCTCTCTCTCTCTCTCTCTCTAGGCAGGAGATTTTCCACAATTTGGAAGACTCTCCTTCTTCTTTTCTCTCCACTCCTGAACCATGATGGTGGGCTTACCTTGGTCTTTTAAAGCAGACGAGTTCAATTAGCTGATGAATCTTTCATAAGTTTTATAAGAGTATTTGACTAATGGGAGTTAAGGCCATGAAAAATGGCTTTCAGTTTTTTACACTGTGGAAAATGAAGTTAGGCTTCAATGCGTTTCCATTTTATTAATGAGAAACAGCAAACAGTGTGATTTCAAACAGGTCGAATCCACAGTAATGATGACATACCAATGCGTTAAACCTGCTTATACCTGAGCACATTGAATTCTCCATTCTGTTTGGTCAGAGGGTGGCGATTAATTTCTTATAATAGCAGCTCTGACAGTATTTAAAGCTGCAAAACACTTGTGGTAATACAGTATTGTTTTATAGCCCTGGCCTAAACACTACCAGAATCGATGGCTTTTTAATATAATATTTTCCATAAATTTGTATTAAATAGTTCTCAATAGTTTATTCACTTCATTCAGCTTTTCTCTCAGTTGTGCTGCTTCTAGGAGTGTATGTCTATTTTAGAGTTTCAATCCAATCAGATTTCAGCTATCACATGTTGCCAGGGTCAAAGAAATCTGTCTTCATTTTCTATAGCTTCAAATAAATAACCAATCGGATTTGGTTACACCTAGCAGGCGTCTAAAAACATTGTCCTTTCATTGGATGGTAAAAGAGTGCACTAGTCAACTGCACACTCTTAAATATATTCTTGTGGATTTAATAGATGTTACAAGGAAATTTTCAAAAGGGACTTTTTTTAACTACTTATACAATTGCGTCTTCTTTACCCTGGAATTTGCACAAAAACCCACAATTTGCCTTTATTTCAAAACTTCAGGAAAGCCGTATAATGTTCATATTAAGAGGTGGATTGGTTCACGTAGCACACCACTGAAGACTTAGGTGTGAAATGTGCGGATCACCATTGTTCTATAATAACATCTTATCCACAGGGACTTGTGCACACTACACATCATTGGTATGGTGAATTTGTTATTATTTTATTTATTTAGCATTTTGCCCTTTAATAATTTGATTTGTTAGCTGATTTTTTTCTTACTCATAAGTTTACAGCTAGTACAACAAGTGATAAGACGCTATAACTTCATTTTTCTCGACAGTGTAAAATTTGACAATTGTGTATAAAACCCATTTATTTAGTTTAAAGGTAAAACTTTGTTCTTTAATTGGTACAATTGCAATTTGGAAACTTAAAAAAAAAAGTGTTATAAAGAATAAGCTTATTTTGACAAGATGTTATTGGGATGTCAACTTTAAAACAGTCGGATGAACGGGAAATGGGAGCTTCTATAATACACACTTGGGTCTTATTGTTTGTTAACTTCGTCTTGTAAAACCCGTATCTCTGTGTTTAAAAGTTTGGTGCTTGGGTTTTTCACTTGTCTCTTCGGAAAAACGCTTTCGCCAAACGTATGAATGGAAATGGAAATTACATCTGGCTTCGTGTGTCGAGCAGCATTTTGGTGCTTGACATTCATCAGAAGCGGTGTGTGCAAAGCGGCGTGTTAGCCAATTCATTTCTGTTTCCTGACACTAATTACTGGACTGGCCATTGAATCTAATTAAAACATTTAAATGAATGACAGCCCATTATTGCAGCCTGTTCGTTTGACTCTTTAAAAAAAAGTTACATCCTTTGATTTATTTATTTATTTTACCACATCTTAATTGCTAAAGCATTAAAAACAGCTTTCAATTGGATTCACCAAAGACAATCAAGGTGACAGAAAGTCCATGTCTAAAAGAATCTGAGGCTTTGAAGGTACCTTTAGACAATTCCTGATAAATGCTACTAATAAAATAAAGCAAGACCAACCATTATAATATAGGACATATCAGTTTATGTGTAAAAATGTAACATTCAATGTAAATGCTACAGTCAAAACAAAACTAATAGTCAAAAATTAAATATATTAAACCAGTGTTCTTATTTGCATTTACAAAAAAAGTAACTGGTTTCTGTGAAGAAGATTTACAAGAGTAAAGACATGTATTGTGAACATCATCTAGTCTTCAGGCTCAAAGATATAATCATTTCCATCTCCCAGCCACCACAATTTGAGTACAGCTACAGGCTATGACTGGACAGTGATTGCATTTCAGTGTGTCATGTTCACACTAATAAGAAGCACTGAGTTTTGCTTAGAAGTCACAGACAGCAACATTTCTCCAAGTGCAAACGTCTTCTAGTTGCACAATTTGCCAAGTATAACATTTTCTGAACATCTTCATCGAATCGACTGAGGGACGGTGTGTGACTCTTAAACAGAGGACAACCCAACGCTTGGCTAATGCAAATGAGACGAGCTGAAAGTTTCCTGAAACCTGCATGTAATTTAGGATGGCATTTAAGCCCCTTACCCCTGATCTTATCTCCTAAATGAATTCATCAGGTAATATTTCCCATTATTCAAAGGCATCGTTTTATGCCAGAGAAGGTAATGGAATGATTACAGGGCCGTGCACACAAATTAACAGCCAGATGCGAAGTGTTCCCTCTGTGAAAATGAGAAATTTAAGGTGAGGAAGACTTAAAAACTCATTTTAAAGTTGGTGTGGACTTCAGCACGTCATGTATTAGGCAGAGTCTCAGAGGCCAATTCAATTTGCGATCCTCTTTCATCTTTAATGATACCTATTTCCTGCTGTCATATTTTCATTTAAGGCGGGGCCATGCTAGTAATATTTTTTTTTTAATCCTCAGATGAACGGTGTGGAGGGCTAGAAAAAAATTGTGTAAAAGTTGACTAAAAGAATGGCTACCTGCTGTCACCTGGTTTAAAATACCGTTTCTGGAAGTGGAGCTGGAAGTGTGAGGTGCGTTTCATCTCCATTGGCCATCAAGCAATTAAAACCTGCTTCTGACTGATCGGAATTGAGCTCAATCCGGGCTGAGCTCAATTTTTCACACTCATCCACAAGCCTCCAGGAAGAGGGTCCGAAAGGCGAAACTAACAAGATTAAAATAAAGGAGCAAAAACAGATAATTGGGGACAGAACGTGTTGGAGTCCTGAGTCTGAAAGAGAATTTTATAGGTATTATTAATTATAATATCAATCCAGCTGTGAAGAACTTGTGAGAACTTCGCCAATTTGAAAAAGAGATAAAGTCTGGCTTATAATGACTTTATTATAATATTTTATACTATATTTATTCTACTAATATTACATAATATTGATATCATTTGGTAATGGAACTAAACTAAGCTGTTATAGAAAAAAAATCAACATTGGTGCGGAAAAACCCACAATATTTTGCCTTGAAGACTTTGCTGTACCTTGTGTTATAAATCCTAATGTCTAATCCAAAGATCTAACACTGGAGACTCCTTCCATTAATGTTGAATAAACAAATATCTTCATCATGATTTATCATCATGCCATATGACAACATGATAATCCTGTGGGTTGTATTGAAAGGTACCTTCTAATCAAAACTGTTATATAATAAACACATATATATGGGCACATGTAACATTTTTGTTATCAGCATAATTTTCTGTTGGGATCTCAGCTAAATTTGCTTAAGTGCTTTAAATCCTAACCGTACGGCAACATTACGTGACCCGATACCACTCCCCACTACAGTTAATACCAATTTAATTACACGTGTGACATCTGGACAACCGGATGAACAGCATGCGTGAATATGTACGGTTCAGAGATGACACTGTGCATGCTACATTGGCTCCTTTGCCTTTTATAGAAAATTATTTTTTCCTTATTGATTACCAGCCGCTGCGTTTCTATTTCACAGTTGAATTACTGTTGTCTCGCGGTGGCTCTTTTCTTTGGCTCGGGCTCCAGTTCATTATTTCCTGCCATTTCTTGGTCATTTCCGAGTTTAAAACTCAGAGCCGCTTATTAAGTTTTTGGGGCCTTGGCGGATAAGAGGCAGTACGTGCGCCGCGATAAACTAATCATCTTAAACCCCTAATTATGAGTATCTCAGTGTGACAGGCGGTGGAGTGGAGCCTCAAAATGAGGGGGGAAAAAAAAAAACGGCACATCCGAGGGAAGGGTAATAATTTTTTAAGTCATCTGGATCTGGCTCGGGGTGGCAGAATTCATTAGAGCAGATTAGCCAAGTGTGTACAAAGTAAATGAGATATCTAATGGCCAACTCAGAGGGCGACGGACTCCTCGTTTGACTTCGGAATATGATGAACCGCATTACAAGGCCATTGTGGTTTGACTCTGCAGGACTTCTGGTGTGCTGCATCGTTTAATAACCCTTGACCTTTTGGCCCTTTGAGCCGTGCACTACAGCGTCAGAGAAAGGAGAACAACACAAATCAGATTAGGCAGCCAATGCCGATCCAGACGGTCGGATTGTTTTTGAAGCGGAAAGCGCATGACGCTAATTACGAGCATAAGGAGAAGGTTGGGGCAAGAAATAATAAGATTACAAAGAATAATTTGCAGATATAATTACACCAAAATTGGGTACACACAATTGTCAAACGCGTGTCTTGCTTGACCCGGGCGAGTGAGTGAAATAAATCCTCGTTCTATAGCCTCTGTTAATTTGTTTTTATCATCTGCAAAGTGGTGTTTGTGCAGGCAGCGCAATTTGCATGTGTAATTCCGCTGTGCAAATTGACAACAAGTTGATAATTCCAGTGAAATGGTCTCGTCGCGATGGCCCCCGCTATCTTCCCGAGCCGATTCATTTTGAGGAACTGCTGAGGCATGAAACTCATACATCAACACGCTTTCTTTTTTTTCCTGACAACGCTCAGACTTATTGTCCGTTAAAATGTCATTACAGGCATTATTTATGGAGATAATTCATTTATTAGACCATATTTACTCTGACAGAGTGTCACATTGTGGCCGGGGTTCAGAGATTTTTCTTTTTTTTTTTTTTTTTTACATTCGACAAAAATGCTAAAGCCTTTATGCCTCTGCATAAACCTCAAAGGTGATATAAATATGTTGTTGTATTCTTTACATTAACTGGTTGCTGCTGCCATAGGAATAAAATGTATGATTTATGGCCTCCAGTCTAGTATTTTCATGCTACTAATTTTCGTGCAAAATCAAAACACAAAGAAACGCAAATTCCAAGAAACCTGCACATGATACTTTTCAGGCTTGTGTATCGTTATCGTGTGTAAAAGCCATGTGTGCCTGTAAGTAAGTCTGGAAAATAACGAGACAAAAACAAGACAAATGACCCAAGTGTCTTATATGAAAACGTTGAAATGTCCTTGTCTCAATTTTTTTTTGGGATAAATCGCTAGCTTCAGCAATTTAACTCGCTATTTAGCTAATTAAACAAGAAAGATAATGAGCATGTCTAAAAAGTCTGCATAGTTAATATTTTAATGGCGGACAGTCTCATATTTAATGACATACAGTCTCTTTTGTTCTCTTTTAAAATCAGAATCAGGTTTGTTGGAAAACGAATTTGGTTCCAGCAGTTGGTGACAGACACGAAATTTCGCTTGTACACAAGACTATACATGGCAATACAGACTATACAGACCATGTAGATTAAATAAGACCACAATAAACAGAGTATATGGCAGATCAGTAATGTACATAAAGTGTGAGCGTGCACGGTAGTGCAAATAGCTGTCGTGTGCATCATATAAGAGAAAGACGTTACTTTAAAGAAGTGCCTTGTGTACCATATACAGCAGCAAAAGAGTGTAATATATGTGGTAAAGCATCGAGAGACAAAATGATTGATGTATAACACTTGGATCAGTAACCTACACACAGATATCAGGTACAGGTAATATTTATGCACCCCTAGTGATAGAAATGTACCTTTGTGGTATGTGGTATGGTGTAAAAATATGTGTTAAGCAGAACATCAGTGAAATTCTATGGAAAAAAATCAGTGCAATTAATACCTTGTAATGTAAAAACCATGATGTTCTTTTACAAACAAGAAAGTACAAAAATGTGCCTATGTTTAGAGGTACGTTGCATTACAGCATTTGTACTCTTTTAGGTACATTCCTGCAGAATGAAAAACTATCAGACCAGAAACACAGTCTGCTGGTTTTGGACTCCTTTCGCTTTGTCTACTCCTGTTGATGTCCAACCCCAGCTGAAATATCAGCAGTTCTATTATTTGAAGCTGATATATCTTACTTTGGCATGAGAACACTGACTTGCGCTATAAACGGATCAATTGGAATTCTGTGAGACGAGGCGTCTTATATACATATAATATATTATAATAATGACATTAAGATTCAAATCATACACACCTTTTGAAGGCTATTAGATAAAAAGGGGCAAACTCAGTAGTGCTTACTTTAATGTATGATATAATACTATAATATAGGACATATCAGTCTTGTTTTCTACCAAAAGAAATCTGCTTTGTCTGTTTCCTGCATGGACAAAAATAATCCTAACACCATGGATGATGAAAGAGAAAGCGAAAGAGGAGAGAGAGAGAGAGAGAGAGAGAGAGAGAGAGAGAGAGAGAGAGAGAGAGAGAGAGAGAGAGAGAGGTACATTTGCGACACTCCATTGAGCAGCAATAAGCTTTGTAGGCTTAGTAAGCATAAACACATTAAATAGATGAGATTCATCAGCACTCTAGTGTCAAATCCACAGTGCCCATGGGCAGCCAACCAGCTCTAAAGCAAAACAGTGCATCGCTGCAGCTCGTCTCTGGTGCAGGTGAAAACAAGCATCATCTAGAAAAATGTATACACAGGTCATAGATATAACGTGCTTCCAGCTAGCTGTGTGTTGCATAACATTTATGCGTATAAACTGTAATATATTAGGGTGTACAGTTTAATCATATCATCAATGTGCAATAAGTGCAGCTGATGCATGACATCTCCTTGCCTAGATTCTCTATAAACGGTCTGCATCACGACAAAACAATACACGCGGGTATTTTCTTCCTGTATCAGCGCAGGGTAAACAAATCGTTTAAGTCAATAGGTTTTGCAATTAGGCACAAAGCCCGTAACCCATTTAGCGGAGGGGAGAAAAAAAACAACAACACTGATGTCATTCGATATAAATAAGCAATTTAAGCAGCTGTTTTCAGCTTGCAGTGCCACAGGCCATACAAGATTAACATGCTAATCATGGAAATGATAATGAGCGACGCTCAGATGGGGGAATATACTCAACCTGTCAACACACACACACACACACACACACACACACACAGGAATGGATGATTTTTACTTCAGCATCTGTTTTAATTGTGAAGGACTAGTAAAGTCTGACACGTACTATTTATACAATTATAATATTATATTACAATATACAAATGAATAAATGAATAAATAAATAAATAAATAAATAAATAAATAAATAAATAAATAAATAAATGCATTTGGCATATAATACATATTATGTCATTATTTGTTGCTAAAGGTGTTTTATTATTATTATTATTATTATTATTATTATTATTATTATTATTATTATTATTATTATTATGTTTAATTATTGTATCTTTTCTCATAATAATGTTTCATGTACATGCTATGCAGACCTTTTATTTAGGAAATAATCATCTACTAATTATTTAGGGGGATTAATTTAGCTTTTTAATTATTATTTCATTTTATTTCATGTTTTATTTTTATGCTTGTTGCTCTTTACTGTGAAGGTCTGTATTTATTATATATTTTTATTTATTTTCTAATTTACAGGCAACTGAAATGAATTGAATGCATAGCATATACATAAAACATAATTGTAATAAAAATACAATACATATTGTTAATAATAATAATAATAATAATAATAATAATAATAATACAAATAATAATAATAATATTTCATATACATTCTATGCATTCCATTGATTTTTTTTCCATTTTATTCCATGTTTTTCTGTTATTATTCTTATTTACTGTGCAGGTTTGTGTTGATCCTTTATTTATTTATTATTATTATTTTTATTTATTTATTTTCATGCAAAGGTTGTATACACATTTCAGATGCCTGTCACTAAACGACTACAATTTTGAATTGATGTCAGTTTATGAACTTATCGTTTTAAATATATAGTATTATTAATTCACATAAATATTGGGTAAGATCCAATTTTCTGCTTACGTCCTAGAAAAGTCCCCTACACAGCACATGAATCACAGGCTCCTTCTCCCTACCTAATGCACTACATGTCCAATAAGAGGTCATTTGCGCTTTCGCCGTTAAGGAGGGACATGCCGTTCTGTCCAATCAGCTCTCTTGGTGCTGAACCTAGCTTAGCTATTCAGCCAATCAACGTCAAGCTCTTTCACAAAACGCGGAAGTGCGAACCATAACAATGGTTCTATCCAAAGCCGCTTCGAAACTAGGCTAAATAATAACTATTTGTGGATAAATGTTGAAAAAAATGAATGGTGTTAGTCGAGTCATCTCAAACTGGGTATATTTTTAAACCTAAAAATAATCTAATGCGTAGCGAAAATAATCGAAACAAGTGAAAATAAGGCTTAGACAAAAAGCGGTATGTATAGCGGTCTCCTTCCGAATGGACTCAGTGAAGCTGACCTCAGTCCTGATGAGGACGAAGAGACCCAAAACACACAAACTGTCCCTGGAACCGGGGAATGTCCTGCTGAAAGCGAGCAGAAACTGCAGAATGACCCATCATCAGCATCAGCATCATCTCCTCTTAACAGCTGCTTGCCTGGAGTCTCTCAAGATATGTGGAAAGTGAGTCTATATATCTCGCATCAATCATATTCTGTTTAATAATGTAGAAAATAAATTTTTATAATGCAGTCATTTCTTATTCATTTAATCTTTTTAAGCTCTAACATTGTCACTACTAGTTGCAAATGAACAAGTGACATTTATTACATCATAAAACCTTGGAGCCAATCAGGTCCGTTATGCAAATTGCTTGCTGATTACGTACCAGTTAAGCAGGAGGACAACTTATACTAGAGGCTGGTTAAGATGTTACATGTTTTATGTGCAAAGGTTTTGCTTTATATATATATATATATATATATATATATATATATATATATATATATATATATATATATATATATATACAAACATACACTTAGGCATGTATGTTTTAATAGTTTGGCAAGTAAGTGAACAGAATAAAAATCCAAATGAAACCAGTATTTGGTGTGACCACTTCTAGCTTTTAGGTCTTTACTTTTGCACACTTGCAAAAAGTCAGGGATTTCACAGGATCAGAGTCAGGTGCATGATTAATACCAAGCAGGTGGTAATGATCATCTGTATCATATGAAGGTTGCAACACAGTCGTTAACTAAAACAGAATCAACTGCGTAGTTTTACTGGGTGAGGAACAGCCAAATTCTGCTTTTAATGTGAGGTTGTGGAAGACAGTTTTATGTCACAGGTCATAAACCATGGCAAGACTGAGCACAGCAACAAGACAAGATAGTTATACTGCATCAACAAAGTTTCTCCGAGGCAAAGATCTCAAACCACACTGTGCTGTAAAAAAAATAATAATAATTCCAGCAATGTTAAAGACTGTAGATGCGGCGGGGACATGCTCACTTTTCTTTAACATCGGAAGATGTCCAAAAGTTGGCGTCATCAAAAAACATCCGGAAACCAGTGAGACCCAGGTACACTCATGTACAGTCTGGAGAAATCTGGCCAGAAGTGGTGTTGATGGAAGAATTGTGGCTAAAAAGTGATTGAACTACACACAGAAACATAGGAACTGAGGTGCAGAACATTAGATTATATAAATATATATGAAGCGTTTACCCATTTCTTTACACTAAGTATTATTGATTAATTTTTAGTAGCAATTTAAAATATCTAACATTACTTGCCTATAACATTATTGCGAGCTAATTCAACTGATTGATATGTTTCTGAATCTCAACACTATTTTTCTTTTGAAGAAATTTAAAGACCTGCAAAATGAAAGAGAGACTCAGAAGACAGATCAACCCCCGGTAAGAAAACGAGGGAAGAAACGGCACAGGAAAGGTAATGTTCATTTTTCTTTTATATTTTTTTTGTAGATTAGGTAGAATATATATCCTGTGTGTGTGTGTGTGTGTGTGTGTGTGTGTGTGTGTGTGTGTGTGTGTGTGTGTGTATTACATATATATATAATATAAGATTAGATTAATCTTTATTGTCATTGGTCAAGGTACATGTACAGAGCCAATGAAATAAATTTAGTGGCCTTTTTACACTAAATAAATAGCAGTGTGATCAATAAGGGTATGGGGTCCATATGTACAGGGGTGAGGGAGAATAATGTACAGACGGTGCAGTTAGGTAATAATAAATAAATATATATATATATAGTAATATACAATATACTGTGCAAAGATTGTGCATAGATGTCCGGAGATAACATGCTCAAATGATGCGATATAGTTATGTACAAGTATGAATGTTGTATGATGCAGTATATACAGAATAAATCTGGCTGGAATATACAGTAGTGTGGTGATAAACAAGTTATGGATGGTGAAACAATGCATAGTTGAAAACAAAGAAAACAGTGACAATGCAGTAGTGTATTTTGACATTGTATTTGACATATCAGCTGTTCAGTGCAGTAACAGCCACAGGAAATAAATCTATTCCTCAGTCAGTCTGTGTGGCTCTGAGGCACCTGTAGCATCTGCCCAATGGGAGAAGGGTGAATAGTTCATGATTAGGGTGAGAGGTATCTTTGATGATGCCCCTCTCCCTCTACAGACAGCGTTTATTTTGAATATCCCCCATGGTGGGAAGCTGAGTGCTGATGATTTCTTGGGCAGTTTTCACCACCCTCTGAAGGGCTTTACGGTCTAAAGCTCTGCAGCTGCTGTACCACATTGAGATGCAGTTAATGAGGATGCTCTCAATGATACAGCGGTAATAGTTCTCCGGTATCCTGTAGCACAGATGTGACTTTTTAAGTCTCCTCAGAAAAAAACGTCACTGTTGTGCCTTTCTGATCAGGATAGAGGAGTTCAGAGACCAGGGATGTGGACTCCAAGGAACTTCAAGCTGGGTACACCCTCAACAGCAGCTCCGGAGGAGTGTGAGTGTGATTGCCGGCTCATCTAATCTCCTTTGTCTTCTTGGTGTTGATTTCCAGGTTATTGTCCTCTCACAATGCTACTAGGTTCTGGATCTCCTCCCTTTAAGCCGTTTCATTGTTATCTCAGATCAGGCCTACCACCGTGGTGTCATCTGCGAACTTAAGGCTGCTGTTTGAGGCATATGCAGGTACTCAGTCATCAGTGAAAAGAGAGTATATAAGAGGAGACAATACACATCCCTGAGGAACCCCGGTGCTGAGGGTGAGACTGGAGGAGGTGACAGAGTTCAGTCGGATAGACTGTGCTCTGTTTGTAGTCCAGGGTCAATTTGCTGAGATGTTTGCTGATGCCAAGCTGTTTCAGCTTCACGATTAGCTTGGAAGGGCTAACTGTGTTAAATGCTGAGCTGAAATCAACAAACATCATCCTGGAATAAGTGTCAGGATTGTCAAGGTGAATCAGGGCAGAATGAAGCACTGTGGGAATGGCGTCCTCGTTTGACTTATTCGGGCGCTCGGTATGGGTCCAGAGTGGGTGGAAGACAGGCTTTAAGGTGGGTACGGACCAGTCTTTTGAAGCACTCTGCAATGGCAGGGGTGAGTTAGATGGGACAAAAGTCACCCAGTGCTGTTGCAGTGGAGTGCTCAGGGTAGCACACACTTCAGAGGTGGTGAGTATGAGTGGCTGCTCACCAGGTAATAGCTCTGCCTTGAGCATGGGCTCTATGTTCCCTTTTTCAAAACAAGCATATAAGAGGTTTAGATAGTCGGGGAGTGAAGCAGAACTGGGTGGTGGTGCTCTGCTGGGGGGTTTGAGGTCAGTGATTGCCCCAATCCTTTGCTACATGCGTCGGGGGTCAGCAAAATTAAAGTGCTCCTCAGTCTGCTGTTTGTATGCATGTTTGGCTTCGCAGATTCAGAGTTTGGCTCTGGCGATGCTGTAGGCCTCCCAGTCTCCAGACCTGAAGGCTGTGTTGCGTGCTTTGAGCAGAAGATGGACCTCCTGGTTCATCCAGGTCTTCTGATTGGGGAACACTATGATGTGCTTTTGTGTGGTCACCCGATCCACACACCTGTTGATGTGATCAAGAACAGAGTTGATGTAGGTGTTGATGTTGGTGGCCGAGTCAGTGGTGGCCTGTGCAGCAAATTCACTCCAGTCTGTATGTGAGAACTGCTTCTGGAGAGCGGCGTCAGCCCCATCCAGCCAGACTTTAACAGTCCTGATTGCAGGTCTCACACGTTTGATGACTGGGGAGTACTTGGGCACAAGGAACAAAGAGAGATGGTTCGATTGTCCGCAGTGGGGAAGAGGTGTGACCCTGTAAGCACCAGCCACACTTGTACATACATGATCCAGGGTTTTATGTTCTCTAGTAAAACAAGACACATATGTCCCCTGGTGGTCTAGTGGTTAGGATGCGGCGCGCTCAGCGCTGCGGCCCGAGTTCGATCCCTGAGGTTTTTTTTTTAGAGGACAGTAAATCTGGTCAGGGCTGTTTTGGCAGCGGAAGGGGAACACAATATTAGGCAGGTGGTCATAAAGTTATGCCTGATCAGTGTATATGTGTGTGTGTGTGTGTGTGTGTGTGTGTGTGTGTGTGTGTGTGTGTGTGTGTGTGTGTGTGTGTGTGTGGAGAGAGAGAATATGTGAATATGCATATAAATTGTTTGATTTCTCCATCATGTAAACAGGTGGAACTCTGAAGCAGGGGGATGATGCAGAACAGAAAAGGTTGAGTAAACGCACATCTGCGCCACATAAACATTGACATTTTGAATGACATCATATCCTGTCTAATCTGTTTTCCGTGTTTGATTATGTTTTGGCAAAACGGCTGTAAAACTGTCACTCCGACAAGCACACTGAACCGAACATGAACGTGATCTAGCGGTCACATCTTTTCTCCACTTCTGAGAAACGCACCAACCGAGTGCTAACGAAGAGCTACAACACCAGGATGTAGCTACAGTGGCGAACTTGAGCATCACGCTGACGTGATATGTGTGTGAACTGCTCGTCCTGCACCTCCTGGTGCAGGTGTAAGATCATGGGCCGGTTCAGTGTCCTATTAAAGAGTTTGCCCTGACTTTAAGATATATATATATATATACAGCCGATTATTAACTACATGTGCACTGAGATGTAAAGCTTATGATAGTGTTTTTTCTGCCTTTCACTGTTGAGGAATCCACCATATAAATCACTATATGTGAAAGTTGCTACTATGAAAAGGAGTTTAATAGAATTTAAGGATTAAAATAAAGTAGTACAGTGTGGTTAAAAATAGGCGAATATTGAAATAAAAAAATGTTTTTAATCAATAACGGAAAAAGAAAGTAAAAACCATGTTGTCAACTTGGTGTTTGTTTAGGGATGGTGAAGAGGTTCGAGTGAAGCCATGGGAAGAACTGACCCAGTATTTCGGCACCAATGATAGATTTCTTCCTCCTGCTAGTAGTCGTCCCCTGCCTGAGGTAATATTGGCAAATGCTTTTGGGCAATTATAGAATTTTTTTTATATAGTTTAAAAAATTCTATATATATATATATAGCCGAATAAATATTTTTTTAAAAATGGAAACATTTAAGGACATATTTCTTAAAAAATTAATTAAAAAAATATATATTTTATATATATATATATATATACAGTGAGGAAAATAAGTATTTGAACACCCTGCTATTTTGCAAGTTCTCCCACTTAGAAATCATGGAGGGGTCTGAAATTGTCATCGTAGGTGCATGTCCACTGTGAGAGACATAATCTAAAAAAAAAAATCCAGAAATCACAATGTATGATTTTTTTAACTATTTATTTGTATGATACAGCTGCAAATAAGTATTTGAACACCTGAGAAAGTCAATGTTAATATTTGGTACAGTAGCCTTTGTTTGCAATTACAGAGGTCAAACGTTTCATGTAGTTTTTCACCAGGTTTGCACACACTGCAGTCTCCCTGTCCCATGTGCAGAAAAACACCCCAAAGCATGATGCTACCACCTCCATGCTTCACAGTAGGGATGGTGTTCTTGGGATGGTACTCATCCATCTTCTACCTCCAAACACGTTTAGTGGAATTATGACCCAAAAGTTCTATTTTGGTCTCATCTGACCACATGACTTTCTCCCATGACTCCTCTGGATCATCCAAATGGTCATTGGCAAACTTAAGACGTGCCTGGACATGTGCTGGCTTAAGCAGGGGAACCTTCCATGCCATGCATGATTTCAAACCATGACGTCTTAGTGTATTACCAACAGTAACCTTGGAAACGGTGGTCCCAGCTCTTTTCAGGTCATTGACCAGCTCCTCCCGTGTAGTTATGGGCTGATTTCTCACCTTCCTCAGGATCATTGAGACCCCACGAGGTGAGATCTTGCATGGAGCCCCAGTCTGAGGGCGATTGACAGTCATGTTTAGCTTCTTCCATTTTCTAATGATTGCTCCAACAGTGGACCTTTTTTCACCAAGCTGCTTGGCAATTTCCCGTAGCCCTTTCCAGCCTTGTGGAGGTGTACGATTTTGTCTCTAGTGTCTTTGGACAGCTCTTTGGTCTTGGCCATGTTAGTAGTTGGATTTTTACTGATTGTATGGGGTGGACAGGTGTCTTTATGCAGCTAACGACCTCAAACAGGTGCATCTAATTTAGGATAATAAATGTAGTGGAGGTGGACATTTTAAAGGCAGACTAACAGGTCTTTAAGGGTCAGAATTCTAGCTGATAGACAGGTGTTCAAATACTTATTTGCAGCTGTATCATATAAATAAATCGTAAAAAAATCATATATTGTGATTTCTGGATTTTATTTTTTTTTTATTATGTCTCTCACAGTGGACATGCACCTACGATGACAATTTCAGACCCCTCCATGATTTCTAAGTGGGAGAACTTGCAAAATAGCAGGGTGTTCAAATACTTATTTTCCTCACTGTATATATATATATATATATAAAATATATATTTTTTTAATTAATTTTTTAAGAAATATGTCCTTAAATGTTTCCATTTTTAAAAAAATATTTATTCGGTTTATGATTTAAATTGCAGTATGGATTTCTCAGGTTTTGTTGCAGATCTTTAGCTTATTTACTGCTTTTTACATTTTTTTTTTGGTCCATTTTTATTCTTTTTAACCATCAAACATGTGTTTGATCTGAAATTGAAATGCGTAATTAAAGACCAGTGTATTCCGCTGATAATCTGCAGCGTTTCTGACGGATTCCGCTTTTAATCGAGTAACAATTTTCATTTGTGAGACTGAAAATCTCCATATTTGTTGTAATGGAAGTCCTATTAAAAAAAAAAAGAGCCGGAGGCGCTTTTTAAGTTAGTCTTTGATATATTTTTTCCCCCTTCCACTCTTTCTCCTTTTCTATTTCTATTTGAAAATAACTTCATTTTCCTCTCGCCCCCCTCCATCCTTTTCTCATCTCCAGTCAGGCCTGGAAAAGAGCATGGAGCGAGCCATCGCCGAAGGGGATTATGGGAAGGCGGAGGAGCTGAGCGACCGGCTGGCTACTCGTGAGGTACGTCACGGCGATAACGCATCGCTCTGAGCGCGACGAATCAAGCTAATGGGTCGGCGGCCGTTTTGCCTGCAAAAGACACAGAAAAATACAACCTCCCACACACACACTATACACTCCCTTTTGTACGTGGGCTGGACGTCCTGAAGCCCTTTTCTATTGGATTTAATAGAAAGCCCTCCCTTACCTTTTTTTTAATATATATATTTTTTGAAGTCTACAGCACTTTCGGCTTGTCTTTTTCCCAGCAGTAACAATGCTCCCTTAGATATATATTTTTTTTATATTTGAGGCGCGAGTTTGCACCTTTGAAGTGCGCTCGGAACATAACACACCGCCTGCAGTTAAAAAAAACGATACCTCTTAGGGAAGGTGAGCGGGATCATGCGGTTCCGAGATAATTTGGCAGAAAATGTAACGCTCGCGCACGTGTAATTGCAGTTAAAAAGATGTTCGTCGCTCTTGGACTCTGCTCTCGTAGCAAGTAGTTTTATGTCTCAGAACTTTTGATTCAGAGGCGTCTCAGAAAGCAGCGTGCCGTTTTATAGGTTAAGGCTTTGATTCTGCCGCGGATGTAGGATTCAAAATAAAATAAAAGCGTATAGATATGCACCGACTCGCAGTAGCTGTGCGGAGGTCGCACTTTTAAAGATGTACAACTTTTAGGGCCAACTATTAGGACCTTAAACGCCGAGTTGGTATCAGTGTTGAGTTTTTTTTGTTTGGTTTTTTTTTTTTTTGTGCACCGGTGCTACACTGCAGCCCAATGTTTCTCCAGAAGGACACTTTCCTGACTCGGTCACGTTTGCTCCAGTTTTTGGCTGCGACAATCTCAGATCATGTTCTCGCATACTAATCATTTCGAATTGGGTGGAGCAGCGTTAATCTTGTTAACCTTGAATAGGAAGTTCACCCATAATCAATTACAGCTCGCGTTTCCTCCAGGAAGAGTGTGAATACATTTCCATTACGCTTTATTTTTGTTCAAAGCGACGTGATAAATATGCCCCTAACAGCCGTGCTATCGTCAGAACAGGCATTAAATAACTCCAGAATGCAGACAACATGTTCACGATCCGGGCGATTTTTCCTCTCAGGTGCTGTTTATGTGAATAAATCCCTACCCGTTACTGCCGAAGCTTATCTCCGGAGTATCACAGAGGCTCTTATCTATTCTTTTCGAACGGGATCTAGACACGGCTAGTGTTTACACGGATCGCATCACAAGTGCGGAGTAATCACCTAGAGAATGGCGGCGGGTTTGTAATCCTGTTGCTGAAATACCGAAGCGCAGAAGCTATTGAAAGCTATTTCTCAGGCTTGTGCTTTAGGCACGATACATTCCAATCTTGTTTCTGAGGAATTGCGGGTGAATGGTTTTGATCAAGGAGTCGGCACTGGCTCTCGGGCAGTCCTGGGATTTGAACACACAACCTTAACGCCAGAGCAATTTCCTCATCAAAGCTTATCAGTCTGAAATAGGAGTCTATGTGTGTATATGTGTGTGTATATGTTTATGTATATATAATTTTTTTTTTTTATTACAATCCTCATACAGAATATACTGTGTATCAAATATACTTTTGGGTAGTTAACAGTAGCATAGCTCTTCAATAACACAAATATTTTAATGTTGTAAAAAGTTTTATTTAATAGTTAATTGGTATTAATATATGCTCATCAGCATCAATCCAATAATTGTATTTATTTATTTAATTATTATTAATATTATTGTTATTATTATGAAAATAATATTGCCTTAAATGTACAAGAAATTATTTAAATGCCAAGAGAAAACTCGCATTTTATTGTAAATTATTATAAATAAAATATATTGACTGTGTTTGGACAATTAGGAACCATTGCGGGTTCTTTAGTTCTTCAAAGGTTCCAACAAGTTTCTGTATCATTAAAAAAAAGGGAGGAGCTCTTACTGATCCCAGGAGCCCTTAAATTATTATTTAAGCCATTTGAATATTAGTCTGAAATGTCAAAAGTTTTTAGGTCAAAGTTGGCATGTATTCTAACCTGCTGTTTAAGAGGCTATTAACTAAACCTTTGTGGATTCTCCTACCCATTTTGTTAATGATGGTTGAACCCAGTCATGAGCCGGAGATGAACAATGAGAACATGTGTGGTTCTCAGGGGCCGGTGTGGGCGCCAGTGCGGCGTTTTACGTCTTAATTTCTAATCCGGCTAACGTCGATTACCACAGCTGTCTGTCGTCGGTCCTCCAAACGCTTCGGTGACACGGAATTATCACTAATACCATCTGTGGCGAGCCTCCGTTTCGAGCTTTTAATAACGTATGTATCCGAGGTATCATGCATTCTGTATTATATTCCTATACCATGACAACGAGGTGCTTAGCCGTGAGCAAAAACGCGGAGATAGCTGAAGTCTCGTGGTGTTGGATTATATATTTATATATGGATTATTCCTGGTGCAATTTCAAACCCAACCTGTTCCTCCTCAGACGAGCCTGTATATCTCAGTACACTTTGAAGAGATGATTGAAATTTCCCAACTCTTGTGTAGCCTCTTTAGTCAATTAATAACGTTTTTGTGTCTTTAATCCGTCTGCACGAAGGCGTTTTCGAATTTCGCATGCTTCTTTTTCATCTTTGTCTATGTATTAAAAACGCAGGACGTAAGGAAGGATCCTTTGAGACTGTTCATGGAAGAGCTTTAACTCTTAAAGCCTTGTTTGCTTTTGAACGCACACTGGATCAGGGAACGCACAAAACACTTACTACTTGCGATTATAATATACAATTTTACTCTGTGAATTCTTCATTCTGATTGGCCAAGAGATATTAGTACATATTAATACGCTCATACACTGTCATACAAGGACAGAGGTTTTTCTGTAAGGGATTTTTCTTTAACATTTATGGAAGGCGTCTCTGGTGTTCGTGGATCTGCTTCGTGACAGTCGGAGAAAAAGCTTCGTATTTCTCAGTAACATAATTCTTTTTTTCTCCAATAATATTAATAATAATTGGTTCATTCGACTCAGTTTTCCATCATTTTGCCTGGAATTATAAATGTATCAAAGTCTGTAAAAAGAAAGGAAATCCAAATTGCAATGCAAGATCGCATGCAACTATAAAAAAATTAAATAAAATTCACGTAAACCGCAACTCTAAATGGCTAAAAATAAGATCGTTCTTCTAACTCGTAACTACAAGCAAATCCAAAGTACGTGTAAGAATAAATTGAATAAACAATTTGATCAATTTTATAAGAGGAATGAAAGACACCACCCAGCTGTTGATTATTTTTCCCATATCTTCGCTCCCTGTAGTGTTTTGTTTCCTACATATCCTACATATGTTCCATCAGGAAGTTGTTCCGTTGTTGATGTTTTTTCCCCTCATGCGAACCCTCCTGAGTGGTGGCGTTGTGAGACTGGCTCCCAGCCCTTAATGCTGTATTAGTTCGCTAGATTAAGCGCGGCGCTCGTTCCAATTAACGAGCACACGTGTCTCCATTCTTTCATTATTGCACATTCTGTGACACAGCTTTAAGTTTCATAAAGAGCAATTAATTTCACTAATTAGCATAACATTAAAGTGGCTGCTAAATATAACTAGCTCACCCGTTGTCAAGAGACTTCATGTGATGCAGCTTCAGTACTCAAAAAAAAGAGAAGAAGAAGCTGCTTTTTCAGGCTAAGGTACGCTCATGTTTTTAATATCCGCGTCTTTTTCAAGTGTATTGACGTAAAAACCGCTTCATGTACTGACACCGGGTGAAATCGGTCTTATTGCAGACATGATCATGACGCATTCATTTCCTGAGGTTTAACCGTATTGTATGAAGTAGGATCCGAACTTCTAGTTCCAGCTCTACTCAGATGGCAGATCGAGGGTCCACAAACTTACGGAATATTTTTTTTCCTTTTTTTTTTTTTTTTTTTAATATATTTGCCTTACTTTTATCTTTCTTATGAAAGAACATATCACTCATTTTCAGCAATTATAGTTGCATTTAATATGGGGTTGTAAGTTGTAGCTCCGTAGTTATGGCTCTGGGTGGCTGTTCGAAAGGTCGCCCCCAAAATCTCCTGACACTCTTGGGCCCTTGAGCAAGGCCCTTAATCCTCTGAACTCCATGGGCGTTGTATCATGGCTGACCCTGTGCCCTGACCCCAGCTTTCTACATCACCAGGATATGTGAAGAAAGAAATTGACATTACTGTTAGATACAAAAAATGTTTCCCTTCAGCTTTATTATGGAACATCAAAGAGATTGGAGGAAAATTGGAACTGGGGACTCTTTCCTTTTGTTCTTACTAGTAATTACACATTGATCAAGCATGACATTATGGCATTATGACAGGTGAAGGGAATAACACTGAGGATCTCTTCATCATGGCACCTGATAGTGGGTGGGATATAGTAGGCAGCAAGTGAGCATTTTGTCCTCAAATCTTGGTCAGAACATCTTCGTGTGGGAGAGAAGGTGTGGATCTGTATAATATATATTATAGATATAATTACGTATACACAGTGTTTGATTACATGGAGCATCCAGCTCCTGTCAAGGGCTGTTACCATAGAAACAATATCATCATATAAGTGAATTAATATACACTTCTTTATGGTACACAGGGATGATTTTTTTAAATATTTTTTTTAAGAACTTAAGCGCAAAATTCTGTGATTTTATTTGACATAATCCTTCAAATTAAATCCTTCACCACTGGCAGCCTTATTTAGAGCATCAGATAATTACTTGCGTAATCATCTCCATCATCACACAGCTGCGGTGGGCATTTATTATTTGGTAACCAGCATTGTGTTGAAGTTCTAAAAAAAAGTCTACACTCGTTCTATGGGGGTATAGCAATATTTAAAAAAAAAAACCCTCTCATGGTTTTTGGCCATGTAGACAGATCCACAGCCCTGGAGGAGAAGCCGATGAGGAATTCACGTAATCTTAACCCCCTGACTTGACAAATAGTGATACAATAAAAGATCTGGTGGAAGAAGGGGGTGGTGGGGCAGAGGCATCGCTCTAACGCTCTTGTCTGTGTTTCAGGCTCAATAATCTGATTCCAGATACACAAGACTGTCATCTGCAGGGAACTGGTGAGAACGAAAAAAAAACAAAAACAAAAGAAAAGTCTGAAAGTTCCTCGGCTTCATACACGTCCCATTATCTTCCCTTTTCTGACTAGGCGAGGCTTATTAGCGGGCTTTGAACTCACACTTAGAATAATGTGCCATCAACAGTTTTTTAAGCTAATTAGGGAAGGAAAAAAAAACAGTTTAATTAATGACTGACTGGCAATAAAATGGCACGTCAGGAAAGAAGGAAGGGGGGGGGAAAGGAAAGAAAGAAACCAAGGGTGCTAAGCTTCCACTACCACCAATTAAGGGCTAATTACAAACAAATTATATATGTGTTTTGCTGTGGGCTTTAATTTAAAAAAAAAAAGGGGAAAAAAAAGAAGAAGCTTTAATTAGAAGAGAAAACATGCTAATTAATTAAACAGCAGAGGAAAAAAAAAATCTACATAGAAAAGTATGCTTTGTCTATGGGGTAATTAATGAGATACAATAATCCAAATGAGATTCCGTAGCAATTCGATAAAAGCTTAGGGCCGGGGTTCTTTAAACCTGCTTTTGGAAATTAATGGGCTGAAATGGAAGAGGAGTCGTCCCGAGATATTATAAAAGTTCATTTGATGATAAACTGGAACAAAGATGAGACTTTTTAGCCGTTTGATCGTCGCCGGAGGGGTCGATTTGGAGTCTTAGGATTCGGCAGAGGAACGCAAGCTAAGACAGAAAAATGGCGTGTTGAGAAAGACGAGGTCTTGACCGGTGAGTGTTGCCTCCTGGTTTGCAAATCTATTTACTAGGGTTTGTAACGGCACACGCGTTCGTACCGAACCGCTTCAGTGCAGGGTTTTCCATGTGGCGCACATGTGTACCGAACGCAACCTTTTTTACGTCAAGAGTTCCTTCGCGAACATATTAAGTGGCGAACTGCAGGATTGTTTAGTCTCCGCCTCGCATTTCGAGCACAGTGTCGGAAAAACTATTTGTTTTTCCGACACTAACTGTTCTTTAGAAAATTTTTGATTAAATGTAACACACTGTAAACTGTAATGTTAATTGACAACTATTTAATTTTTCCATTTATTTATCAGTATAATAAAAAAATATATATTGCATTTATTTATTTAAACAAAACAGGTATCTTATTTAAAATAATTAATTAATAATAAACGTCAAGCAATTTTAGGTTTCGCATTTCATCCCCCTAACGGACACAAATTGAACCGAACCGTGAGTTAAAAACCGTGAACTTTGTGTATCGTTACACCCCTAATAGGAGAGGCACAGCTGA